>NC_054061.1:14423324-14726849 GCF_017639655.2 Falco naumanni
AGGGAGTCATATCACACTTACTACAGTGCTTTCATTCATTTGACAAATTGCTAGATTGCCAGGGGAAAAAAAGCAAATCAGAGTTACAAAAAAATGCAACAGCTGGTCTAAAGATGAGGCACTAAAGGCACCCCATCACATTCTAAAAATAGAAGCACTTGAATATAATTGCTGCACATGTTCTTCAGGGAAAATATAGTTAATGTGCCATTAGTTACAAGCCACTGAGTCAGACTGAAAATTCTGAATGCTAGCATAGACCTGTCTCTGTCAGTGAAGCTAACCTTTCTCAATTTTACATTGTAAGGGAACTTTAAGCAACATTTTTTTTTTTCATTTGTAAAAATAATATAGCTATTTTGAGCATATAATCACAGACTGGTCAGGGTGGGAAGGGGCCTCTGGACATCATCCAGTCCAGCCCCCTGCTCAAACAGGGTCACCTAGGGCAGGCTGCACAGGGTTGTGTCCAGGTGGGTTTTGAACGTCCCCAGAGAAGGAGACCCCACAGACTCCCTGGGCAGCCTGTTCCTGTGCTCCACCACCGTCAGAGCAAAGAAGTTCTTCCTTGTACTCAGAAGGAACTTCTTGTGTTGCAGCTTGTGCCCCTTGCCCCTGGTCCTGTCGCTGGGCACCACCGAACAGAGCCTGGCCCCGTCCTCCTGGCACTCGCCCTGAGGATATTTGTAGCCCTTGGTAAGATCCCCTCTCAGCCTGCTCTTCTCCAGGCTACACAGGCCCAGCTCTCCCAGCCTTTCCCCACAAGGGAGATGCTCCAGTCCCCTGATCATCCTTGTAGCCTCCGCTGGCCCCTCTCCAGCAGTTCCCTGTCTCTGGAACTGGGGAGCCCAGCACTGGACACAGCACTCCAGACGTGGCCTCGCCAGGGCAGAGCAGAGGGGGAGGATCACCTCCCTGCCCCTGCCGGCCTCGCTGCTCCTAACGACCCCGGGACACCACTGGCCTTGGCCACCCGGGCACACGGCTGGCCCACGGGCAACTGGCTGCCCACCAGACCTCCCAGGCCACCCCCAGCCTGTGCTGGTGCCTGGGGCTGTTCCTCCCTGGGTGCAGGACCCTACACCTGCCCTTATTGAGCTTCATTAGGTTCCTCCCCACCCAGCTCCCCAGCCTGCCCAGGGCTCGCTGAATGGCAGCGCAGCCTCCTGGGGTATCAGCCGCTCCTCCCAGTCTGTATCAGCCACAAACGTGCTGAGGGGACACTCCGTCCCTCCATCCGGGTCGCTGATGAATAAGTTGGAGGACGGGACCCAGCACGGACCCGTGGGGAACACCGCGAGCTACAGGCCTCCAGCCAGGCTGTGCGCCACTGGTCACAGCTCTCCGAGCTCTGCCATTCGGCCAGTTCTCAGCCCACCTCACTGTCCCCTCATCTCACCCACATGTCCTGATTTTATGTATGAGGCTGTTATGGGAGACAGCACTGAAAGCCTTACTGAGGTCAGGGTAGACAACATCCACTGCTGTCCCCTCATCTACCCAGACAGATATTCCATCATAGATATCATAATCTAGATTAACAGAGCATTATAGAAAAATAAAGCAATCATCCTTCAATCTGATTAGACAGTGCTAGTCTTTATACTTTCATCAAAGCCACTTTTAATATTCAGTTTGCAAATCTTACTTGTACCTGCAAAATACAGCAGTATGCTAGATTGAGAACATGTACTAATTCAGAAGGCAGCCAGGGCAGAATCTTTCTTGTTATTTGCCCATCTCTTAGTCTTAAAATACAGAAATGTTGTGCATCAGGTACATGTAAGGCACGCACACACACAGACTTGGATGAGTGGGAGGAAGGGGGAGGAAAAGAGATACAACAAAAAGACACAAACAGAATCATGCATAAAGAAGAACCTGCATCACTCACCTGCTCTTCTACTGCAAGAACTGCTTCACAACAGAATCTGAATCAAGCTCAGAGCAGAGCTGGTCAAAATTTCCCTTTCTTACATAGCTATTCTTTTCCTCTAAATCAATATTTTCTAGCAGGTTAATGTTGAAAAAAGGAAACATTCAAATGAAGATCATCAGTCTCAGTGATTTATGAAATCTTTGCCAATACTGGTTTTTTATTTACATTACAATGATTAATGAAGCAGAAGCTTCTGAATTTTCTGTATAGACCTTTAACAGGCTTTTATAGCAAAGACAGCTTCAAACAATATGGGCCAAGACAAACAAGAAGCATAACTTCCTCTCAGAACAGGTCTCAGACAAGCTGTTACTCAGCAGTACTCTTACATCGCATCCTCTCTATTACTTTGTCACAGACTAGCTAGCTCTGCAAGAAACTGGAATACAGAATAATAAAAAAAAAAATATAACAAGGAACTAAAAACCAAAAAAACTACAAATTTTTTGCTAAAGTTTCTACCAAAATGGCTCCATATCAATAAACCACTTCTTATAGGTCATTAATACCTGCTATATCATGAATGTTAAAATACACTTAAATCATAAAATCTGTGACCTATAAAAGCATAAGTAACGTTGCATTTTATAGTGAAGAGCTCCCTTTTGTAAGATGGGGATCTCTCATCTCCCCATTTACTACAGACTTGCATCACACAGGCCAATGCTCCACTAAAAAAAAGCTTGAGATCTCAGTGAGATATTGAATCTCTGAAGATCTCAAAAAGCTCAGAGTTTGCTACTTCAGTGTTCAGAAATAAAGTTCCCTGGATCAGCACCCCATGTCATCAAATATTAGACTTTTGTTTCCCCAGCAATTCATACCTAATGTTTTACAGAATGGAAAAACCTCAGATGTACCATGCAACTTCAAAATCTAACAGCAAGACAGGTGTGCAAGCAGACAAGTACACTCCCAATCTAGCAATACTAAGTACCGGATGATAAAAGTTACCACTTTTGCCCAAAACTGAAAAAATACTAGGCAGGATTTTTCAACTACAAAGTGGTGAAGGAGAAAACTCTGGAAGGTATAAAAGCACAATCCAGCTAAAGTCAGTAAAGGTGGCTTTCTAACAGAGCAAGAATTCCTCAAGATCTTCAGAATAACACTCTCATACCACCTCATACTTTACAGAAATCTCTGATTAGTATAATATATACTTCGCAGTAGCATCCAGAGGTCTTAGATGCTAGACACCATATACATACACAAGACAAAGATTACTACTACCACAAAAACAAAACAAAACACACCAAACAAACAAACCACCAAACCCAAGCTCTTCTGGAGCATATCAAAAGAAAATTCTGCTGAGTTTTAGTGGGTTTGAAATCTACAGGGATGCAACAGCACATGCTCATACATTTTCAAGGGCTGGGGTTGGTTATGGAAGAGACCTCACATGGACAGAAGAACATGAGAATATTCCCCCTGAGAATAATCTTGGAGATGAAGTATGTCTGAACAAGCAGAGAAAAATACAAAATTATGCCAAATATATTTGATCCATTTTTAATTATTCTAAAAGTCAGCTAGTAGAACATAGAGACGGGATACATTTCTTTAAAAGAAAGCTATAATATATTCAAGATAAAAAAATGCTTAAAACAGATGGGACACAGTCAAAAAAAACACCCCAAAAAACTGTTAATCCCAGTGGGTATGTTCTTCTAACAGTTAATATATAACAAGTTCTTCTCTACCATGTGAGGTGCTGAGAAGACTGATGTGAAGAAAATGTGAGGGTTTTAAATAGAAAAAATAAACTGTCTCACTTATGTTTCATCTGTTGATCGAGTTGCAAGAAGCAGAAGTACTACATGAATATTATGCATACATACATCTGAAGCTATGTGATTCGAATACTGAAACTCTGCAATGACAAAAATCTGAAAGATTGTGTTTAATGACTTCTTTGAAGCTCACAGTGGCTGCTTTTCATGAATTGTTAATTCCTTCCATTATTTAGAATACTCTCTCCATACACTAGAAAGCAGCACCAGATGTATAATAACTGTTTAAATTGATTACAACTTCTACATCACCATTTTCATTATTTAATTCACAATATATATCCAAAGTATTCCCGGTTGCTATAAAGATTCTATAAACACTCCATACACGTACTTTCCTTCAAATGACCAAATCATTGTTGTCATAGCAGCAAGTTGCTTTTTGAAGCCCAGACCAGCGAGGTGGCTATTATTAGAGTCCAGCTAGGTAAATTACCTCATCCATCCATCTGCTGCTGTAATGGGACAGAAGGGAAAGGCCTGCACAGTGTCTGTTCCACCCACATCTCCTGCACCTTAGTCTGATGCTTTGCGTGCGTACAGACTAGAGCTTCAGTAAAGCAGCAGGGTTAAAGCAGGTTCTATGCTACATTCCTTCACTTCCAGTTTTCAGAGCTCCCCAGTGTTGGGGAAAACAATCAGTGTTGGGGAAAAAAATGGAGCCCCCATTATTATTCAAAAACATATTATTAAGCAAGAGCAGATACATGATTTTCAACAAAAAAAAAAAACCACAAACCGTACAGCAATATTTAGCATCCTGCTACTGATGCTCCAACTCCAAACTCATTCAACATGTCTTAGGCATTCTGGAAGGCCAGAGGAGCAGGTAGGCTTTTCAGTGTACCTTCAATAACCGTAACAACAACCTTAAATAACCTTTACAACATGCCTTAAATCAATATATTTGACCAAAGCAGTAAAAATGCCAAGCTATTCAATACTTGCATAAGACTAACTATTGGGTCTATGTTCAACACTGACCCTGCTTTGGCAGAAAGTCTTTTTCAACAGAAAGGAATCTATGATTCTGCAACTGCAGCTTTGATGCAACAAGCATACTTAAACAGTGAAATAGATGGCGCTTGCTGTAAATAAATTCAGCAATAGTTTTACTGGAAATACTTTACCTAACGTCTTTGCTCAAGAATCAACAACACTCATCACTAATATCAGACACATACAGCATACAAATTTCTTTTTAATATTGTAAGTCACATAGGTTATTCTGATCATTTTTATTCATAGTCTTTAAAAGTCAGTAAGATTCAAAATTGCGTTTCACAGACTAAGAAAATCTGATGTCCCTGCAGACTGCAACAAGAGCTTTCAAACAAGAGAGCCATCACAGTTCCCACTGCAGAAGCAATATAAGTGAGAGGTGTGACACACTTGCACAAAGCCTGACTTAGTGCTGTACACCCTCTCTCTTTAATGTGCCTTGGGTTGGAAATATCAAGTCTAAGCATCCCAAATATATAACTCCATTTTCAAAACTTTGATCACCATTTTCTGATGATACGAAAGATGGCCATGAACAGATCCAATTCAGCACAGTATTACAACATAAGCTACCATCTTCAGGAGTTCCACATGTATTTTTTGCCCACTTACAACTGAGCAAGCAAATATTCACTTGGTAGCCTTTTTAAATGGTTGTTCTCTCCACACCTTTCTTCTCCAAACCTATTAACTGTGAGTTACAATGCTTAATGCATGAGAAAGCAAAAGAACTAGTGCGTGTTAAATAATTCAGTCTCTGCTTTCACTTGTTCTTGCTGCCTATATTAACAGTTATTGTTCCTCTCTCCTTATTATAAGCATTTATCCAATCCATCAGAATTTTTTTCCTTAGCCTCCAGAACACTATCTTGCCACCTTTTTGTCTGGAATTTAGAAAACGTTGCCAGTAGTGAGATGTTATTACCAAATAAAAAAATTATGCAATAGTCAATACAAATATTTTTAAAAAGGATGCGAGTTTTAAATATTTACACTAATTTCTTCCACAGTTTTCCCAGTGATCTTACTGTAATGTGGATTAAAACTGAAGCAAATTTTTTTTTTAATCAGCTGAAATAAATAAGACACCAAAAGAGTTTATACTTAAACAAACATCATACACAGCACATCATGAAGTAATTGACATCAAGTAAATGGGGGCGGAAAGTTTAGAAGCCCACAATGATAATGGCTTCCTTTAAGAGCACACAGCAGGTTTCTTGCATCTTTGAGATGCAAAAATCTGCCACATGAGGAACCTCAGCCCACTGCATTGATAGAATTATCTTAATCAGTATCAACATGTGACTTGAGTACAGGCTTCATAACCACTCATTTCAAAGACAACAGGATCTTCCCATCCTAGTAAGCACAAGGGCCACCTCGAACAATAGGTAATAGCAGCTTGATGTTGACAAACAAATTTTATTCCTTTGATTAAATGTACAGATACAGAAGAAATACAGATGTCAGGTCTTGTCCACACTTAGTAAGAAACAAAAGACCAAATCTTCCTATAAAGTGAAAATAGAACTGTACCTTCTAGCCATATAGGAATACACCATTGCCAGACAGAGGCTAGGCTGGCAAAAGAGCAAAGTGAAAAATTTAATAAGAATTTGCAAGCAAATCAACCAGCAGTGCCAGAGGTTCACCATCTTCAACTACTTCAAATAAATTCTTCCTGATGGAGTAATCACCTGAATGGACAAGAAACAAAACACTAGTTGGAAATCAACTTCCTCATTGCACAGGGACATGACAGAAAAAGGGGACAGACTTTTCTATTGGTGAGAATAAAATACAATGCAGATGCAAGAGGACAACATTCAAACCCTCACATCAGGTAAGTTCTCAATGCAGAACACACTTTAAACATTTGGCTCCCTATAATTTTCACTTTGTTTTGTTTCTGCTGAATCAGCTTGCTTGTCTTCCACATGTGTAACAGACAGGAGGTATGTTTGTATTAAGAAATAATACATATATTAATCCTATATGAAAGCTCAAAGTGCAATAAACCCATTATGCACTTGTCATTGAGCTGATCCATCCCAAAAAAACCCCTCTTAACCCACACATTTTGAACACTGTTTTGCAATAAATAGCAGTTGCTGAAGTTCTCCGTCTCATAAGGTCATATATAGCTATTAAATTTTCCCTCCACTTGCACAGAGGACTTGAACATCTTATTAGCTGAAACTCCACAATACTCAGATCCCATTTGTAGAGAAAGTCTAGTTCATAGAGACCAGCAATATGTACATGTATGTATTAAAAAAACCCAAATTAAATATGTATGTAGAACTATTGCTGCCTCCACTGCTTTTCCATTCCCTTGTTCACCTTTCAGTGTTTTGGTTTGGGCTTTATTTTTCCTCTGAGGCTCATACACACAGAAAGAAAAGCATAACCCAAACAGACTGTAGCCTCAATTTTCATAAACAGAGGTTCTGGAGAGTGATTTAATTACTGTGATGATGCTTGGTCCCATTAGGGTGGCCCAAAGTACACAAGGAATGTGCACTGTCAACACAGATAAGGAATTTCATCAACTCTCATCAGTTAAGATTTCACCTTCAACTTAAGTTTCCTTCTACCTTGTTATCATTACCAAACATTGCGTTCTACAGGGGATCTAAACCATTCATGCAGATTTAATTTACAGCAATTTAAACTGTGTCAGAAAGTTAATAACTTAGGAATAATGCATGTGTGTCTTACTGCGTTTAATCAGTGCCCATTAACGTGCCTGTTATTTCTGCATTTTTGTTATTCATGCGTTCTAATCCAAAACTACATTTACATTCAATGAAAACAAACTTACCCAACTCATCAGACCTCAAAATAGATACCTAACTTACTCAAACACTTTCCTTACTTTTAGAGGTAAGGAACTTGCACTTTTCCTTTTTGGAAGTACAAATCAATACTTTCACCAAAATAAGAAAATAGTAAAGATGATGTAAGCTCTTTCATGTGCATCAATAGTGTTTAATAACCTCATTGTCCTTGTCTACCACTACAGATCCAGAAAAAAACCAATGGAATAGCTTTCCCTCAGTACAAGACTGGCCTTACCATGGCAGGAAACCGGTATAATTGAAAGAAAAGGTTCAGGCCATAAATAACACAAACATACAATTCTTTTCATTTGAACAAGGAAAATATTAATGAAATATTTTCAGTGCTTGGCTGTAGAATGAAGTCACATGAACGCATTTAAAATGTAATCTGCAGTACCAGCAGATGAAACATTCATTTCTAGTATACAGACAGGCAGGAGTAGAAGTCTACCTTCCAGAAAGCAAGAGGTGTTCACAAAAAAAAATTTCAAGCAGTGAGTTGAAGCCATATAAATCAATGGTGAGGTTTAGTTGATTTTAACAATCCAAGCCCCATGGAATGGAACTGCTGACCACTCTGATGTTGTCAGCTTATAATCTTAACAGTTTTGCAGCCAGGTATACAGGTCATAAAGCTTACTGTGTTCAGTGTGGATTTTGCTCACTTTCAATTGATAAATTTCTAGTACATATATTAAATATATATCCTATGAAATCATAGCCATCTCTCATTCATACCAGACAACAGGCAATACAGGCCCAACCATTATATGAGTTTATAGTCTGTGTTATACACTGCAAGTGCTTTTAGCTTCACAGGCACACACTAAAGATGCTATTGGAAGTTAATGACAAAGCAATAATTAAAGGATTTCCCCATTTCAATTCAGCTGCATATTTGTGTGTAATCTACATTTTAAAAATACTGAAGAGATCTTTGCCTAGAAGCCTAGATTGCACAGTAGTTGTGCATTTAAATATCCTATTAAGGGAAACAAAACCATCTAAATTGAACAAATAAAAGGCTGTTTTTATTGATGTGATCATATTTCTCTTAATAGAAATAAATTCTAAAAGTTCCATTCGATCTAATGATTACAAGTATTTGCAGAGGTACTTTGATTCGATTTGCCAAAACCACTCTTACTGAAACATAACTATTTATTTCAGTAAACACAGGTTGTGAAATAATGATCACTGCAAAAATAAAGGTAACTTAGCATTAATAATTGCTAAGAAAAAAAATCTCACAAAATGTATTTTAATAGTGCAAAGTGAAACAGCATTTCAGCGCACAGTTGTACTTTCATAGAGTTTCTTGCACCACACAGAGCCAGAAGCAGTGGATTAACCTAGTTTCTGTGGGCACAAGACTAGAGTCTATTGCTGAGTGCAGCTGTCAGAGCCACCTGCACATCTTTGGCTCCAACCAAGTCTCAGAAGCCAAAGGGTGATTCAGGATGCTGCCATGTCCATTTTAATTCATGTTGGGGGGGGGGGGGGGGGGGGCCGAGAAAAAAATGACCAATATAAACCACAAAGGTTGGAAGCTGCTAACGATGTCTGCCTAGAAGCTTTGATTATACAAAGCTGGTATAATTTGTGCTTGTCATATTTTTCCAGCTGACAATGTCAGTTTGACCTTTGTTTTTACTTGTATGCTTAAAACTGCCTTCCCCACCTTGTTTAGAGCATGTTTGGCTTAGCCAGTGAGCAAGTTGCTACTGCCGAGGTTAAATGGCAAGCAAAGCCAATTGCATGCAAAAAATTTTGAGTCTCACAGTTAAAGAAAAAAAAATAAGATTTGGACTTCCAGCTACCAGTAAGCTAACTTCAAACAGTTCAAACTGGCACTGTAAAGTTCAGGTGCTTATCCAGACTCTTCCAGACAGCCTCACATTTAAATCTGGAACAGTAATTAGGCTGACTTTGAACAAAGTTTTTCTATTCCAGCTCACTGTTCTCTACCTCCTTGTTCACAAAATCAGACAGAAAACCCACTGGATTTAGCTGTGGACTCTACAGACACTTTCCACAAAACATGAGAAACACAGTTTACTGTTCAACGTCTCTTTTAGAGCACTTGTGCATGTAAAGACACATTCATTGCAAAGACCCCGAAGACTGTTCTGTTTTCACTGGTTTGGCCACTAACAAAGCAATATGGTAACCACTAGGCTGACTTGACATTTCCCACAAACCCATTCTCAGCAGACATGGATTGTTTCCGAGAGCATACCTTTGGGCATTCTAGGCACACACACAGAAAAAGTCATTTTCTATTTTCTGAACCAAGGGTTCATGAAACGTGAACCTGGCAAACTTTGTTTTGCTCACAAACATAGGCTGAATAATATAATTTTCTAACAAGAACTCGTCAAGTATTCAAAACTGGTGAGATGGAACTATCTTTTAGTTTGCTTGAAGTTTCCCAGATAAAGTAAAATTGCTGGAAAAAATAACCAGGATAAGTAAGTTGCTAAGTACATATAAGTATTACAACAGCTCAGCAGATAACAGTAGAAATACTTCCATTAGTTGGTTTTAAGAACCCACCTTCCTGAAGAAATGAAGGCTGTTTTACTGGACACCTCTGGCCTGTTTAAAACTCATGCTGAACCCTCCGCCTGTTTCCTGCATTGAAGTTCTATGTACATAAGGATGCAGGTCAAGACACTTACACTAGTTCAGAATGATTTTGCGTCTATAATACACTAGTCATACTATGACAGCACCCCAATTGGATTAAACAAACTCCACTGAAAAGGAAGTTTTCTCTCTGTGCAGCAGGGCACTGTGTGATACATACTTGAATCCAGGTTTATGACCAGGCTTGCATTGTGACACTGTGTCAGTTTTTAGTAACAGCTGTGAGAGAAGTAGATTCATTGAATTATAAAAATCATGCCTGTTGTGTCTCCGATACAGCTGAAGAACCAGTAGAACAGATTATGTGGATGTTTTTCAATACATATCTAAGTGAGTCATTTTCTAAAATTTATCTAGTCACTTCCCACTAAGAAAATGAAGACGTTTTGCTCAGACAAGACGAAGAGCATTCGCACAATTTGTTCTGCCTGCTCTGGTTTGTGAGCAAGCATTCAACAGACAACAGCAACTAAAACCCACACACCTATTTATGTAATGACAATTTGATTTTAATGTTACATACCCTTATAGCTCAGCAACCAAAGGTGATCTTCAGCATCTTCCTGAGAGAACCACAAACATAAAAGGGAACATTCAGACAGCTGATCCCAGCTCTGGATCAAGACATGCTGGGTGTACAGCATCGCTGTCCCGCACAGCCAGCTGGGCCAGGCAGTCAGGGCAGGAGCAAGCGCAGTGTACAGAGCCAGCATCACACAGAGGCACTCGTTCGAGGTGCTGCTCTGTAGTACACGCTACTTCTGTGTGAGCTGCACAACACAGTAGTCATTCTCCCAGCTTTGTCCCCACTGAGGACTTCAATACTTCACAGTTTCAAATCATAAGTATTGCCTGTGTTCACCTTATCTCTGGACAAGCATGGAGTAGGAATGCAGATTCAGGAGTAAAGAATCTCCTAACTGGATACTACTCTGAACCAAAACCCAAAACCAAATCACTTGGATATGCTTCTACTCAAACCCAGAAGGGCACCATGTTGCAATCTCCTCCTGACGCCATGAATAAAGTTCAGTATTAAAGCCTTTAAAGTTAGATCAGAAATAAATAAAGCTATTCAGCTTTTGATTATTTCTGTTGATCATCCATAACCTTTTAAAACAATAGGTTTATGTGTAATAAAGTTTAAGATACAGCTTCTATTCAGGATTCATACATCTTGTCCAACATGGCAATAATTTAATATTTTTAAAGCTGATTCATCTTGCTTCTTTGGCATTTGTTCCCATTTACTCTAACTGGATGCAGAAGCTGTTCATCTGATGCATCTTATTTTTACAGATAAATTTGTAGTATAAATACAATTTATAATCCAAAATATGTTAGGAGTTTTCTTATTTGTAACATGAATGCAAAATGCTACCTGAGATTTATGTGGGTTTATTATGCACAACAATAAAATCTGTGTGGTTAGTTGGGGTTTTTAAGTTTTTTACTATTTAAAAACCCAGAACTCTGTGTTTTGCTTACTTGTAAAATGATTTTTAATTTAGGCACAGAAAAATATTATGTTATTAAAACTACTGAGTGCTGTCTTGGGTGAATAACTCATCTGTTAGCCTGGGATCAATGCAAATTTAATTCCCTCAGCACCATGAAAATGCTGCTTCTGCTCCTTATGTTGCATCAGAGTAGGAAAAGGTCTGATAAAGAATGGATGAATAGGCAGAGCAAATAATTTGTTATACAACTTCCCTTTAGCAGCAGAGAGTAATTAATTTAGATAAATTATATCAAGTGTCCTGCATTTTATATGAGAATTTCATTAAAATAATGACTCTTTGATTAAGTTCCCCTCTAACATGGATTATCTGCAGGAGGAAATTAGCACTTTCATTCCTCTTTTCTCTACAACATCCTCTAACAATTCCTGGCTATCATTGGCTCATAGTCATTGGCCAAAAAAAAAAAAAAAAAAAAAAAAATCTCTGCTCTGACTCCAAGCCTCTGTAGTATCCATATCATTACTGTTTACACAGTATCACACAGCAGGGTCCTCCATTGACATCTTTGTAAGATTCTTGCCTAAAGAACTTAGAAATTAAGACCCTTAATAATGCCCATAGTCACACAAGCATCCTATTCATAATAGTCAGTGGATATCACCATTTTTCTGCTTTGAATGTTTATACAAAATCAAACTATTGCTGAATCAAAACCTCAGTCCTGTTACTGGAACTATACCTGTAGAGCAGGTGGTTGTATAATTACAACAGCCCCTTTATTTTCTGATTATTTCTGCATTTGATTTCTGTGGTCAATGACGGATTCTCTTGGTATGCAAATGGAAACCTTGAGGTCAATCAATCTCCCTCTGCTTGCTATGAAGGTATTTTCACAGCCAAGTAACAAATATAGCTTTATGAAACTAGAGTGAAAAACATTTCAGTCATTTACTGCAAATCTAGTCAGAAAGAAAGCTATTCAG
Organism: Falco naumanni; assembly: GCF_017639655.2. Lineage (NCBI taxonomy): Eukaryota > Metazoa > Chordata > Aves > Falconiformes > Falconidae > Falco > Falco naumanni. The sequence goes on from NC_054061.1 coordinate 14,436,003, forward strand.
TATACGCCACCCAAAATAATAAAGTCAGGTCATCAGACTAGTATCTCAAACTCCAGAATGATATAGCATCCAGCATTACCTACAGCACAAAGCTTACCTGAGAGGTGAAATCATACTTTTTCAGGTGTGACACCTAACTGGGAGAACTATTACGAGTCCCAGATTAAGTGTAACATCTGGGGAATAAGGAAAGCAGATATAAAATACTGTTTTAAAATGTGATATGTTGTAAATAGCTCTAGCCAGTATTCCAAGAGGTCTACCTGAGTCTGGGTTTCCCAGAGTACCACAGGATATAAACCCTGAAAATTTACAGTGGCATTTTCTATCATTATTCATTGCTACAAGGCAAGAGGTGCCTTTTACATTTATCCTCCTTGCCTCCTGAAAGGAAAATTTATCCCTCCAGTCAGTAATGTCTGAAAATTATTTTCTTTGTAATTCACTTTATCTTTCTATATTTTTACTAAACCCTTGTCTGACAAGGAAACAGAAAGGATGCTTCAGCAACAGTCAGTCAGTGAGCAGCTAAACAGCCAATGTCATTTCCACGTGGTAAAAATCAACATTTTTCAAGATGGTAAGTAAAGCATCAGATAATATGAAATAATTCAATAGAGTAGTAAAAAAAGATGTTTTCAAATTTATTAGATCTTAAGTTGTGAATTTTTTTCCCCCAGCAAAATGAGAAAAGCCACATTTTAAAAAAATAAAAATCAATGGTACGGCATCATTAAGGAAGCTTTCAATCTCTCAGAAGGATAAAGAGTTATTCTTGTTCCCTACATTTTAAGGGGAAAAAGCATTTCAAATAACCATGAACTGAGCTATCAATCTCAATCATTTGCATTTATTACAGCTCATGTTAGAGAAAAAAGCAACATCGCATCCAAAATTAGCTGTTCCACCCACTTCTACTTAGCTTTGAGACAATTTAATTTGCAGACTCAAACATCCATCAGCTAAAAAGACAGACCAAAAGGCCATTTCACCTTGAAGAAAACCCTGCCTTCCACCCCCCCCGCCCAAAAAAATCAGAACAATAACGTGTCAATCAGATGAGTTAAGAAACAACACAAAACAACCTACTCCAGTGAAAAAAATAAAACATACAGATTTAACAGAATTTATTTACTTAAAGAATTGCAAGAAAAAGTGTTCAAAATGGTTAGTCTTTTCTCAACAAAGATCAAGGACCTCAACCATCTAGATGTACCACTGTTGCAATTCACAGCAAAGGCTTTTTTTCTCAGTTTAGTATGTATGAAAAGGGAGAGAAGTTAGTTCTTTCCACAAAAAAAAAAAAATTCCTGGAATTAAAAACAAACAAACAAAACCCCACCACATCTTTGATGCTTCCTAGAACGTTCAGCACCTTCTCTTCATAATGGAGAGATTTCCAAACAAGATCAGGTATTTCAGTAGGAATCAGTGATACCTATAAAGTTATACCTACTTTTAGTTAAGCTAGTCATTGCATTTGATTCTTATACAAGTCACTCGACTTACAGTACTAATTTATCATTTCATCAAAATACTAGGTTATTTCAGAATTGCAACATTCCCTCTCATTAGCTTTATACAAATACTGTATGTGTTACAGAAATAATTCCATCTCTTGAATTAATTCAAGATGAGAACAATTCTGCTAGATCATTATGAGACAGGTTATTACCAACATACTTCTCCCTCCCTCCCTGATCCCAAATACAGCTCACAATGTTTTTTATTTTTAGAGTTCCTTTAAACACTCCAGTTTCAAAAGCATTTATGGGAATAAAATTCTGCATCATGTTTTGAAGCTGCTCAGACAACTATGGGCCAATTTAGATGAGTACACATGACTATGCCCACACGTAACAGAAGGATTTTACTTACATTTTTTAAAAAATATTAGGTCCTCTAAATTCCGATATAAGCATCTTACTAATAAAGATTTTTGGAGATCTAGGAGGTTATGACCTTTTAGACACCAAAAATATTCCCCCTACTTAGCAAACTGAATTGATTTACACATTTTTGCCACTCTTTAAGAGATCAACAGTTTAATGTCTAACTAACCTCAACTACAGCCACATTAAAACAGAATTAAGTATTTTCCCTAATAAAATTACCTAGAGAAGCTTCACTATGGTATCTGTACAACTGAAAACACATAAACTTCATTAATGTATTGCACTCTCCTAGTGTATCCATGCTGCCCATGCTTTCTAGATTTTTTTAATGCAACAAAAATACTGTAAACTGAATGTTATGTACAGCTTTTTTCTATTCTTTTTCATACGCTAGTGTGACCACACATACTCAATATTGTATACTCAATAATACAGCATCCCTCATACAGTATTATTTCATTTTGCATCATGAAACAATTTCTTATAAAGAAGGTCTGTAATATATACCCAGTCTACACATACAACTCTTGATGATGCCGCCAATGGGGGGATCAGCATAACTAATAAGAAAATTCTGCAATGCTACAAGGTGTGAGAGACTTGGATGTAAATCAACATATATGTGCCTGAATGCATGAGGTGAATAATTCCTGTCATCAAGAACAAAAACATTGCTTTAAAAGAATAAGTGTAAGGCCAAGTGCAAGCCATTTTTGAGTCCTAACCCCAGGTATTGGTTAGAGATAGTCAGCAATTCTCTGATATAAATTAGCTGAAACTCAAACACACACCTTAATCTCTTATATATAAAGTATATATTATATATTTTGATTGAGGAAAGAAGGGAAGTGTGGGATATTTGAAGAGCTGGAATGTAAGTGAAAGCACTACGGCCCATCCTTCCCAAGAGAAACAGTAACTGAACAGAAAACTGCCACATCCCAGTTGAGTCCTTACCACTGAGTACATGCACATATGCACACTAAGAGTCTTTCTCTCCTTATGTTTTCATTGAACTTCTCTCATTCAATTTAAGTGACACTCAGCAAGAACAGAGAGAAAAAGAAAAACACGTTTTACCTTGGAACAACTGGAAATCTTGTCTAAATTGTGGAAGGAAATAGAAACAATAAAAGGATCACTCCTCCTTCCTGCCCCAAACACCTTGGGGGTTCCAAGAATGAAAGCAAATACTCAGTCTGATATGTTTCAAAATGTTTTTGTTTTCCATTTAGTCTTAATGCCATTGTTGTTTTTAACGACTTCAAAATTAGGTACCTTCTTTGGGCCAATTTCGATTCCTTGCTTTCCCCACCTACTACTTGTTAGAGTCAGTGATGTTAAATTTTCTAACATTAAACAAAGATGTTTCCTGTACTGTAATAATATTATTTAAAAAAAAAAAAAAGATCACAACAAAGCCCCACTTCTATTTTTGTGGTGGAAATGCACTAGTCCTTGGAGTAGCTCTAGTACTTTTGAAAATCACCATTACAGCACAGTTCTACTCCCTCAGGCTATAACAAGCGAAGAAATACCACCTTCCCTTTAGACAAGTCTCAGAACAGGATTTCACATAATCTAAGTGTCTGTATTATTCAGGCTTCATAACCAGCTGAGTAGCCCTGAAACCAATAACTTGATACCTCAACTGTCACAACATCCTTCCTATTAAGGGCATAAGGGGATGTAAAGTCTTCAAACGTCCATCAGGTCTATTTATAGAATGAATACAGTTCATCTTTGCAGGTTATCTTGCAATGCATCCAGAGGTCAGCTGTCAAAGGTGAAGATTTCCTCGGAGTACTCTGCTAAATTGCCAAGGGGGGAGGAAAAAAAAAATATATATATATACACACACCAGTTTCTTACCCAGATCATTTATAGTGCAACTTGCCTCTGACACCTTAATAGCAATGTTGCCAGTGATAAATTTTTAAAGAATTTTTTTAAATTATTTAAGCTATTGCTTTATCTGTCATCACATTCTAAGAGAAGTTTCGGGAAAAGTTGCTACAAAACATTGAAGACTGAGTCACATATCAGTTGATACACTTGCAGTCTTCCCTAGAGATTGCCAGTGATTGACCAGACCAGTCCTATGCTGATCCAAAAATAAAAGCTGACCCTATTCTTCATTTATGCATAAACAACTACTGCAGCCTGAAATCACTATACTTAGCCTCTATTAAGGTGAAAAATAAAATCTTAATTTGGCATGCCAAGCTCCTTCAGCCATTTGTATCCTTCTTCAGGGGGGGTGGAAAAAAAATTGTCTTACATTTTCAAAATAAGAGTAACTTCTTCATTTTTCAGTCCACAGTCATGTAGACGGTGTTATAACATGCAGTTGTTCCACTGACATCCCGCATGCTGTGCGCTGCTCTGCACTGCTCCCCTGGAGTAGCGACACCTTCTCCCTGGGAAGCACGTGCACCAGGTACATCCAATTGTTGAAGTGGGACTGGGACTATAGATAGCTTGAGCAGAGTATGCAGAGGAGACAAACTGATGTAGTAAGAGGACATAAGGCAGGAGGAGCCTGTCCTGCTCCACCTGCTCAGGCTGAAGATTTCCCCCCTAACCTGGCAGAGCACTAACAGCTGCATTTTGAAACCTGCAAAAATGGAGTGCAACCATGAATTCAAGTTCTCTGGGTACTGGCTGGTCATAGCGGATCTATTGGATTTACCTACACAAACAGATTCCACCCACAGGTATTTTGACATTTGCTTATCAGTGCTAGATATTAAGGTCTCCCAACACAAAAAGCTTTTGTCAAACCTAACGCTGCTGAGCAGCGTGATGTTACTGCAGCAGGAGTAACAATACAGGCTTACATATTCAACTGCAAATGCTGAAGCACGGGAATATTTTTACCTTGCTCTGACTGTACCCCCACTCCCCTCCCCAAGAACTGGTAATAAAAGGTAGATCACCATGCCCTAGGTGTGTTCCAGGAGCAGACACTGGGGTTTTAAAGAGTAACATTAAAGTGAGTTGGACTACTGGAAACCTTATTTTAAGTCTACATTCCTGTTAATTTGAACATAGACAGAAACAGTAGACCTCAAGGATGAAAATGTTATTAAAAATTCAATTAGCATTTCTCTACCACCTACAAATATATAAGTAGAAAATAAAAAAAAAAAAGCGCACCACCAAACCAAAAAACTCTTGTTGGTCTTCAGTAATTTTCACATCATCAACATACTCTTGAAACCAATTATAAAGTGTATTATAGGACAGTCATCCTTTAATTCTGTCTCCAAATTCACATAGATCCTTCATCAAATACCAGGCTGTAACCTCTCAAAAGGTGAGACTGAATTAGTAAAATAGCTGATTTTTTTAAAAAAAGAGAGGGTGTTAAAGCAGCCAGGCACAAGTGTAGCTCCAGTAGGTCATTCCACACACAAATTATTGTCCTCTCTTAGCTGCCACAGAAATAAGTACAAAACCAAATTTTATTCTTTTTGTGCCAATAGTCAGCAAGTAGCTTTTCATTGTTTACTTTCAGACAACTGGAAAATTGCATATATTTAAGTCTTCAGTTACTCAGCTACCTGATGCAGCCTTAATGATTTGCTTTACGACTTCATAATATACTTTCTTTTTCTTACAATAAGTGTTCCAAATTGCTCTGTCCACACAGCTGTGGCAAAACTCTTTCACCAGAACCTGCATCACCTCTGCTTTCTTCTACAAATGGCCCCCAGGGAAGAGACCAAGGATTTGCTCAATCACATCAAATACCTCAGTGTGTTTGTGGCTTGGTCAGAGGGCTGCGGGGCCTTTAATTGCTACCTACTGTCAAATCACTTGGACAATTTTCAAATCACTTTGACAATTTATAAAGACCTGATAACTTACAAAGAAACACTATAAAGGCAAACACCGCACTATTTCCGAGACATTATCAAGGGAAAGAAAAGCCTAACTAGGGGAAAAAACCTAGAAGATAAATCTTTAGCTTTCATCAAACTTACTACAAAATTAATAGACCTGTAAGTTAATTAAAGAGTCTAATCATCTTCACCTACATTATTTGGGACATGAAAAAGATGTTGATAATTCTCAGCAATTACCAATGCTTTTCACTTACCCCGTCTTTTGCCAGTGCTTCCCGAAAGGTGCAAGATTTGAACTTTCTAATAATCCGATGTTAAAGATGTTATTTTCGCAAATTTGATAACAAAATAGCAATGAGATTTATCTAGGCGTCCCCAGATCACCCACCCCCACATACTTTTCTATTTATGAAAAGCCTCAGTGTGTCTTCCAGCACCTTAGGATAAACACGAGGCATCTGGCAGAAGGTGTAACTGTAACACCCACCAAGAGGCAGCTAAAGGGCGGCCAGGGCCAGGGCCAAGGACCTGGAGGGAGCAGAACTTCTTCAGGCAAGCTCGCAAAATGGCCCCTCTCCCAAGCCACAGGGAAAGATACAAAGAAAAAGCATCCACAATTATATAAAAATGGAAAAGAAATGCAGTTTTATAACTTCATGCGCGTACGTTGGAGTGAACTTAACAACTTGAACCCAGAGAAACTTGCCCACAGTCACACAGGGCACATGAGGTAAAAGTTCTTTAAGACCTATAAATAGCCTTGCCGCAAGCCTAACCTTATTTCCTTTAGTCTCCTTTTTTTTTTTTTTTTTTTTCTTTCCTCCTTTTAGTCACCCAGACATGGTCTGAACTTCAATTCAAACTTTATCATGTTCTTGGCTTTACACATTTCAAAGCTTGCAGTTAAGAGGCTGCATCCAGATGGTTATACTTCACTTAAAAAGCATTATTAGCAATGTGGGCAAAATTTAGGTAGAGGAAGCAGAGGAACAGAATAAGAAGGTACAGCCATTATAAACACTTTCACAGAGCTATCTAAAAGAAGAGCAAAGATATAGGAGCTAAAACACAGAAGGAAGGCAAAGAAAATCTCAGGTGCTATAGCCGTGAAAAATTAAGTAAACTTCTGCAACAAAGCCCCCCATAACCTTTCTTATTTGTTTCTAACATTTGTACAGTTGTCTAACTGACAACATAACTTCAACCCATTTTACTTGATGCTGTATGAACAGACAGGAACACAGAATAACTTAAGTTGGGCAATATGATTTACAGAATTCTGCAGGAGCTGTTTGCAAAGAACAATATAGAAGAAACTTGGGATTGCAAAGGATATTGAGAAGTTGATAAATGGGTATTAACTCCCAACAGTCAACATCTTCACAAGACAGACATGATAGCACCATGGGGATATGTCAGCTGGGTCCTAGAGGCAAAACCAAAGAGTCTTACTAGATTGTTACACTAGCAAGCATTAACCACTTCCCCCAAAAGTGGCCAGTCCAAAGGTCAGCCACACATCTCATAAAAAGCAGGTAGTACTATGCAGCTTGAATCCAGGCTAAATAGAAGATGCAATTAGACAGTTCTTAAGCAGCGATAGCTGAAGCACTTAGAAACTATCAAAAAAGCAAAGGCAAATTCTTCCAGAAGTTCAGCTATAGGAGTATAATCTGTATAGATAACTCATGAAGTAAATCACCTTAGTAAATTCTTCATTGCTTAACAGCTGAAACAATTTTCAACATCTAAGACAACACAGTGTCAGAAGATAAAATCCAGAACATGCAGGAGGAAGCTGAGAAGTATTTTTTAATAGATACATTTAACTCCTATTCTTTGCAGCATGTCTGAAAAATCTGGCAGCAGTTTTTAGTAAAACTATTGTTCTCCCAAAAAAGATAATTTAAAACAACAACAAAAACAAACAAAAAACTGCACAAAAACCATCTTCTACTGTGATTTTATTTTTGTAACCCAAAGAGCTCAGACGCTTAGAAAGTATTTTATAAGAATTAATAGATTGCATAAATGAGATGTAATGGTTTTCATTAACTGATCATTACAGCCACGTTCCACCACTTACTAGATTATGTGGGGGTTTTTTAAATCATGAAAATAACACAAATCAAATAAAAGCCAGACATGCCTTCCTGAGAGCTGCCATGCTTAGCTTTATCACCAAGAATCAGAAAAATGTTTTAAAAACCTATCATATCCATTTACATTGTAAAGAAAACTGATATCCAGTTACATGAAGTTCTGATTTAAACACAAATATGCCAAATAATGTTAACCAGAAATAGAACATGGCTCCAGCATATTTTTTTTCATAGCTGCTGAAGTTTAAAAGTTGCTTCAAACAGAAGGAAGACTACCTGTTCGCACACCTCCTTCCAACTTCTCAGCAGTCACACCAACTATCCCCAGCAGCTGTCAGTTTGGCTTTCTGGTCTCTAACAGAAAGACCAGTTTAAAGCCCATTTGCCCTTTTAATCCTGAGCCACTCGATGTGGCTGCGAATAAACTCATGTTTCCAATGGTGAGGGAAATTATATTCAACTCTTCTCCATGAGAGGATGAGTAAAGCAAAAAGCATAGTGGCTTCTTTCACTCACAAGTGTGGATTAATTAAAAAGAAAAAAGGCTGAGTGCAGATCCTTGTCTCCCAGGCCAGTAAGGTTTGCAGGCACATTGCTTCCTCACCTCGGAACTTAACCCCCTCCTTTCCCACAGCGTTAGTGCTTTCATTTACAGGTGACCGGCAAAATGGAAGCTTGCATCTGAAAGCAATAATATGTATTACAGAGAAACAATCTGCTTTCTAGCCTACCATAAGAAAGAGAAAACAGCAGTACTATAACAGCATACAGACACAGGAAACCCACCCTTCAGTCCACAAACACACAAATTATTTTTTTCATAAGAAAAACAAGTGCCATAGCATCTCTCCAACAAGGCAAAGCAGAAAGAAGAGAATATAGCCCTTGATCTGCCAAGTTTTTAGATTTGAAGTGTAAAAGGTGTTCAATATACGTAAGATAACCCATAATTCACGTTTCTACCAATGCTTTACAGCTGCCTTTCTTAACAAAGAGATTCCATTTTCTCCTATTTATGCTGCCAATGACCTTCCATAAGATATCTATGCCCAGATCCAACAGAGGACTTGCAAATCCCAATCAGGGGCAACTAAATTTCTTAGTGCTTCTGCATCATCCTCAGATGCCCAAGACTGTCCCAGATTCTTCTCCTCATCACACTGGTGAGGAGTGAGCGAGCAGCTGCGTGGTACTTAGTTGCTGGCTGGGGTTAAACCACAACTACAAACACAGAGGAGCTCTGTAGTTTCCCCAGTCTGAAGTGTGACAGTATTTCCTTCTCAGATATGTGTGAAGACTGTCCCATTTACATTTTTGCAAGACATTCCAGCCACAGAACAATAGGGGTAGTACTAGTCCACACACTAAAAAGTTCATTTTTCTGTGCTTATTAAATAACAAGGCAAAATGCTGTTTTCATCATTCAGAGACAATGAACCAACAGAATAAGACAAAAGTAATGATCTATATGTTCCAGTGAAAGCATTTTTACACAAAATATCTTTTGAAGACGCACAGAAGCATTCCATGAGAAGAAAAAGAAAAAAAAAATCAACACTATTTAGTAAAGAACAGCTGTTAAGAAAAACCCAGGGACTGTTTCAGCTTTACATTGCTTATCGTAGCACAAACTGACTGACGTACCACACAAAGTAAAGCCTGACTTCACATCTCAATTTTACTTTATTTTTTTTTTTCTCATTTCCTACGAGGGGAAAACTAAGTTCATACAGAGATGACTGCAGATATGGTCCTCTAGAAAAGCAAGTTTCTTAAAGATTTATTCGGACTTGCCTGTTGAGCCCTCCTTTAGAACACACTTTATGCCAGAAGTGTAAATTCTGTTGCGGAAGAGGAACGAGATTAAGAATGTCAAGCTTCACTAACACTTTAATGAAAAATTACCTAGTTGGGCTTGTTAGATCTTTTTCCCTTCAATTGAGCTGTGCATTGGAATAATTCATTGCATAGCTTCCAAAAAAGCTTTTAGTCAGCAGCACTTCTGTCTGCCTTAGGGTAAGAAAAGCCTCCTGCCTTCATCTCCCATGGAGCTTTAAAACTGGGTCTGATTTCTCTTCATGTGGAGAGCTGCCATCTAACTTTCACTAAAGGCTAGATTAGGGTGAGATCTGAATCTGTGGCTAGTCAAGGAAAAAAAACAACAACCACAGGAATGAATGATGTCAGCCTGAGGGAAATTCTGAACAAGAATAATACTGCATCATGCAGCTTTCCTTCCTCCTTTCCAGTGAGCCAGTCTCTCTGGCTCAGAGTTCAGTATGCTGCAGATCTTCGTTATTACATCAAATCCTTTCATACTTTCATTCAAGGGGTTATCTATAAGTTTAAAAAGTAACCACAGGTTATCACTTGTGTTGCTCTAATGCGTGACAGGAAAGAGTAGGATGCATTTCCCTAACAGTCCATTTAACAGAACTGCTCAACTCTTCCACTCTCAATAGGAGTGACATTTGTGTTACTGGGCAACAAGCAGCTCAGGGAGCTGATCAGCTGAAAACGATCTAGTTTCAACTAGTGAGAAAACTGAAAGCCTTGATCTAGATCAGTTAATCCAGCTCACCCTAAGGTGATATGCACATCAAAGCCAAAAGGAACATTTGGCAGGGAAAGTGGACCTGCAACCACGCAAAAATCAAAATTGGCTTAAACCACTGCAGATCCGTGCTGTCAGGTTCTGTCAGATTCCCTTTGCTTTGCCTAGATCAACTGAAGATTAATAGTGCAAGTGATCAAATTATTAGATGCTGATTTTATTCCAGAATCACACCTGTGCTTTATTTCAAAAATCAAGTCAGGCCCATGCTTATACGATTCAGATTTTTAAATTCTTTAAGTGAAATACTGATACGAGGGCAGAGCTGATGATATTTTACTGTATGATTTACCTCAAGGCAGGACTGGTTTCCTTAATCTGAGCTCTCAGCTCACTCTTTTCCCTAAAGCTACACAAATTGAACTTCCTGTACTAAACTGAATGGAGTTATGTTCTGGAGATTCCAGACATGGGCTTTCTCTCCCCAAGTCCGCTGGCGTATTTAGTGTTCCGCTCAAATATGCAGCATGAAGCAAACACGCGTCTTGCAGAGCTTGAATTTAAAAGACAGATTTTGGGGGTCTTGAGGGGTTGTCACCATCACCCTCACCACACCCATGCTCCCCCTCAAAGTGATTGGGAAAGACAAATTATCCACAGATAATCAAGTTTTAGATGCAACAAAGCCTTAGATCAAATCATAGTTGATAACATTCTAATACTAGTGTAACCCCTTACTATCAAGAAAAAGAAATTACTTACACAACTTCAGTAGTTTAGGAAAGGCAAAGTCTATCTTATTATAAAGTAACACAGGCAGGAAATAACTCGTGCATGCAGTGTTAAAATATCAGGCCACTGAAAGCTTCTCTTTTCTCAGCTTCATCCAGAAAATTATTACATTTTCTTAAGTATACTGTAAATTCCAGACCTTTACTATTTTAGGTCCTGCTGATAAGGGCTGGAAGACAAATACTCATATAAACCATGAACTGGGATGGCCCACTTACTCCTCAAGCATCTTCCTATGGATCCATTTATGTATCTGGCAAAACTGTTAGAGAAGTTTTTTTGTATTGTGCCAAAATGGTTTCTAACCTTCCTGAACATCAGAGCCATGCTCCGTGATGGCAGGTGGGCAAAATAGGAGTCTTTCAGTGATCCCACTGAAGCCCTGACAAGCTATTGCAGGGTTTAGGTGCTCAGGCAGGAACAGAGCATCACTGCTGCAGCTTTGCTTTCTTGGGCTCACTAAGAAGCGCTGCTTTAACTGCTGCGCAGCTATTGCCTTGCTTCGTCACAAGCTAATTGCTACTCTGAGTCCGGGGGATTAAGAAGTTGTAAGGAAACAGAGGAAAGCAACTTTTAAAAAACTGAAGAACAGAAGCGAAAAAATAAAGAAATAAATTCTCGTTGCATGTGCTGCCATCCCCTGTCTCTTCCCCCTAACCCACGCGTTCCCACCTGTAGTTGGGAAGGGTTAGAAATTCCTTCTCCAGTACAGCACAAGATTGCCACCTACAGCCCCGGGGAACCACAACTCCGTCAGACAACAGCCTGAAACCGAAGAACAAGAAGTATGAAATAGGTTATATTTTCCATACAAATTCAGCCCCTTTTCCCACCCCACCCCCCCCCCCCCCCCGTCTCAATATTTTGACTCGGAACATTAATCTACAGCTCACAAGTAGAGTAAAAGTTAAGGGCTATGTGCTGTGGCACAAAGTGATTAAGTAGACATGATAAAAATTATTACGTTTTCAGTGAATTCTTCAATGTATTCATGCTCCAGCTCTTATCATTTTCTTATAGCCCTAGAAGATTACGATATTCTCTTGCCTTTTAATTTTTTCATAGTTTTACTTTCCCTCCTCATATTTTGGTAATAAAGCAGAAGCTAAGAACATATCCACCAGGATTCTCATACACGGCAGACAAGATTATCATAAAATTGACTGGGTCCACACCGACTTTCAGAAAGGAAAGAGGTTTTTTTTTTATTACTGCTTTTATCTTGGACTGACAGTGAAATGATTTTTACAAAAACTATCAGTATGCCTGCCTCTACAGACAAAACCCTATATCCCAGTGCACCCACAGTGAACACCAATTCTGCATAGTATTATTAAGAAGGAGGGAAAAGCACCAGAGGTTTGCTTCATGTGAATGTAAGTTTGGAAAAAAATCTTTTTACCATTACACTTTTCTCAGTAACACACTGCAGAAAAAGTTGGCAAAGAGATGACCAGTGTGCAACTTAGTAGGAGGTACGTAGGAGCGAAAATGGTCAATTCTACACACATCATACATAATGAATAGTTAAATGCTGAACACTTGTCTGCTTCAGGGACCAAGCAAGCTGGAGAAAAAGCCCTTGACAGGGGCAATTCTATTCTTTAAAACAAAGAGCTACATTAAGTCATGGCTCAGAGCACATACTAGCACTCAAGAAAAACAAACATTACAGGGATGCCAATATCCTCTACAAACTAGGCACCCCAAATGTCGGATTTTCAAAAGTAAACGAACTGCATTTAACAGGATCCCACCACATGAAGGTAAGCAAGTACACTGGTAAAGTGTCCAGCAATTTCCAACCGTCTGAAGCAACACCAAACCAACAGCTGGTGTTTCTAGACCTACAATAGTACAGTAACTTCCCAGAGAATTGTATTTTCTGTATTTCTCCTCTTGAAGAAGAAAGGTCAATCAACCCACAACAACGTATTTAGCTACTGCATTAAAAATCCAGAGGCTTGGCAAATAAATGAAAGCATCTTCATCAGGGGCCATGCACTGTACATAGCATGTACATTCAAACAAAGTGGAATGTCATATGCTATGTAGGGCCTTCAGCAAGCAGGCTTTTTTGAAAAATTTAGAGATGTGCAAATCTTACCATTCTGAAGAGAATTTATAGTCACTACCACATAGCAACAATTCACAATCACATTACACATCATCTTCTGAAGTCAAAAATTATGGGACAAAGCGACATTTCACTGGGTCTATTTTCCAGTTCCTTTTTCACTCTGATTTTTGAACTTCCAAACAACCATTAGAGATTTCAGTAGCTTACCTGAAACACTGAAATCATCCTGCTGAATTTGCTCAGCAGTCTATACAGTTCCATAGACCAATGACCCAAGTGTAACATGGACAATACGATTTTTTAAAAAACAGTGCAAGTACAAGTGTATTTCAGCGTAAAGTTTTAACCAGTTTAGGTTAAGCCACTTTAAGGAGGGATAAAGAGTTGCAAATCTAGCTTTTGCAGAAAAATTGCACTGGTTTAATCTGGTGAATTTAAACTTGGGTCATTTTTTCTGGATACACTGGCCTGCCAGCTAGTGGCTAGCAAGAAAGTAGCAAAAAGCTAAGTGAAGACTCAGTGAATCTCATCCTACATTACACTTATTCTGATAGCTTGCTTATTTGCAAACAGAGAAATAAACACTAACAAGAACATGAAGACAGGACTTGCTGAACACACAAAGCTCTAGCTCAAATAAATGGTGATGCTGAGCCCTTTTTTCAAGGTCACATCTTAAAACCCACAGCTGGTCTAGAAATAAACACAGGGAAGATCTACCTTTGAAAGCAATAGCAAAAGGAGTCTTACGAGCTGAATAGCAGCCCTTCTTAAAGCAGAAAACCACAAACTGAGCAGTGACAGTACCAAGAGAAGTCACCAACATGAAAGCAGGTTGCAAGAAGTGACCTTAAGAAGTTACTAAGTGAGCTCTGTATTATTATCAGTCATTTATATTGCTTTATTTCTGGCTGAAGGAAGACGAACTTATTGCTCTCCTTCCCAGACATCACCTACAGCTCAAAGCAGCAGACTTTGCTGGCTTTTCTAAAGTACTGAAGTTCTAGAAGTAATTTCTTTCTTGGCTATTAAGGGGTTATATTAGTATTAAAATCTTAGCAACTATCATTGGATCTAACACTTCATTGAATCTAAAACCTGATATCTGTGGATATTTCTTTTCGAATCTCTTTGAGGGGGTACCCCTCAGGTAGAATCCCCAGGATTTAGTGTAGCAATTAGCTTGTGAGGAAGCAGAAATAAGGTGAATACAGAAGCACTGAATGATTGCTACTAGCAGTTGCAGAGATCCAGAACAAATGCCTGATCAAAAGCAAAGATGCACAAATAATGGAATGAAGTGGTGGGCAGAAAACCCATCCCACAGAAATAATAGCAGATGGACCAAACTGTCTAAAACTCCCTAAGTCATGACACTTTGTTTGATCACTAAGTAGAGCATTATTACTTTTCTTATTTTACCGGGGAGGTGACAAGATGTTCAGAGGGACTGAGAAAATTACAAGGGGCAAGAAACTTTTGGGGATAAGGGAACGGAGTTGACTGAAAAGGAAAAATAATGAAAGATCTCTGAATTGTGATCCCCGTGCCTTTTACAAGTTCATCCTTCTTCTGGATGCTAGAAGTTTTCAATGGTAAGCAAGTTACCATGAGGAGAGGGGAAGCAAACTTTAGTAGTGCGTTTCCTAGTAAAGAGGGCAAAGTATACAAGAGTTTGTAAATAGGTTGGACTGAAATACTTCTGCTCATGCCCAAGTATTACCTGGGGCCTGGTTTTCCTTGTAGTCATCAAGAACAGATGATTCTGCCTATGTTCAAAGGGAACACCTTCTCCAGATTGATTGTGAATATCTAACAGAAAAGAAAAGCCTTAAATTTTCTGTGTACATCAGCTATACTCTTCCAGCGCAGCCTCTAGTTAGCAGCTATCACACATTCATGCTTCCTTCTATAAACTAGAGCTAACAAGTTCTGGTCAATCATTGAAATCTGCATAACATGTAACTATTACAGCAACTTAAACTATTGTTTTATTTCCTGGTCTTCATCAGGAAAAGTCTCTATAAAATATCCAGGAACAACAGAAGCGCAGGATGAGACACAGTAGACGCAATAATTAATACTGTGACAAAAGCACCACCTTCAGTCAGTACTGCTTTCACACTAGCTAGTATCCAAATATTTTCTGTAAATCTATTTTACGTAATAATGCATAAGCAGCAAACTAATTTCTTCTAATTGTCTTGCTTTGCCAGAAAGGAAGCAAAAATCCTCCATACACATATCCCACCCCTGAACCCGTCGCACAGCCCTCTTTCTAGTTTTTTTTCAGGATATCAAGGACCTTTGCTCTTTTCTCAAAAGCCATAGTTGGAAATAAGGGACAGAGATCAAGGACTACAGTTAATTACAGCTGGTAAAGCATTTCCATGAACATTAAATCTGTGAAAGGCTTGTGTGGCCTTATTCACAAAGGGTGTATGACACAGATTTATGAACCTTGCAGTCCCAAGAGAAGATATCACACTCCTCTCCTCGAGAATTGCTTTCATTTTCCCTCAGCATTAGTGTGCTTGGCCTGTCTCTCTCCCTAAGACCACCTGCTCCCTGTATCTCAGACTACAAAATATAGGGGGGTCCAGAAAACCCAAGAAATCAAATGACCCTTCCTCCCAGGTAACCAGCTGTCTCTTCCCCTTCACATCCAAGCCTTCTGATCACCGCAGTTTTTCTTGAAATGTATCGATCCTCCTGCTCAGCTCAAATTCCCAGGGAAAAAAGAAAGAAAAAAGAAAAAAAAAAATCCTTAGAAGTATTTCCATCAATGAATTTCACACCCATCTCCTAATAAGACCCAGAAGAGACACTAAGGAAATACTGTATCCCATCAGTAAAAGCATCACTAGGTCTTACTAATATCACATGTTAGACGTTAGAATGAAAAGCAGCCCATGATTTGTCATGTTCTAGGAAGCCAAATAAAAACTTCCATTGTTATTACATGACTTAACAATACTGATGATCACATAAATCACCATATATTAAAACTACCTATGTAGCTACCAGGGTCTTTTTGGAGGGATTTTAGTTAGATCCCAAGTATACCACCAAGCATTCAGAATTCTTTAATGTAAAGAATCTATATATATTGAATAACATATGTTAACATGGACAATACTCTGTCTTCATGGTCATACTCCAAGTACTAGGAGTTCTTCAGTTTTTAAGACAAGGGACTGGCTGAGGACAGAAAGGAAAAGCAGAACATTTAGAAATAATGAAACAATGCCTGCATACCCAGAGTATTTCATTTTAAGTTCTATTTGGTAGATTTGTGATGTAGTGCACAACTGATTGTCTTGATACTGAATATCAGGATCTAAATATGAAAAGATTAGGACTTGTGTTGGCCCTACAGTGTGAAAGTAGAGCAGAAATTTGCCCACTAGAGGTAAGAGGTTATATTGATAGATCTCTGTTCACACCCTTCACCAAAAGAATCAGAACATTATTGTTTTGGAAAAGCAGGCTAAGCCGGTAGGGTTTTCTCCTTATTACTCAGGCACAATGAGACTAGCTGCAGGCTCATAAGGACTGCAAAACAGTGCAGAAGATATCAAAGAGTATCATGTGTTCCCTTCATACCACAATTTCCAGAAGTAGAATAAAGAGACTAAGAACTGAGTATGCCATCCTTTCCCTTTATTTGGGAAAAGTATGTGCTATATGAGCATCATAGGTAAACCCCAACACAAAGCGAAGGGAATAAATGCATTAATACCAGCTGTTAGCAGTTACTCTGTCCTTCAGAGAAAAGTCTGTGTGTGTGTCTAAACAGAGAAATCTGAACAGGTAAAGATTTTAAAAGGGTGCTTAATCTTTAAAAGGCATAGAACATTATGCATGTTATCAGAGGATTGTCATAAAATAGCTCTAAGTGTCACAGCACAACAAGTAAGAAGCAGCTCAAAATTTCTGTGGAATGACCATTTCAAAAGCCTATGAATGGAGATTGCTAACCTGCAGGTAGATGGGAAGACCACTGAAAAATGTACATCCTTCAGTCATACCTTTGAGAGGCTGCCAGAAGATCCAGTCATTGCATGGCTTCTGATAAACATCTTTGAAATCACCCAGTGACTAAAGCAGACCCCTTTGGGTGGCTTGGTCAAGAAATCAAAATTGATTTCACAAGCTGTTTAAGCAAATTAATGGAGAGCAACTGTCTAAGCAGGGACAATGACCTCTTGTAGAAAGGACAGCCTGGACTACTGGACCTTGCTGAAGCTGGATATAGACAAGAGAGGTAGTTATTGAATGAGAACCTCTTCTTGTATTGACAGTTGTATAACTTAACTGGTTTGAAGTTCAGATAGGTATCGCCATTCCTTGTTATACCACCACTTCTTTCAATTGTCTTTCTGTATGACCACAGAACCTCTCAAGCTTCAAGACACCCATAAGGATCATCAAATCCAGCTCCCTGCTCCTTGAAGAACTACCTAAAACTAAATTATATGACTAAGAGCATCATCCAGATGCTCCTTGAACTCTGACAGGCTTGGTGCTGTGACCACTTCCCCTGGGAGACTGTTCCAGTGACTGACCACTCTCTCAGTGAAGAGCCTTTTCCTAATGTCCAATTGGAACTTTCCCTGATGCAGCTTCATTCCATTTCCACACGTCCAGTTCAACAGAAAGATGAGATCAGTACCTCCCCCTCTGCTGACCCCCTCGAGGCAGTTGTAGACTGCGATGAGGTCACCCCTCAGCCTTCTCTTCCCCAAGCTAAAGAAGCCAAGTAACCTCAGCTGATCCTCCTAAGTTTTGCCCTCGAGACCTTTCACCGTCTTTGTCACTGTCCTCTGGACACACTCAAACAGTTTGATGTCCTTATATCTAGGCAACCAAAACTGCACAGTACTTAAGGTGGGGCTGCACCAGTGCTGTGTAGAGTAGGACAATCTACACATTATAACAATACAACATTATGTTATAATACTGCTACATTACTCCTGTTTTCTTACAGAAAAACATACTGTCTTCAAGATACATCAGCTCTCACTACATAAAAAAAGAAAACTCGAACATGTAAAATTCAGGGAAAAAAGCTATACTATTAGGACACTTACAGAAACAATTTCTAGGCAACCTGCATAATTTGTAACAAGGCCCAAAAGTGATGTAGTGATGATTAGAGGTAAAAGCCTACTACAGCTTCCAAGAAAGGGGAAGCTTATCAGCAATAAGCCATTCATTCTACAACAGAGCACAGGTGATCGTCATGAGTACATTTGCTTTGCTACAGTGTATTTTCTTGCAACTGTTCTACCTGTTCTCCTGGACTTTATTAATCTAAATACCATGACAATCTTGTAGCCTTGTACTGACAAAGATCCTTTCTACCACATCAGCATTTCTATTTAATGCATTTTTAATTCAGACCATAATATGAAATCATCTGGGAAAGCCATGCTCAGCTTTAATCTTTTCTTTGAATAATTAGCAACTTGGCAACAAAGGATGCTCTCTCTCTCTCTAGATTGTCATGTATCCCAGTGTCAAGACATCTGCACTCTCACCACAGGGCTTTGTAGTACCCTGTTCCTTGCATTCCTGGTTATGCAAGCTAAAAAGGAAAATGAAGTTTCAAGGAAGAATCCAGGAGCGGTTTTCTTTTATCCAGGCTCATCTACCAGTGTAGCACAGCAGATTTGTTTGTCTTCCTGAGAAGCAACATTCCTGTCATCCAACTATAATAATAATCCTGACACAGAGACAGAAACAGCCACCAGGTGCCGAAGTTAAGTTTATAGAAAGCATTCAGAAAATTGCTGTTGATTTTAGGTCAGCGTGTAGGCAACTGCAGTTCTATGAAAAGCAGCTACTCTTCTTAGATATCACCAAGACACAGCTTGGTACAGCTTTCCATACATGCCACATACTTCTGGCACCTACATGGACTGCAGTACTGTCCAGCAGTACAGTATTTGACACCTCTGAGCTCCATCACAGATTTCAGAAACAGCAGCAGTTTATTGCTGGAGCAGAACTATCTGTTAGGTGATGCAACATGTTATCACCACTTTGTACGTACATAGGAAGGAGGTGTCATCCATGTCCTGCCTGCCTTCTTTTTGAAGAAGTTGTCACAAGTGACCTTTGGTCATAATCCAGTTGTGACGCCTCCATCATTACAATGTGAATTTGAGATTTTTGAAAAGCCTAGAACTGTCACTGAAGATAACAGAGGTGAGGTGGAGCCGGAGAGAAGGGTCAGGTAAGAAGCCGAAGTTAAACGAAGCCATACAGCTGCCCTGAGACAGCATCAAAGCTGACAAACACAAGTTCCTGGTTTTGCATTCAGGCATTGAGCACATACCCCTGTCTGTAGATCTGGAACTGAAAACAGCTGAGGTGCTGAACTTACAAGTCATTTTCACCTCATGAAGAGGCCTTACATGCTTATTGCCCTTCAAATGGAGGGAAATATTTTCTATCAAAGCCACTATCTGGCAAATCCTGTATGTCCCTCCAGCTCCTCTGTACACAAGAGCTACCAGTGCTACTTAATGTTTGTTCAAGACAGTAATTAATTAAATTAAATTAATTAGAAAGGAAAATTCAAGGACAAATACTACTAAAAACCCCCCAGTCATTTAAACTTTTTTTCACCTGACAGTCATAGTTCAGGATATCTAGTATCACTCCAAAGAAAACAGCAACAGCCTTGAGTTACTGAAATGGTAACCATCAAGGCCAACGGAACCCTACTCTCACTTTTGCAGTAAGGGCAGAGGCAAACGAACTTGTCATATCTAGATCGAGGTTGGCCTGCAGCTACCTAAATAAACAAACAAATACAAACCCTCAAAAAACACACACACCCCAAAAAAAAAAAAAAAAAAAAAAAAAGGAAAACACGGAAGGAATTGATTTTTCCTCTCCTGTTCCTGCAAAGCAATTGAAAAGCAACTTGCATAGGCTTGTGCTTGGTGAGAGTGGGGAAGAGTGGAAAGGAAATTAGACCCTAGCAGGAAGACAGGAAAGAATAAAGAATTCCTCTCTAATAAGGTGTGGAACAGTAGCCACAGTAAAGGAACAACAAATATTTTCTCACATTTGTCTGTAATATCAAATCACTTCAGCTAAAGTGATTCTGTAAGCTGTCCAGCTGGGAGCTCCAATCCTTGCTGACTGAGAAGACGACTGCCTTACTCAAGTACATGACAACTTCCCATCCTGATAAGTAATAGACTGGAATTCGAGAGTTCATTCTCCGCTCCTTACACGGAACATGGAGTTTGGATCAATAACCATATCTGTGATTCTTGATGTGGTTGTCTTTAACCTTCTTTTTAATATAAACCTTCCTTTTCTTGCAACAACAGTAAGCTATATCCTCTAGTTTTGTCTGAGAAAATTAATTGGACCACACTTACCAGATGAACCACATATTACACTAAAAACTCATGTTGTTAGGGTAAACAATTAATCCAAGCTTTTCCCAAGTACCTGTGGACAAAAACGACCCATAAGGTTCAGCGGAAGTCTCTGAAGGCTCTCCAAGCAAGCAGTTCTGCATTTAACACCTCTTACACCTTTAACGTATTTTATCATAGTGTTCTTTGAGAAACCCAAAATTCCTACTTCACATTTATGTCCCATCCTGGAGAAAATATCCTTGGCCTTTGTCATCAAACTGTTACAAAGGGCAAGTCTGAAAATACTTAAATATCTCCAGAATTTCCTCTTTCCTGGAGAAAACAAATACAGAACCGGTACAGCATAACAAACGAGGTTATCCCTTGATGTCAACAGCACAAAGCTACAGCAGCAGTGAAACCATTTGACTGGCTGGTTGAGGGCCAGGAAAAGCGTTTTTTTTTTGGATTGTTGGGTTTTTTTTAGGCGGGTGGTATTTTTTGTTTGTTGGTTCTTGGTTTTGTTTGGGGTTTTTTGGGGGGTTTCTTGTTTGTTGGGTTTTTTTAAGTGAGAGACATCTCATAATTTGATAAAAACAAATACATAGCAGTTCCTATGACAAGACTACTGAAGATCACCTATAATTTAAAACAGTTGTCCATACAAAGAAAACAAAAAGAAGAAAGATAATTTCTGTCCAATGTGGCATAAAGATAGGAAAAAGGGGGGGTTGTGGGTTGTTTCCCCCCCCCCCCTCCTCCCCCCTTCTAGCAGCATGCAGGGATACTGAAGACTAACTTCAATAACATCAGAATCTTTCGTGCAATGTAAACTGGTAAGCAATTTCTATGCTTAAGATGTACCAGTGATATGACTGAATTCCCACCCACCCCACCCCCCTTGGAAGAAGGCTAAACTTTGAATAATAATTTCCTAGGCATTTACAGAAGAGGAGTTCTAAAAATTCCTGCAGGTACTTATAACCTTTCAAATTTCTGTAAGAAGTGTCAGGAACACTTCATCCCCTACTGAAATACATTCTTCAGCTAGGGTGGAATACAGCAGCTGTTCAACTGGCAACAAGAAGAGACATGAAAAAATATCAACCCAGGAAATTATATGGATACCTAAGGCAAGTAGAATGAAATTACCAGAGTTAGAATTTGATCAGGGTACAAAGATTATACAGTTGGTAAATATTTTGGGATTAATAGTGACCTAAGGGTCATTCTTTTCAGCATAAGCAACTTGAAAATGCAGGGAAAGATGACAGAAGAGCATCACAATTGCAAATGTCAGCAATTACTTGAACAAAACCATGAAGGATGCGCATTGCATTGGGTCACTGTGTCCATCCGCATTTATTGTGTAATTCAGAAGTTCAAAGATTACAGGTTATATGCAGGTATCCTTTTTAGCATCTGTATGTTTTTAAGTACAAACAAGAAGAATCAAACCTTCCCGTTTCAAGTATGGCTCTTAACCTATGCTGGCATAAATTGGTTCAAAAGTATTTAAATGAGAAATAACTACTTATATAGGAAGCACCAACTTTAAACTGTTCTATACACCATGCTGTTTCTGTAGATGTCTTCCTTCTGATGGGAAATAACATAAAATTAAATTAAAGACGAATAATTCTACAGTGCAAACTTGTATAAAAGAAAAAGTAAGGGCAATTGATAATGAGGTGGCTTAACTCTGTCATCTGCCTGGTGCTGCGTCAGATGTATGTGATGATGCAATCTTTGTGAAATGCTTGAACTCATTACATTATGCCTCTGTACGCAATTTTCTTTCCTAATGCTGCATCAGTTGCTATTAGAACTGTAAAAAGGCACTAGTGTTTTCCTTTTTATTGTTAAAGAAGCCTGTAAGAGTGAATTTGTCATGTCCTTTGTGTCTTAAACTACATCCACCTTAATACAAGTCAGTCCAAACTTGGCCACTTTTCTTTCCTCATTCCTCTAATGTTGTCTTTCTACTTCCTCATACATTTACACTTTCAAGGAAAAAAAATCCAGTCAATCTCTACTGTCTATCCTCTACAGCTACTTCTATGCCTCAATAATTCATTACCCGATAGTATTAGCATAAAATACTTGGAATTCAAGACAAATTCAGAAGCAAACTTGCATAGACAAAACTTCACTTAAAGGTTCCCCCCCGCCCCTTCCACAATTTGATGTGTAAAGTGGTCAGTTTATGTCTTAAGCACACTTAAGACAAATGTTTTCTAAACATAATTAGTAACTGTTTTTCAAACCTCTTTTACCAATAAGAAAAGCTGAAAATTTTAACAGTAATTTTAACACTGCTCAGTAACTGCATTTCAACCTTTGCATAAAATAAGCATGCAGTATCATTCACTGTTAGTATGCTCAATATTTACATCGAATACCTTAACATACAGTACCTCCTTTCAGAGCAATGGACTTCACTAAAATTATAGGTTAAAAGAATAAATCTGCACTGACAAAATCTAATTTAGTTTTTAGTGCTGATTCACTGTAGGATTAAGTTAAGCCTTCAGTGAAATTACTGCAAATTTGCCCTTAAGTGTCAGACCAAAATTTCATTCAATATCTTTTACTGAAGTCAAATGAAAGCTTTTGTTTCCAAAGACAAGCAATCACACTCCAAGGATTTATTAAGTCAGCACCTCTCTTTTTCTGCTACTGTTTTCGTTACAATGATTATTTCACTAAACACATATATGGACACACAAATCATGTATTCAGTTTCTAGGTAAGCAACCTCAGCTATCTTCTGCATACAATATACACAAGCTCAAAAAATAAATGCTTACTGATATAGCATCAGGTATTAACTTTTACAAGCAAATCAGTTTTATCTCCTGCTGCACTTAGCAACAAAGTTTCAATAATATACCTTCTAATCACACTCTTAGATGCAAAATCTTCTCACAGCTTCTGAAAATGCACAGGTCCCCAAGAGCTGTCTTATCACTATAAACTCCTTCCCAAATACCTTTTAGTATTTTAAGTTACTTATGTCTGTAGTTATTGGGAACTCATTTGTACACTTGCCTTACTACCTAGCCTTCAGAGCTCTAGAAAGTAAATACAGAATTTTCATCACACATTCTACTACTTTTACTGCTGAAATAATGAAGCCTTCTTTAAGTTATTAATTTCAGTGTAAAAGTTTATTACACTATATCTTCCAGAAAAGCCATTCAAAACAAAACTATGCAGTCAATTACCCAATAGAATGAAGCATTAATGCTAATTAGCAAGTAAATGTTCAATTATATTTAACAAAAACACTGCTGGGAACTTGAGAAGAGCCATAATACTGATGGCCCTTTATTATTGGAATGATAGCACACAGTAATTCAAGTCCTGCTACCAACAAGACCTCAGACTATATAAGAGTCCCAAGAACAGATGACTTCTCCTGAGATCTGAGCTTCCTACAATCTCTATGGCTCCTTGGGGAGCCATGTCGATTATACCATCATCAATGCAAATGGCATTTTAAAGAGTCTTTGTAACAGACAGAGCATGCTAATGCTGATCCAAGGTGCAAGTGTAGAACACATTTCTCCCAAAAGCTCTTTAACCTGTTGTGTGTCTATTCATTTGGTTCTAATCCCATCATCCTGTGACAGGCCACTGGTGCCCCCTCTGCCTTTTTCAGTCAAAAATCAACCATTAAAAACAATCCATTTCCCAGCATCAGAGCAGTGTGGAATGCAGTAGTGGCAGCAAAAAGATAAACTCCCTTATAGAAAGTGTGATATGAAGTCTGCAGGCTTTCTTGCTTGACAGGTTATTCTTATTAAGATAAAATGTTTTCCAAAAAAACTACTCTAAATAGAAAGTTAATAAAAAAAAAGGAGTGATGGAGCATAAAAACACTTAATTCTTCTATATGGCATGAGCAGGAAATGAAACTTTGCCTGAAATTAAATTATCACTGTTCTCAAAAAAAAAAAAAAAAAAAAAAAAAAAAAAATTCCCACATGCTCATTTTCCAACAGCATTTAATCTATATACTCCTGATGCTCTACTCATTGTATAATAGGGCTCTTGGGAGTAGATGCAAAGAATATAAATGAAGTAGCCATACAAATCAAAAGGAAAATGTAGTATTATGGAAGCAACTGGCATATCAATTTGAAAACAAATGAGAACCTAGCAAGCCATCCCACTGTAAAAACATTCATATATGTGATATATCCACTTCACATTTACATATCAAGGAGAGCCAAAGTAATTCTAAGTTTCCTATGATTATTAGTGTTGAAAAATTGCGATGTCTATCCTAAATGTTAAAGCAATTCCTTTTGACTTGATCAAAATTTTGTACTGACTGGCAAACTAAAAGTTTTTGAATAATGTAGTTCAAGTAACCAGCACTAGAAGTTATTTTCCAAGTTACTTGTACATAATATCTACAATTTTTTTTTTTCTAAAGGTGGTTTCTAATACTGGTTCACAGTTGGACAAAGGTGAAGTCATTCGGTAAACCATACAGATCTGCACAAGAGAAGCAAGAGCAAAAATAGAAATATTGAAAGAAGAAATCAAAGGCACAGGAGGAACAGACATTTAAGCCTTCAGTTTTAAGAAAAGCACAGAGAGTCTTTTGAACTGTGCAGTATTAGGAGGTGTTCAGAGAAACCAAATACCCGATTCTAACACTAGCTTTTTATTTGATCTGAGCTTTAGTCACACTTTGGGGTATCTGTAGACTGTTTAGGCTAGAAGATGACAAGAGAGAAAAGGGAGAGAAAAAAAGATAGGAATTAAGTCCAAACATACTTATAGAACAAGCGCTGCATTCAAGACAGGGCGTAAGGTCCCCCAGGTGTCTACATCTTGCTTGGGATTATCTTTCTTTTAATTGTGAAAAATATTGACTTCCTATTTCAAGGACTGTAAAACTTTCATGGTGACACTGAAGGTCAACAAAAATAGAGAACAGCACAGGAAAGTGACCTGCCTGGGGGATGTTTTATCTTCCAGAAAGTCATCCCTCTGTACAAGCTCTTCTGAATACATTTCCCCATGCACACACTTCCACAATACAGAATGAGGTCCTCATATGCTCCTTCGCCACTTAACACAACCACAACAGTAAGTTTATGTAACTTTGTGGGAACAAGTTGTAAGCTATTTTTTTATTTTCTATCAAGCAGAGCAGACTCAGCTGGACCCTCCCATCCCACAGTCAATGAACTTTTAAATGTACTTTTAAAATTCTCGTGCCTTTTACAGACTCAATAGCTCTACAACAGCTGCACAGCTTTTTAAAAGACAGTGTCCTTCTGCAAGGAATTCTGTCCTTCTGGAAAACACCACAGTTTCCTAAAATGAACTGAACACCCGTTTTTGGCTTTGGTAAGAGTGCCTCTGTTTTCAGCATTGAAGTCTGATAACTCCATATGTCAGTACCAGAGACACTCCACTGATCAAACAGCACAAGCACCAAGTGTACTTCCCACGCAGCAGAAGAAAACTTCCAACTAACATGAAGCTAGCGTGGCATTCTGCCCCTACCCACCTCCCTCAAGGTAAACTCTTCAACTCCTTTGGCATACACTTACTGCTCAACTGAAGAGTTTATATACCAAAATAAGACATCGGTCTCTTGTGCACAGTATGACAGCAGTAGTTACTGCCAGTAGTGTAACATACCTCCCAGTTTTTGCTTGGATGTTCAGTTGGAAAGAGGTGCCAGGGCGGCCTCAGCTGGACCCTCCCATCCCACAGCTCCTTTAAGTGCCTGTGCAGATGGAACTAGGAGAGCATTACAGGCAACGCATGTCAGCGGTAGTGATCCCAACTCCCAGCCAAGCACAACTGCATAAAACGAAAGCTGCTTTGTCAGGCATGAGGCAACAGCCATAATTTTTCCCGGTTGAAAGTTCTTACACATTCAAGAGCACCCTGTGGCAACTCCGGGTGCACTGATCCCTTTCCTGCAATTAGGATCACTGGTTTATAGATTTCTATAGCTTAAAGAAATATTTTCCTTTCTGCACAAAGGTTTTTATCAGAATATGATGCCTTCCATTAAAGAAACGGATACATATGCATGAATACAATATTTGATGTCACCAAATGCAAGTTAATTTGGAGACTTTTTAGAGTATCTACATAGTAAACTCCTTTAAGAGTAATCTGTTCACCTGGATTTCACTGTAAAGAAATAAAACAGGTTCCAGGTGTACCCTGCTCTCCAGTCTATATTGCTGTATTTATAAACATGGACGACTTTATTCCACAATCATACCCATTTTTCAGAAACCAAATCACAAAAACTTTACCAGAAACCATGTGAACTGAACTTTTCAAGTCTGCTATGGAACAGGAATCCCTACTGCAGATAGTTTATTTTAAATTAACTTTTCAATGAGTGAGATAATCCCTATTTTTAATTTGATATTTCATAAAGGTTTCCATTGATCTCAGTTTTCCAAGCACACTTGAAAGCTTCTAAGTAACAGCGGTAGGCTGATTTTTAATTTTGCTTTCACACCACTTGAGTGGATTCAGATTCTATGAGGCAAAATGATATTTGGCAGCAATTGACACAAGATGCCACTTGGCATCATACTCTGATTTTTAAGCAGAAGCTGTTGGAAAGCTTAAAATAATTTCTTTGTCTTACCCTACGGTGTCTGAAATACAGGTCTAATTTGTTGACAACCCCAATACTAGAACAAGGAAACCAGTGCATTAAAAGCTCCTTTTTCTGTAGATTAGAAGGACATTGATTACATGAATTTGGGGAAATTCAAAATATTGCAAAGTAACATGCTTTGTCATTTGTGTGGCAATTTCTTCTAATAGCTTTACTCATGCTTCCAAACTGTGCAAAATTATGAACAAAGCAGAAAAAGTAATTCAGGCACATGGAATACCTTTAGGAGGACGATACAGTCTTTTGACAAGCACAAGCTAAGCTCCTGAATAAACAGTATTTATTTTGCAGATACATTATTTCCATGGTCACTGAATCCTACAAGATCCAGAAGCAAAACCAACAACAAAGCATCCACAAGGAACAAACTCATCTAGCTGGAGAGTATGCAACCAGACTTAGGAAAGAGATTAATGGTATTTATTGTTTTAAAGCAGCACTAGTTCTTACTTATCGGGAAGAGAGAAGAACAGAGCAGTGATAACACACGCCCAACCTTCCTCTGGTACTCCAGGGAAGGATCCATCACTAGGTGCTGAAGTGCCAGATATTAGCGCTGCTTGACATCTCTTGATATTCACACGTAATACAGTGGTCAGAGGGTTTTTCACATCTATATAGGGCCAACATAGACTTTGTATCATTAAAGTTGAGATACGTAGAAAACACTAATGGGACTTAGTTCTGAAGGTGCAGAAGGACCCAGTATTAGTACATCTGGTTTATCACCAGGGATGTAGGAAAGACCCATCCAAAACCTCTAATTTAGAAGCGTCCAAATATCCTAGGGTCCAACCCAAGTTCCCCATAACTAAGTACAGAAGTAAAGCATATGAGCTGCTGATAGTAGGGGTCCCTCCTTTGAGTTCTGACTAGAAGCAACATCTTGAGCTTTTCAAATCAAACTTTTGTTTAAATCTGCCTATCCTAAGAACAGTTATTTTGTCAAAGATTTCTTAAGCAGCTCTCACTCACCAGTTACGCACATAATTACAAAGGCAGATTTTTTTCTTTTATTGCTGTTGCTACTCCACATAGCTTAAGTAACAATATCCCTATTTCACTCGAGCAGCTTAGGACTCACTCACCTGCATGCCTTCACACAACCACCCAGTGATTCAGCACACACACTTGAGCATAATGTATTTTCACATTAAAGAGCAAGAAATAAGAGCCTGGCAGTTACTGTTCATATACATGCAAAACAACATTTATTTTTGGGAGCTGACAAAAATGTAAAGAAGCATAATTTAAGAGTTTAAACATCACTAAATAAGCAGAAGTAACCAAAAGTGACAATCAGTTCAAACTGGCCAAATATGCCTTCGTGTTTGGTTTGAAGTTATACATCTGGTATGGTTTGAGACTCTGGATTTATCCAGATCAGATATTGTGGTAAAACACTGACTCAAAAAAACAAAGCAAAAAAACAGCAAATAAAAAAAGCCTTTGTGCCTACCTACATGTGACTGGAGTTCCATTACAGCTCAGTTCCCTGCATATGAAACCGGAGCTGTTTTCTATTTAAAAGAACCCCAAGATTACACTGGAATGTTTACTGCCTTCATCAAAAACCTTTGCCATGCTGCTTTGCATTCAAAAGAGGCGTCAGGGTATTCATCTGCTCAAAGGTCTGTCCAAGAGTACCGAGAAGTCTCTCAGGTTCATCTCCTGTAATTACTTCTTTTGAATGCTAACCAGAAAGCCTGGCTCAGATACAGTGCTGAACAGGACATCGAAGAGAGACCTGGAATAACTGCACAGGGGATCACGTGCAAAACAGCCTCCATGTGATCATACATATTCACTCACTTTATAGCAAGGGCCTGTCTGCTTCTGTGTCTCAGGGAAAAGCCTGTGAAGTCCGCAATTGTGTTGGTTTTAAACAGCACATTTACCATTTTTCACAGAATAACATCAAGACGACATACACACAAAAAAACAAAACAAAAAAAAAAAAAAAAACACATTGCCACACATGCACTTCACAGAGCTTGTGCAAAGGGAGCTCTCAAACATTACATTTGAAAGTGCTAAAATGATTGTTCCAAGAAACAAAGCAAAGCAACAGAGGCACAGAGCGCAGGCATGCCAGGAGAGACTAACCCTGGCCAATAGCCAGCACTGGCGCTGGGCAGGAACCCAGGACTTCATGATATTCCTACTCTGACTTTTGCCTTAAAAGACTCTGTCCTCGGTCTAGCTCCCACTGCTGCCAGCCTTTTCACCCATTTCAGCAAAAGGTTGATTGGGCCTCAGGGCTTAAGTTTCAGACACGCTGGATGTGTGTTGACTTCAGCTGTCCTGAATGCTCAGCAACACACATCTGAAGAGCAAGCATGCAAAACAATTCTGTACTGGTCACAAAATCACCTTACAGAAGTCACAGAAGCATAAAACTATTTTAACATGGAAGACAGCCCTGAGAAGCACAGTGACGGAGAAAACTAACAGAACACACAAAAAAACTAAAAGCAGACTGTAGGCTTGCAGGTGGACAGTACACACATAGTGGCTTCTGTAAGAGGTTTCAAAAAATAATTATCTAACCAATTAACTTCTTTTCTATAAACTGTAGCATGTTATGAATGGGGAGATGGAATTTTCCATGTACTGACCTTAAAAACCAATGTAGTTCTGAATGGCTTACTGCAAAACTTTTTATTTTTCTAGGGTAAAAATCAGTCATGACTTACGTTGTCTTCTCCATTCAAAGATGGCTACATTCTGCTGACATTCTGGTTTCCATGAAAGCACACAAAAGGCACACAGGTATTTGAAAGATACTTCTGCACTATTTGGTTTACATATATTCACCATACAGTGACCACTGTGCCAGTTTATTCCTTAAAATACTATTTTTATTACACCAGAATTTACATAAAAGCATGTAGGAGACAATCTAGAACATGGTAGGCACTGTAAAAAGTGGGTTTTCAGTTGGTTAGGTTTTTTTGGTTGGTTGGTTGGTTGGGGTTTTTAGGTGTTAAAGTATCCCAAAGCCTCAAACCACAATTTCTAAGAGGTGGGGAGATAAGCAGAGTTCAGTTCTCTGGACCTATTAGGGAAAAATAGTTCCGATAACTATACCTTGTAAATGTGTGATTTCTATGACACAGGGAAACCACATTTTCCTCAACGTATCAAAAATTCTCTGTTCAAAGAGTTTTATTTTAAAAGGAAAAAAAAAAGAAAACCAAAAGTCCATCTATATCTTCCTTTCTAAAGCCTTTTGTCCTGCCCATCAAGAGCAGCCTTTTAAATTACAAACTAAATACTGCAGTGGGTTATAGTGTGGCTTTCTGGGTATTTTATGAAATCTACTGCTGTCTCAAAGATGAACCAAGTAAGAGTGACTCACTTCATTAATTGTGAAAGTCCATTAACTAGGATACAGGTACAAGGATTACTAAGTAGAAACCCGGTTAAAAAAAAAATGCAAAGCATGCTTCTGATGAAACATAGTGAATGAGGATTTAAGGATTCACAAAGAAATCTGCCATTTCACTTCACCTGTAGTTAAGTTTTGACCAGTTACCAGGTATTAAAGATGGGAATTCTTGCATTACAACTGGACAATGCTTGGTACAATGATGACTACAGGTACTATTAGAAAGACGGGACTGCAGACATAAGTATCGTAGTTCCTGGCTGGATCCTGGGTTGTTCATAACTTCCTATGCACAGGGAAGAACTGAATACAAGTGTATAAAATGGTTTCACTTCAGTAAAGTCTCCATTATCTATGGCTAATTTACCTGGTTACAAACTGTGTACCATCAGTGCACTGATGTAGTCTTGCTTAGCAGACAAGCAGAAATACTGATTTTGAGTAATGTTCTGGGTGAAAGGAAATAAAAAGGCAGAGCTGAAAATGCTTGGCAAAGCAGAAATCCTTGTCACATTCCCAGTAGCAGGGCAGGCCTGTGCTACTGTGCAAAGTGGCTCTTGGTTAAGGCATATGGGTCCATTTTGATTTATCAGTATAACCAGCACTGGAAATGACAAATACAGGCAAGGGGTTGAAAATAATTCTTGGACCAGGAGAGGCAAAGGTGGCTCACAGTACACCACCGTGGCTACTTAGTCCTACCAGGAACAAGGAAACACACAGCACCACAGGATCCAAGAAATGACAGGTTAGATTGTCTGTGGATCATATCCACTAAAATCCCTCGGATAATTTCTACTAGTCAGTTTTTCACCTTAATCCTTTCTTAGATCAATTTTGAGACATCAGTTGCTACCAAATAAACGGAAGTAGGCGTTGATCTTGCCTGCCTTTTCATTTAGAGTTTCAAAATACTTCTGAGAAAATTAATTCTTTCTTCTACAAGGCAAGCTGGAAACATTTTCTCTGTTTATCTCCTCAGATAAAGAAAACATTTATTGGTAATTCATCTCTTCCTTAAATAAACTTTTCCCTCAATATGAATTGGGACACTCAATAGGTGAGCACAGAAGGTAAGAAAAGCAAAAACTCTTTCCAACATGCTGCAGGCCTTTATCTCATGGCAAATATTATTAAGACAGTCCCTACAGGTCTCCTCTCAATCTTTAAAAAGTTCCATGTTACAATTGAATCAGATGCAAGAAAAGCAGAGGCTAGAGACACAGAAGCTTAAAGATGCCATTACTCTGAAAGAAAAATTAAACTGCATACAGAGTAACTGAATAAACCGTAAATTCTCATGTCACCAGCCAATACAAGAGGCTTTATTGATATATATATTTTTAATCTGACATTAGCTTGAAGTAACATTTTCAAACAATAGTTCTTTCCTATCGATTTTCTGTGCAATCCATTATAGTGAATGCTATCACATTTGAGCCAGCTACAGGGTTTTAACCTTCCAAGATGTCTGGGAACACAAACATGACAGTTTTCCTGAGCAGCATTGGTTGCCATGTATTTTAAACTATTCTGAATGGGAACACCAGGAAAATAGCTTCTACATGTGTTATGTATAAGCTTGTTTACAGGAATCACGGAACAAATTGAAAAGGGAGAAGTGACACAGAAGAAACTGATAGAAGCAACAGTAATTTTGTCAAGATCGATAATATCATAGAAATTTAATCCTATGGAAAGCTTTCTTTATTTAGAGCAGGCATTTGATAAACAATCTTTTAATATGCACATTATGCTTCCTAGAGATAATGAAGAGCAACCAAAATGACAAGAAACAGCATCGTCCCTTGTTTCTGCGCCCACAGCACACATATAACCTGTCAGAGCTCCAAAATGCAGGCTTCCCTCCCGTAAACCCCAGCCCCACACAGAACATGGCACAAGGCTCACTGCCCATTAGACATATTCACAAATCTCATGGTAAGTGTTGAATAGAAGGTTTGCAAGCAAAACGCTACCTTAATCATGGTAATAAACAAGCAAGAGCTAGCCAAACCTCCAATAAACTGAGCAACTTGAGCATGCACAAGAGGTTAGCATTTCTACTTTCTCCATGTTTGCTGCAGTTCCTCGGACCCATGTTTGTGCTACATTCAGGTCAGCCAGTAGTTCGGTGTAAATGTCTACTAGGAAGGACCTCCGAAGCGAAGATAAGGATAAATTGTATTTTACAGTTTTAACCTGAAAACTGCACTATGTTACAATACAACAAGCATCCAGTAAGGAGTCCACAAACACTAAAATAACCTATTTAGGTTCTATGTTTCAGATGGCTTGACAATTTACAACTGGTGTGCTTAATGACACAGATTGTCCAGGCACCCACAAAGCTCAGTGAAACAGGGGAGGGGTATTTCCCCTGTCTACTTTCTAAGAAAAAGACTCCCATACTCCAGACACCGACCACTCTCTCCTAACCATGCATGCATGTAATGGCCTCAAAGGAACGAGCCAGTCACTCCTGGCTCCAGCGTACATGCCAGACTGTGCCTCGCACACTACTTCAGGCACAAGAAGTGACCAGTAGGGATGCTTACAAAGACAAGGTCTACAGAGTGTCTGAAGACATATAGGCACCAAAATGGGAGGTTCAGAACACAAGGTAAATTTGCACACCAGTGCAAAGTTCAATTAAGAAGTGCCACTTTCTCCTTTTACACCTAGTGAAGGCAGCAGAAACACAATACAGAGCAACGTGTAGCCTGCAGTTACCCCTTCAGCAGCCTGCAGACACCCCCCCACCCCCTGCCAATGTTTTCCTCATTCCGTCAGAAGTTTGCTGCCTACATACATTTGAAAACACATTATATTTGCCAGTTTGTTTTTATGCAGATTTAATTTAGATTCCTAACTCCAAAGTCCATCCATTCCACTGCTTACCACACATAGAAAGCAGGAAGCATTATTTTATGGTATGTTAAGTCTCCATTGGCATGCTGGCAGATAAATCCAACAAAGGAAAATTTAGCTAGATAAATTTCTTACATTATAGTTAAAACTACATGCAACCAAAGCTGATACACTTGTTTTCCTTCAGCCTAAAATAGAAGCTCTGCCTAACAATTAATACTCAGAATAGAACTGTGGTCTGTGCTCCCTGGTACACCAAAGCCAGTAATTCAACTCTACCACTTTTAATCACCCAGGCATCAGACATACATCTTTCACATTGCTTTAGCAAAGCCTTCAGGAAACTCTCATCATCTGCACTGGTGTTAGCAGGCACGTAAATACAATCACCCTACCACTGACAAGTCAGCAGCAGTTGTGCTTGCATGAAGTTACTCTTTCCACTTCGTTTAATAGATCTACAAAGTCTTCTGTAGCGACCTCAGTTCACTGTTCTGCGTGATTATTGGCTTGCAATTGCAGAATTTCCAGACTCAGTGGAGCACAAGCACAACAAGGTTATGTAAAGCTGAGCAGACAGAGAGAACAAATAAAAGAGGATTAGACTTCATATCAGCAGTTTCATTAAACTGTAATACCAAATTACCTAATTAATTCTATTATTCAGTCCACTAGGCTGGTCCTTGTGCCACCTCAGCAAATACCTGTCCAGTTATAATCTCATCTTCACTGCTATATTAACTGTCCCAAAAAATCTTGTCACTAGATGCCATATCAAAAAGTCCTCAACTGATAGAGGTCATGCTTCAGGAGATTACGACACTCATTAAGACACCTGCAACGACGTATATTGTTCTTTCACAAATCTACTGATGTGTACTCAACAGCAAAAGCCAGTTAAGAAAACACAACAGGTCTCCTGTTAAGGCAGAGGGAGGGGTAATTATTCATCTAATACTCCCATAACTGAGGAGTTACATACATGAGGATGTAACAATTATAAGTACACAATTTAAGTACACATAAATAGACTTGGTGGGTATTGAACTAAACTGTGAAATTTAACAGTGTATGGAAAATAATCCCTCAGTAAAAATTAAATTTAATTCTTGTAAATCTTGACCATCTCCTGAAAACTTTAGATACAGATTTGCCAGCTCTACTTGTCAAGTGACAGCATTTTCTTCCCTTCAGCAAGTTGTCTTGCTTTTCTTCAGAACTTGAAAATCATTCTGGTGGGAGGTTAAGTTGAAAGTCCTCTTTATAAAAATATCTCACTTCAGTCTTTTCTGGTATTTCTCAGCTCTGGATTTATAAAAGTAATTCCACAACACATTCACTGAAACACCTAATATAAATATACCAAAGCTCACAGTCTTTAATGAGTGTTATATTAAACATGAATAGGGGCTGTACAACTCGTATGCCACTACTGCCCTCGCTCGGGAGAAGTCTGAATCTCACTTTCCGCTTTGTCAAAGGACTGTAGTTTCCTTTACAATTGTTTTTGTTATTAGTTTTGATAGTATAGATTTAGGCATACGTACTGTCGCTTACATTTTCTTTGTACTTAAAGCGTCCTCTCCCAACAGGATGGATTTCTATTAGATCCCTGAGCAAGACGCAGAAAAACCTGCTAGTACACTAAACCAAAACAAACCAAGAAACCCACAGCATTTGCTTAGACACAAGTGATCATAAGCAAGCGATTCCAGTGCTGAATCCGTCTATGTACAAATGCAAGTACCAAATATATAACAACAAAAACTCAAAAACTGGAACAACTTGGGCTCAGATCACATAGAAAGAGGTATTAGAACAAAAAATAATGACAATGGGAAAAGTTTAAATATGCTCCACTGTTGTTCATAAAGGCATAATTACTCAAAAGTGGATGAAAAACAAACCTAAAGGGGGCGGGGGGGGTAAAAAATGCGATTGAACAGACATGATTTTTTAAAAATGTGTCAGAAAAGGCAGAGAAACGGAGGCATAAGTTTCACGAAATATTTGGTTAACCGTAATTTTAAAGAAATAGATATGTCACAAACAACAAGGAGCTGACTGCTTTAGCCCATTACTGGCTTGGCCCACTACACCATAGCAACAGCAGAATGATCAGCAGAAGCAACACTCATTAAGTATTATTCTGCTCTCCTCTTAGGTAAAAGAAAATCACAACCCTATCAAAATAATTGTGCATTTTAAACAGTACATTTCTGATATTAAGATTTGATTTATAAAAATAATACTTGAGATGTCTATTCCACAAAATGTACATTCATAAAAAGCATTCTGTGCTATTGAAGTTGATTCCTAAACACGCCTAAACAACCTGGAGTCATGATAATATTTTAAAGGAAATACAGGGTGTTTAGTCTCAATCAGTCCCTAGTAATATCATTAAATATTTGCCATTTATTCCTTCAATACACTACTCATTCTGTCCTCTTTACACAAAAGGTGACCAAATCATCCCTTTCCAGACAGGTAGCCCAGTCTCTAGGTAGCAGATTCTAAGACCCTCAGGCTAAATTTTACCTGTTTAGTAATCAGTGCTAGTTTCTACAGAAAATACCTTTCTCAGCTTTGTTTTAGAACTTATAAGGGGGAGGGAGACAAAGAGAGAAAAAAGTCAATGCGATTGCTCACACACGTTTTATTTCACCGAGGACGAAAGCTTTCTGTGTTTTTATCAAGCACAGCAGCAGCTTTGGCCAGCTGTGACCAAGATGCAAAGCACTTGCCCCACTACATAATTACAAGTACTTCTATAGGGTTTTGAGCCTGAACAAGGCGATATCAAAGAAACCAATAACCAAAAAACTTTGAACTCCAAGGATTGTAACTTGGCAAATACAAGTAGGGACATGTACCGTTTGGAGGGCAAGGTAGAGGTGGCACTAAGGGGACTGCAGCAAGGCTCTTTCAACTACTAATTTTCAAAGCAACTATGTAACCTATTAATTAGCACAAAATAAAAAAACTACTACCTTTTCCCTTCTCTGGAACTTGCTTTCCAGTGTGCAGCACCAGACAAGCAGCACAACAAGGTTCATGTTTACCTCGGAGGCAACACTGTCACTCCAGCTACACGTGTCTGACATTTTACATTCACACGTTAGGAAACTATGATTATTTGTGGACTGCAAAATACTCTCTGAAGGACAGACAGATTATATACCATGCATTCAAAAGCGGCAGGTTGCTATGGTTTCCCCCTGCAAGAATAAAATGCGCTTCATTAGGTTATCTGAAGATCTCTACTAAACTAAAAGGGTCCATCAGGGAAGCAGACTGCCCTTTAATCACAGCTCTGCCTTTGTGAAAACCAGTCCATTTTTCTCCTAAAGCAGCTTTTGCAAAGAAGGATGTAGCTCTGCACATGAGCTGAAATGTCCTAATGATTCATGTTCTGAGCTGTGTACCAACCTAACCACTGAGTTCCCACAATAGCATGGATGCTAACTGACTTGCAAACTGCTGTATTCTCAGTCTATGCTTTGGAAAAAGATATTTAACTCCTGATTGTTTAAACTACTACCTGAACGAGTTATTCATTTGGTAAAGCATATTAGCAATTACGATCAATTAGTAGATCCTCTTATCTTGAAAATAACTCATAGGTAACAAGAATCACCTCTTTAAAAAAAGATCACTCTACTAGAGCATTGAGAGAATGAGTTATTCCAATCTGACATGAAGCAATCTTCTCAATACTCAGATTATTTATGGGACACTTTGCAGAGTGTGACTGAGCTCCACTTTTGAGAAAAAAAGCAGCAGAATTTATTGGCCGACAGTCTCGCACGAAGTGCAGGTATGGGCTTGGTTTGAGAGGTTTCTTCCTTGCCATCAAGCAAAGACATTCACAGAATC
Source organism: Falco naumanni (assembly GCF_017639655.2). Classification (NCBI taxonomy): domain Eukaryota; kingdom Metazoa; phylum Chordata; class Aves; order Falconiformes; family Falconidae; genus Falco; species Falco naumanni. The sequence goes on from NC_054061.1 coordinate 14,473,479, forward strand.
GAACACTTAAAGATACTGTTCTACTGTCGGTTTAATACAATGACTGGGGGGGGGGGGGGAGGGGGGCGAACAACAGGTTTCAACTGAAACTGCTCTCCAGTCTAACTTGCCACTTAAGTGCTAAAGCCAGGCCAAAAAAGGCCATTCATGTGCAGCCAGGGACAACAGCCAATACATCAGTGTGGAAACACACCCTCAGTCCCCTAATCTTAAAACTAATTAAAAGGACTTTGCATTATAATGACGAGACAGTTACATTTCTCTAGAAAAAAGCTTAAAATAACTTCACCGTAGAGTCCATTTCTTTGCAAATATATCTGAGTTAATAGCTCTTGAGGTCAGATGGAACTAGAGCCAGAGGAAAAAGCTTAAGCTGTAAATATTACTCTGTAGTGAAATCAAGGCACTAATTAGTTTAAATAAAAAAATTGGCCATGAGATCAGATCCTGGGGGTGGGGAGAAGAATCAGCTCAGAACTGAGAAGATGAGTGAATGGCAGGAAACCTAACCCCACATTCCAGTACATTCAGTTCCAGTGCTCTGGGAGCATCAAATCCTTGTGACACAAAGCCAGTACAGATGAATTCCCCTGAACAGTGCTGCCAGGGCATTACCTTGCTTTTGGAGGGTGTAGCAGAGGGAACACCTTCACCCAGTTACTTTTTTCCCCCCACACAATCTTTCCTGTGTATTTTTGCCTATTTCCAAGTACTGCATGAGCCATCAAAGATAAATACTTCTTCAGTCCATCTCTTTAGGTTAATCAATGAAGCATAATGCAAAAGCTTCGCCCTTTTAGCAAACTATTTCCAACCATTTTTAAGCCCCTGAGCTCTCAAATCAGACTTTCAAGTTGCATTTATTTGGGATTTACTGAAAAATAGATTTTTTTTGTAAAAAGCTTCCCAATATTTTTTCTTAACAGAAACAGCAAGCCATATACTTCCATGATGTCAAGATGCAGCTAATAGGGTTCACACATTGCTGTTCCAGGGTAATGGGGAACAATCAGCTCATTATCCATAAGCCTACAGCAACTGTGCTGCACCCACACAATCACTGCAAACATTTACTCTGCAAGAAAAAAACCTGAAATACGAAACATGACTTTGTACTGCCTTGTAATGACAGAAGTATTTCAAACAGTTCTCTCTGAAGAAAAATGACAGTCCCCAGGCTGCTCCTCACGGGGTGATTAACACACACAGGCACACCTTTGCAGGCTTATTAGTCATCAAAAGGCCCTGCTCTCAGCTTTTCCTGTCTATTCAGGAAAATACTCTTTGTTCTGAATCCAGCTGACACTACTATTGCTAGAAAAGCAGTCCTGTATTATCTCAAAGGGGGAGGAAATACCTAGCTGAAAATTAAAATTAAGGGCAGAGAAGGTGCAATCATGAAGAGCTCAGGGCTGTTGCTATTTTTCCAGTTTCCACCACAGCATCTAAGATTTCATACCCTATGCTCTTTTTTTCTCTAACAGCTAGCTACATGCTAGTCCTCGTTATGATGCTTGTTGAAGGTTTTAACAAAGGCTGGGGGGAAAGGTTGTGAAACAGCAAAGAATTTTCCTGAATTACTTTCAATTTAAATCCCTTTAGGATAAAAGGAGATGTATTCATTTTTTTTACACCAATGTATCACAAAAACAACTCAAAGAGATTACAACATCAGCAAGCATACAGGTCAGATACATACAAGGAATGGGACATTTAGAATACATGTTACTCCAATACACTAATAAAAAAAAGCTAATGGACTGCTATTATCCCTATCCAAAACAGGGGTTTGTGCATTATCATTGCAATCAAAGGGGAGAAACCATAATAGTCTACTTAGCAATTTCATCTAAGTATGCAATAATAAGTTTCCAGCTTGAAAAAAGTAGATATTCTGTTATTAAGTTCTATTTTTTTTAATTAAGAAAATAAAGGGAGAAGAAAGTATGGAACAGATGCATGGCTAAGATCAGTATAAGAACATCAAGTAAGAATTAATTACAACTTTCAGATCCATGCCAAGTTCTGGTATTTATGTAAAGTGTTTATAGTCTCCATATTCAGTCTGACAAAACTTCTCCCAACTGATTTATAACACAGAAATGCAGAGCCTGTGGCCTTGCTTTTTGCCCTTTAAATTCTAATTAAACGCTAAAGAATGCACTGGACAGCAAAAATCGCAAGAAATTTCCAATAACATGTTTCAGTGAAATCACTTAATGTATCAATGTTAGGGCTAACTGATGCCCCCTCTCATATCCATGACCTTTCTTCTCCAGTGAAGGTTAGACATCTAAATCCTTTACCTCAGATCCACAAAAAGATAATGGGAGTTGGGTGCATGAACACCTTTAAGAACCTGGATCTTGGTAACAGACATTCCCTAAAGCAAGCCCAAATGGCTTACAGACTTTTGTCTCCTTAGCCTCCCAGGCTGTATTCACAAGTGCTTGTTCTTAAATCCATCCCAGAGATACTCTCTACTCTGATGTATTTCATATAATGAGCTTCAGTGAAGTAGTGCCACACAAAGCACATCTCTTACAGGGCCTCACACTTACTTGGGAAGCTTTACTTTTTTCCCTTTTATTTCCCTTTCTTTCTCATGTGCACTTCTTTATGTTAATGAACTAACTCAAGACAGTCGTTACAATAAGGGAACAAGCACAACATAATTACTGACAACTGTAACCAAAACCCCCATTCTCATTGTGTGTGGGTATACCTGAACTGTATATGAAACAGAAAAGAAGGGGCAAAGGAGAAACTTCCCCATTCTTACAGTAATATTTTTTTTTTTTACTGAAATCCCAGCAGAAATAGTTTCAAGAAGGTTTATCTTAATTCTGATGCTATAGTCATAAAACATTATACAGTGAAGTGCAAAAAGCCAGCATTAACTTCCGTAGCTGTCTTGAGAACGGAGTGGTAGTACATACACAGTTCTTCCACGGTAAGAAAAAAAAATTTCCCCACTCCTCAGTCTGCATACACATTTATCCAAATAAAACAACTATGGTGTCATAGTTTACCTGTCCAATTAAATGACAGAGACTGGCCAATTAGAAAATTTGATTTATTAAAGCAAGCGACAAGTAAGCAAAACAGCGCTGGGCGGCCGGGGAGTCTCCTGCTCCACCAACGGCGCACCCTCACTTCCCGAGGGTCACTGGTTTTATACCCTTCGGCCTCCGGTGTTAGTGGGGCCCTCTGCGCTGCTTGTTGCTAGGGGGTCGTTTGCTGCCTTCCTCGGCTTCCTGGTGGTCGTGGGGATGAAGGCTCTTGGTCTTCCTCACATCACGAGCTCCTCGTCTTCATGAGCCCCACCCCCCCTTTCCTTCTCAAGTTTCTTTTCCTAACCCTTCCTGACCGGACACTTGTGGCTGATCTTTGCATATTCCATGTAAATTCCCATTGTTCTTACAAACTTTGATTAACAAACAGTCCACAGTTTATCACAATGGTGTACTGCTTCCTAATGTGCTTGAAGCAAGTCAGTATCAGTTTGTAACCCATCAGAAAGTAATCATATTTCTGCTGTTGCAGAAATTCCCCTAGCTGATGACAGGTTTATAGTCTCTAAAGGAGGCAACAACAGGATCTGCCCTCTATCTATTAACCATAAACTCTTGATTTTGTCCAGAACAGCTTACAGAAAAGGAAGCCCTATTCATTTCAGCAAGCACCCTTACAGAAACATTTTTAGAAGTCTTATATAAACATGCAGGGGGAATTGTGGATGTTACTTAACACAAGTACAATAGAATGATAATGAGAAAATTACAAACTAAAAAGTACTAAGACTTCCCCATGAAAACCTGCTTTAGATTAAAGCTTTTTTGTTTATAATGATACTGTTCACAGCAAGACACAAAGAGGATTTTTCCCATTAATAACAGGCATTTCTAGATGAAGCGAAGTGCAAAGGACACTTTGGGATTTTCTATAGAATAAGGCAAAAGTTTTGAGAACCAATTCATAAAGAGAACCAATTCATAAAGATTAAAGAGGCAGGGAGCAGCACTGCTCCAGCAGAGAAGACTAGCCAGAAGCTGAGGAAAACCCTGGCAAAGGCAGGGCAGGACCTCATCAACAAAGCCACCACCCCACAGCAGAGCAAACAGACCCAGCCTGGTGACAGCCACAAGCTGCGCTGACAGTCCTGGTCCTGTGATTACCTGACAGACGAGAGGTGACAAATCTAAGGTCAGTCTGGGAAGTCCAACCAACACACCTGGATCAGCAGGGGAGAGGGCTGACCACAGTCTGAGCTTCAGTGAGGCTCCTGAATCCCTGGGCAGGGAGTGTGGGTGGAAGTCCCAGGTGAGGCTAGTCCAGGTAATTAAGAGCTACTGGTGCTCTCTGATTCTGGCAGTAGGGATTAAACAGACATTTACACAGATTTCTTAAAAACACAGACATCGATTAAGCAGAGGAGAGGTGAAGATATCACTCCCACATCTATGCACACCACTTCCACAGCAGGATCACCACCCATCCCTGCCGCAGTCCCACTACTAGTACACTTGGCATAGCCGTGTATACTGGGATCAATGTGCCTTCAGCCACCAGACACAAGAAAATTGGATGTTCTTGCCCCAGGCCTGACAACCACCAAAGAGGTAGAACAGCTAGCAGAGAAGATTTAACACCTTCAGCTATCCAGTCTTAATCCTCTATTTCTTATCTGCCAGAGTTACTCGGAGACAGCTGCAACACATTTAGAAGTTCCTGGTGCCCTCACTGTTTGCTGCTGCTCCCTTGAAGAGTCTGCTGCACAGACACAGCAGACTGTGCAGCAGGCGCGGGGGGGATGCAGTGCACTCGCTTCAGCCACTTCAGCACCAAGTCTGGCACTTCAGAGCAAGACACCACAGCTGCTGCCCAAATGGCTAACAGCAACCTCGACTATGCACCAGGGTTTTTAACTACATGCACTGATGAAGGTGTTCTGGGCTTCCACTTGTTAAGTGTCTAAACTCTAGGAACATTTTTAAATCAAATCCTGTACATTACATTTAATCGACATGAACTGGTTTTCCTTAGTGTCACTTCAGTTTAGAGTCTTTTATTACTGGAACACAAAACAGGCCAGTTACTTTGGCTACTGTCAGTGGCTTCCAACAGCTCCACGGCCCGCTGCTCCTTAACAGTTCTCAGTCTATTTTTAACAGCAATTTAAGAAATAAAAGCTATTTAAAACAAGCAGCATAAAAAGCAGTATCATTTGCTTCACATGATTATTATGTGCATCATAATGACAGGAAGGCTACTGCAAATGTTTTCCAACTCTAAAAAAAAAAAAGAACACTTCCTTTGCAATATGCAATTTTGAATTTTAATTTAGATAACTTGGATTATTTACTGGCAACAAAAATATGCATATTCATGAGATCTGATTTACTATAATCTTTATTTCTGATGTTCTGCATCTGTGAATACTTCAAGTACTTGAGTTTGCATTCACTGGCAATTATACTGGAATCTCACAGAGCAGCAACAGATTGATTTATAGTTAAGTTTGTAGCACCGAAAGCCAATTCATTTTCTTTCAGAAAGGCTATGGCACAGGATTTGGGATTTGCCTTCCACCATCCTTTTCAATCAAATTACTTTTTCTTGTCTAATAGATATACAAATCAAGTTCATTATAATGAGGGTCAAACTGGTGATTTCTAGGTGCATTCACTCTACCAATAGTCAGCAAAGGTCTGAGGAAGAAAGTTAAACAGATAGCAAGTGGAAACTCATTAAGTTTGATTCTATACAAGTGAATGGCATTTAGAAAGGAAAGAGACACTATTTGATCATTCCACCTTCACACCCAAGGGCTCCCTCAAGCGCCCTCATGCCGAATTCCATTGAACCATCTAGAAATCCAAGCACTTACTATGCAAACCACATTATTCTTAAAAATCTCTGCATCTACTAACCATGCTTCTTTCTGGTCTTGCCTGCCTTGTCATTCATTCCAGCCTTCTGAAGTACAAAGATTTTTCTAATGTAACAAGCTTTAATTAATCTCCAAAGAAAAGTCATAGAAGAAACCCATAATAAATCAGTGAGAAGTACAATGGGAGAACTTAGGATGAATACGGCTTGTAACGACAGACCAATGAATATCGGTAATGACAGCCATTTATACAAAAAAGGGATTATATACAAAGTGCTTTTTAAATCGAGTTTGAATCACCATATTTGGAGCCAGTTAGGCTAACTGTTGTTTTGGCAAGTCTCACTCATGGTGAAAACACACATAATACTCTTGCCGGTATTTAGCCAGTGTTTCTAAACAGTAAAAAAACCCACACATAGGAACAATTTTGTTGAACACAAATCTCCAATAAATAATCTTCAATTTCTACACAATCTGCTTTAAGGTGAAAGTAATTCCACAGCATTAATCCAAAACATACAAAGATAACAAAAACAACTGCGGTTTCTTATAGCTGTAATGCTAAGACCTACCTCCAAGAACAAATCCACAATGCTGTTAATTGCAGGTAAAAGGGACCAGGATTTATGCACACCAGACCACAGTTGGCTATTGGGTGTGACTGTGTTAGATATACAGGCTAACAAAGGTACTCCGCTCTGAACAATCGCTGTGTTATCAATCACATCTGTCATCTGAAGTGTCTCACCTTATTAGATATTATTAGGGTTTTCCCACACACACACAAAGATTACCCTAATTTTACCCCAAAGGGCTTGTTATAAATAATAACAATTAAAAAAAAAATTATTTTGGGTTCAATCAATTTAGGTTGAGAAACAACAAGCAAAAACAGCGCTGGGTGCGCACAGCACTCAATTAGTTCCACCACACACACACCTGAGTCCTAAAAGCAGCGTCTTTTATCCCCGGATCTTGACCAATCTCCTCTCGCCGGATGCTCGCCTTGCTCTTTCCCCGCTGGGCCGTGAGGGTACGCCTACTCCTCCTACTGGCTCTCCTTTGGCGCGCTTTTCCAAATCTCAAGGTCTTTGTCTCCTTCGGCGGGTCTTCTCTCGCGTGGTTTTGCTTTCCTTACCTCCTTTGGCAGGCTTTTCCAAGCAGCGATTGCCTCAGGGGAAGCCACCACATTGTCTTAAAGGAGAACCACACGTGCCCGCTCACCACAACTGCGGTACAGGTCCCAGATTTACACAGGGTACAACAATTACACTTATCACAGTACATTCTATTTTTGGCATGAATCATGACTGCGTTTATCACACGCTTTAAACTCATCTTGCCCTCTTCTGCTGACAGGTGTGACAAGTTCTACTGTTAGCAGTACAATAAAGACAACTCTGCTATAGGGGAGGTAAAATGCTGCCTGGAACAGGTTGGCTGTTAGACATCCGCCATGACTTAAAGTAAAACTCATCCTCCTTCCATTTTTAAAGAAAGGCTTAAAGCACTTCAGAAATAGTATTTACAGCAAATGCAAAACAAACATGTTCATAAGCAGAAAAAGCAGTGACAGAAAAACAGTCTCAGAGGACATAGGATGGCTTCTTTGACTCATGCATTCAGTTGTAGACTATCGGTAGAGCTAGCTAGAAGTGGTGCCAGGAATGCTGCCTGAAAGCTAAATAAATCATTCAAAATCCCTTTCAGCAAATTTTTTGAAAAGACGAGCTAATAGGCTTCACTGGAAAAAAAAAAAAACGAATTTTTCTCTGGAGAGTTATCACCTAGGCTGTACTGGAATCTTGGACTCCCTAAGGGAATTTCAAAAAACTATAAAGCCGACCTGGATTTGAACTCTTTCAGCCTTACTGAGATTCAGGGAACTTCTGACATGCAGAATCGAACTCTACAACTCGAGGAGAGTTATAAAGCAGACATGTTTATTGCGGCGCCGGGTGCAAGTGGGATCGCTCCTCCTAACTTGCACACCGTTTCAACAAGCAGTCCGATATTTATTATACAAAGTCATGCATATACATATGGTCTCCGAACATTCAGAATCTCCTCCCTCTGGCGCCTCTTCAAGAGACACTTTTCATCTTCTTGGGCAGTTACCTGAAGTTCTAGTTTATCTTTGCATACATTAGCAGTCTTTGCTATTTAGTGTCTGTTATCTTAAAACATCTGCTAGCTAACGATTAGTCCATCATTATTGTCCACTCTAAACGTGTCAAGCTAATACCTGCCCATTGGGCTGGTTTTAATCTATATCAGCATGATCCCGGGCGGGGGGGGGGGGGGGGGGGGGGGGCGGGGATCCACCTTTTCTGGGATGCGGGCCATTTGAGTAGGAGGTCGCTGGTCTACTACTACCACAATTATTTTACCTTGGCTTATTGTCTTTTAGCAGTTATCACGTCCTCCTCAGAAGGCTCCTTATTTACACTCTGTAGGTACTAATTGTCCCTTCTCGAAGTGCGAAGTGCTAAGCTCCAGCCCTCTGCTTTTTCTCGGGGTTTTCTGTTATCTACGTGGCCTCTGTCTGCAGCAGAGTTCTAGATTTTTTACTATATCACTTCCTCCCATCTGCAAGATGCATACATCTTGAATATCTATATATTTAACTGTACAAACAGTTTAGGGCTGCGTATCACCTCATTTATTAGTCATATATCAACATATATTTTCTTTGAGGAGTCAGGTCAAATATAGCTAAGAAGTTTGCCTCCCTTGAGTTACAGAAAGCGTCGGTTCACTCCTTAAGAAAACTTTAAGCTTTTCAGCCAATTCATAGTAATCATCACAAAATAGCTGAGAAATTTTACTTCAGTCTAAAACTAACTGCTCAGCAGTTTTAGAAAAGCAAGTCCTTAAGCACCTTCGATCCATTTGAAAGATGTTACAGGTCTGCAAAAATCTCCTTCAGCCATTCCTCAGCCTTATAAAAAATGGTATTCACTTCTGATAAAATGACAAAACATTTATTAAATAAATAAATAAGCTTCAAGCCTCGAGCATGTCCTAAACAGGAGCTCTCTATAGCATGCAACTCCCTTCGCTTGCCTGAAGTTTGTTCAGAAGTGGAACATTTTCTGTTCCTGGAATACTTTTAAAAGCCATTTTAACTGTTTCTCAACAATAGCATATCTTTTCCAGATCTTGCAACATAACTACTGATCTCAAACAAAAGAAGTTTATACACTAACCTGACCTGATCACTGCAAGAAACTAGAAATAACTTTCACCAGCAACAGATCCACCTTATCACAACCCTGAATAACTCCTGTCCACTTTTTGAGCTGAAGTAACGTTTGTTGTTTCCCTGAAGGGAACCCACACGAACAAGGGAGACAGAGGCAGGTATACGTGTGAACAGCCGCCCGAATCCCAAAGCTTGCCGACTGCTGGCTGTTGCAAGCAAGAGGTTGATTTGGTCCTTCTGTGAGTCTTGACCTCCCATGAAAACACGAAAATATCTCTGAGGGACTAGAAAATGTTAAAAAAAAACCCAAAACCTTACTGATCTATACCTAAAAGATTCCAGCCCTAGAGGAGGCGGGAGCCCCCCCTCACACACCGAACGCCCGCCAGGAAAACGAGCACCTAACGGCCGGTTACACACGTTACACGGTTACATACGGGCCCGGGCGTAGGCCGGCCGACCGCCAGCTCTCCAACCAGCGGCCGCACCCAGGCCCCTCGCAGCCCCCGACCTTACTGTGGCTTTTGCCACAAGGACACAGAGGCTGCGGGCCTGAGACTCGGAGTGGAAAGCTACCGCAGCGCGGGCGCCCGCTGGGGCTAGGGACCGGCCTCCTGCGCTCGCCAGCCCGCCCGGCAACCTGAGCGCGAGAGACGGAGCGACGCCTGCCCTCAGGATACGGCACACGCCGCCAGAGGCCGCTATTGTGCCGGCTCGGCCTGTCCCCTAGCGAGGGCGCCCCGCCCCTTCCCTCTATCCGCGCCCCGTGATTGGCCCGTCTGATCGCCCCTGAACCCCGCCCCCGGGCCGGGCGGAAGGGAGCGCGGGGGCGCGGCGGGCTGTCTGCGGGGCGGCGGCGGGAGGGCGTGCGGCCGGTGGGCGCTGGCGCCCGGGGAGCCGGGCAGCGCCTCGCCCTGACTTGGTGGCGCCGCTGCGGGGCACGCCGGCCCGGGGTCCTCTCCACCACTGAAGGGAGCGGAGCGACGGGAGCAAGGTGAGGGCGTAGGGCCGGGTCCCCCCAGCGCAGCGGCGGGTTTGGGCTTCTCTGCGCTGCGCCGGGCCCGTCTGTGGGGCGGTCGCGGTCTCTCCGTGCCGCCGGCGGGGCTGGCAGGTCGCTGGTCCGGCAGCGGAGCCCCCCGAGGCGGTGACGGGCAGGCCCGGGCATGTCCCGGGCAGGGGCGCGTGCGCGGTGCGCGGCCCCGCCGCTTCAGCCCGGGAGGGGGGCGGTGCGGGGCCGCCCGGCCTCGGAGGGGAGCGGGGAGAAGCGTTGTTGCGGGGGTCCGGGGGTGGCTGCGCGCACCCGAGCCTGCCGCCGGCCTGCGTTGGGGTCTGCGGGGCACCGCCGCTGCAGGCTGGCCGCCGGCGAGGGGGGGTGTCTCAGCGGGGTGTGGGGCTGTGTGTGGAGCTCCCTGGGGGTGTGGGGCGGTGTGAGGGGGGCTCGGGGGGGTGGGGGGGTGGCGTGCCTGGTGCCTCGGAGTGTTCCGCGTGTGTTGCTAATTGGTAAAAAAAAAATTAGAAACGAGTCCTTTACATAGCTACAAAGAAAGGGAAGTTTCTGTTTCTGCGGTAGAGACAGCTGCAACTTGGTCAGCTCTGCCCCGTTCAGCTGTTACACTTACATTTGTTTCTTGTTACAGATGATTGAAACACTTGTGACTACTGAAGCTCAGGAGCTGCTCTACCAGCTCACAGCCCTCCTGGAGCAAGAGTTAAGATGTCAGCCAAAGGCCTCTGGCCTGAGACTAATTGAATCTGCTCATGATAATGGCCTCCGAATGACTGCAAGGCTGCGAGACTTTGAAGTGAAAGATCTCCTCAGCTTAACTCAGTTCTTTGGCTTCCATACAGAGACGTTTTCACTGGCTGTGAATTTCTTAGATAGATTCTTGTCAAAAATGAAGGTAAGGCTTTTTAAAGTATAAGCTGTCAGTCATTAGTTTCTGCTCACTGCAGCCTTGTTGCTATTATAAGTTAGAACATGTTGGGTTTAGATGGCTAAAGGTTAAGCTCCTTCCACAGGTTCTGATTGCACAAGACCTAAAAAATGTCTTTCCCTGTTCAGGTTTGTAGTATTGTTAAGAAAGCTGTTACCTCTGGAGAAAAGAAGGAAGAGGGCATTGGTTTCAATTTAAGAATGCTGATAGGCTTGGAAATGCAGGCCATATTAATGGATTAGATCAAGACAGGTTGTCTTGCCTGTTACATGTGTACAAGAAGACCTTAAATTACTTCTTTCTTTATTGCGTTTCAACCTACCTGTAAGCCTCATGTGTATCGAGAGGCTCGATGCTGTTGATCACTTAGAATCTGGTAAAACATTTAGTTGGCATTCCGTTCTGCCATGCTGACCTGGGTTGGTTTTAGTTGTCTAACAAGACAGGATTACCACTGCACTATTTGGTCAAGAACAAAAGCTTGTTTTCCTTGTGTGTTAAAACAAAAATGAGAAAGCTAGATGGAGTGGATAGGAAAATCACGATTTGAAAGACTTCTGAATCCAAAATAAGCAGTAAAAGTGGGGAATGTAGTGCTATGGAATAAAATCAGTCATTTTATATATATATGTTACATATATGTCTGTGTGTATATATATACATAAAAGAGTAAAAAAATTTTTGTCGTAAACCAATGTATAAAACAGTAAGTCCTTAAAGGTTCTGATTAGGCTATTATAAAACCTCGTTAAGAAAACGGTTACGCCTCACTCAAAATATGTAGTTCTGCATTCTTGCTTTTTAGATGTAACAGTTTTCTCATCTAGTTAAATAAACAGAAGAATCTAAGTAGATAAAGGACTTACTGATCTTCAAAAAACAGAACACACACACCTGCCCCCCGTAATTTTTTCCTGAAATACATTGGTGCTTATTCTTGGAAAGTAACAAGGACTTTTTTTAGGTACAGCCTAAACACTTGGGCTGTGTTGGACTCAGCTGCTTCTACTTGGCTGTGAAGGCATCAGAAGAAGAAAGAAATGTTCCCTTGGCCACTGACTTAATTCGAATAAGCCAGTATAGGTTCACCGTTTCTGATATGATGAGAATGGAGAAAATCGTATTGGAGAAGCTGTGTTGGAAAGTCAAAGCTACAACAGCCTTCCAGTTTCTACAACTATATCATTCACTTATTCATGAGAATTTAAGCTGTGAAAGGTAAAATATCTAATACCTATTTTGCTATGACTGGTTATGATGAGGAAGTCTGTGTAGAAAAGTAAGCGGGGGAATTAACTTGAGTAATTCGCCTTTCTATATTAAAAAAAAAACACATAAACTTTTCCCTTGCTGGTAATACCATAAATATTTTGTGGTTTAACGTTATGATAATTTTAAATGTTTGCATAAGTAGATCTGAAGAGTAGTACGCTCTGATCCAAAAACCAAACTTGCTCAATAATGATGGTATAATAAATCTCTGCTTATGCTGCACTAAGTATTGCCTCATTGCAACGATTTCAAAATCTAGCTAAGAAAAAATTCCTTTAGCTGGTAAGCACTGAAATTTCTTGTTGATAAGCCTATTTTGACAATGTGACTCTCCCCAGTGGACCACAAGATTTATTTTTGGCATTAGGACTGCCAAAACTGAACACCTGTTTGACTGTAACCCTAGAACTTCTGGAACAAATGAGGCTTTTGTTTAGATAAGAAAGATTCTTGCCACCTCTTCGGGTTGCCAGGGTAGTGCTATCTTGATCAAGCATGCATTTTTGTTTTAACATTCACTCATGTTTTTTATTATAGGAGAAAATACCTTAATTTTGAGAGACTTGAGACCCAGCTTAAGGCATGTCACTGCAGAATCATGTTTTCTAAAGCCAAGGTAAACTTCTTGAAAGCATGAAGACAATGAGACTGCTGAAGCTTAACAAAGCAGTGTTTTAAAATATTTTCTTTCTCTCCAGCCTTCTGTCTTGGCACTGTCTATTATGGCACTAGAGATAGAAGAACAAAAACTGCCGGAGTTGACAGAGGCATTGGAATTTCTGCAGTTGCATTCCAGGGTATGTGTAGATAGAGTTTCAGGGAAGGAGGTAAAAATGTATGCAAGGGCCTACACAGTGGGGAAGGGGGAGATGCATTGGCATATTGGTTTCTTTTATGGCTTTGTTTTTGGTTTGGGGTTTTTTTTTTCCCATTTGGCTCGATATCCTTGGCTTCTTATTTTATGTAAAGAAGCTGAAAGTACATGTATGAAATAAGGATTTAATGACCTTTTAACATATGAGATTCTGTCTTGCTCTTTAGATAAATAACAGAGAGCTGACCTTCTGGAAGGAACTGGTGTTGAAGTGCCTTACAGAATATTCTTCGAGCAAGTGTTCCAAACCAAATGTTCAGAAATTAAAATGGATTGTGTCTGGACGTACAGCACGGCAGCTTAAACATAGCTACTACAGAATAACACACCTTCCTACAATTCCAGAGACGAGCTCATAATAGGTAAGTCCTTGTAAAATAAACTTCTGATAATGTGGAAGCAATTAGCTGTTAACTACCTCAAAGTTTCTTATTCTGTATAGGTAACCTGTTGAAGACATTTAACGTAAATGTTAGGCCCATCATAGAGGCTGATCTGTTGTCATGCTCATGATTGAGCCAGTGCTGTACCTAAAGAAGTGGCAACCTGAAATATGAATGTTGGAGACAGAACTGATCCTCTGGTGTGCTGTCGGAGCAGAAATGTGTTCTACAGACATTGGGACCTCATTCAAACTAAAATATGGAGTAAAACTGGTAAAAAGGCAGAGGAAAAAACTTGGCTTGCTCCTATCTTAAAAAGAATTGGCCAAGAGGAAACAGTTCCATATTCGAATAAGTTTATTGTAATCATTCACTTAAACCACTTCAAAGGAAGATTGTTTTATACAGTTTTACTTGCATAACTGTCAGTAAACTCTAAAAACTGTAACTCTGTTTTTCATACTGCTGGTTTTGTTACTCTGTAGAAATTGTGATCTACTTGTGTTTCCTAGACTTTAATTCCTAAGGCTACATAATTTCTGTAACAGCTGTCTTACTGTTGTCTTGCTATATTAATGTCTGATGCTTTGTTTGGCTCTTGTGGAAAGCCCTTCAGTTGACTGGTTGGTTGTTTGTTTTTCTGTACAGGAATACAATACAATGAGGAGAGACCCATCCTGTGACCTTGTCAACAGACACATGAATCTGAGAAACGAAGTCTGAAATGTCATCTTAATGAAGAACTCAACTCATAGGAAGAATATGTAATAAAAATCCTTCCAGCAAATGTTCTTTTCATGATGATTACAACAATATTCAGTGTCAGTTTTCAGTCTTATTTGTTAGACTGTTTACTGTTCAGTGAAATGCCACAATACTGTTACAAGGAATTTTAACATCTTATAGTTTGTAGAGCAGCTTGTGTAGTCTAACCTTGGTTTACTGTAACTGCAGGTGCTGAGTTACATACTTAGTTTTAAAACTCTGGTTTACTTTCCAAAGATTACGTGACCCTACGAAAACAACATGTGCAGTAGCATAGTGCTGCAGTGTGTCTCTCACTAAAGACTAATCCTGCTCAGTATTGATGACAATAGCAAATGCTGTTTGGGCACCATCATGTGTCCACTTGTTCCTGCTGGGCAGGGCACTGGCCTTCTGCCGTAGAAGCATTAAAAATAAATAGAACTAGGCTGTGTGACATCCACTGAACATGTCAATTAGCTAGAGCAGGAGAAAAGAGAAGCCGTATTGCATCGCCTTATAAAAGGTAGACACTAATACAGCATCAGTAGCTTCAGTGTTTTCAAAGAGGTGTAGTTTACTGAGATTAAAAATTATTTCTTGGAGTGTAAAACCTTTGTGCTACCTAATGAAGGCTGAGGGAAAGTACTGGGTCACCTGCCCTAAATCTGACATCGGTTTTCTCAAGTTTCACTGTGCAAAAGGTAAATCCTGATGCTGAATGGGTGCATTTTTATAGGCACAGTAGGAGCAGGGCTAATGCCCCATCTTGGCCTATGTGTAGGAGCAATCTAGTTGAGAAACACTGAAGAGTGCTTCAACTATCATCTCCTTGATGGCAAGTTTTGTAAAATACAACTGCTTGTTTCTGAAGACTGATTAGTACTTGAGGCATATGCTTCTGGTACTAACAATGAAGTGAATAATAAGAATGTATTGTATGTAAAATGAATAGGGGTGTTGGAGGAATGTTGCTAATGGCCTCCAGAATTCTGTGTCACTGTGGAGCAGAGGCTGTTAGTGATAGGCTGTTAATTAATTGCCATATGAACTGACTTGGTGGAGAAGGAGAGATCAGATTGTTCTGAGTATAGTATGGGCTTAGATGTTGGCCAACCAGTTATTTCTCCTTTATGGTAATTAGCTGAGGGGTAAACCATTCCTTGTGTATCTCAAACTGATTAAACCTTTCACAGAAGACTTCATACCAAAGCTCTATACTGGACAAATCGAGCCGCCTCATGAACTCATGGGAGTGATTACACCACATAACGTGTAATTGGGTTTTGCACCTGCCAGTGCTATTGGTGTTGTGCTGGCCTGTGAAAAGCATACAAGTGCTTCGGACAAAGGTGTGGTCAGCCTGCTGAGAGAGGTCGAGAAGATGCTGTGTGCAATTGTCATGTTTCAATATTAAGATGTACCTTTCAATTAAAGATTGAATTGTGCTTAATGGAGGAACTTTTTCCCCTGTTTGTTATAAAATATCTTACTGGGAAGCCCATAAAGTGACTTAAATCTGAACAGTTTGTGGAAAATTTCCATGCAGGAAGCAAGAGATCATGGAGAATTTTTTTAAGAGGTTGAAGGTGCATGGGAAAGGCTAGTGAATCAACAGGAAAAACTCAAGGTGCTTGATTTAATTATTTCAACTTGGCCCATGATTATATTATTTGAGATACGAAAGTCTCAAAATTGAAAAGACTGACTTAAATTTGAACAGTCAAGGCTAATTAGTTATCAACTCTCTTCCATGATATACCTAATAGTACATATCACCTGTTTCTGTACATCGCAATGAATACATGGATGCAGTGGTACATTTCACCCCCTCCTTTGGGCTACTCCGTGACATCCCCATCTGGCCTTAGCGTTTGTGTAAGGAGCTGGGTGGTTAAGCACTCTTTGACCATAGGAGCAACTCTTGCATGGCTAAGGTGGGGAATGACACTGTACCAGGAGCTCCTATTGGCTGGCCAAGGCAGGCAATGAGCTGGGACAACTGGTTATTCACTGACAGCCCATGAACATTCCTTACTTGGATTGTAGCCAGAGTAGAAAAGTACCATTGTTACTGGAATCTTGAAAAATTAGCAACTCTGCTTATGGCCAGGATGGAAATTTATAGATGACTAAAGGCAATCATCTCATAATCTTATAAACAGTGGTCCTAAGTAAAACCCTTTGAGCTCTCCTGAACTGCAGCATGCTATGACCAGCTCCCTCTGAGCGGGATGCTGCTCAGAGCTCACAGACTCCCAAGTTTGGGATACTAGGTGGACTGAAAGTTGCTGACGGGGCCTGGGCTGATAACCAGGCTTGTCGAGGCTGAGCACTTTGCCTGTTGAGAAGCACAAAGGCATTAGATGTACTTCACTGAACTCGAGGGGAACTTTTAACAGGTACATTTGTGCATGTATCTCTATACATCTAGTGCTTGTGGTGTGTGTGAATTGATTTAGGTATCTCATAAGTATAGTACAAGTATTACCATCTTGAATCCATAGTAAACCACTTCTGTAATTTAAGTAAATCCTATTGATTCACTTCATAAATGTTACAATAGTCATAGATTAAGCGCTGCTAAAATCTTACATTCGATCTTAAACTGTGAATTAACCTTAGACATTCTTTAGATATAAACCGTTGTCCAAGTCTGAGACTAAGATTGGACCTAGCTGCACTTAAGCTCTGTTAAGAGTTTAGAAAGCAAAGGGGGTCTGTTCTGAACTTCGTGACTCAATGGGAGGATCTCCCTTACCCTTCTACATCTGTGATCCCTCTGTAAATAATTTTGGCTCAATTCTAACTCAATTTTAATTTGATTTATCTTTATGTGTTCTATTAATGGAATAAGTAATAGAGTAGACCTTGCCATCAAACTCTGTGAAGTCACGTTTCCACAAGCTCACAGTAAAACTATTTTGCTTATGCCTTTGATGGAGATTCTTTAAGCGACCTAGCCTAATCCACTCATTTCGGGACAAATGGGCATGGTCGGCAGGATGGCAAGTGATCTTGCTGATTACTTAGAAAAACATGGAATAAATCCAAGTCCTAAATTCTCAGAAGAATGAGCTCATGATAACTGGCATGATGGGAAAGCTGTAGAAGAACAGTTACAGGCAGCCAGAGGCAATACAAAAGATGGAAGAGGAATTATTTGTAAAATGTTAGGTACCTGCCCACAAGCTGCTTATCAGTATAGGAAGAATGGCAATAAAAAGGAACAGGACCTAAAGGAAGACATAGAAGGCAGAAAGGCAGCTGAATTAATACTGGCTTTGGCAACTAAGCAGCTTCAGAAACACTTAGAGGAAGAAAAGGAAGAAACACAAAAGTTGGAAGAAAAGGTTGAGATGGTGCTCATGTGGGCCCCACACCTGCCTAACGGCATGCAAATTAAGAAATCAGTACTGTCCCCAGAGCATTGGGATGGTGATATTTGGGGTGATCCTAATGACTATGATGAGGGAAATGATAACTCCTTGTTCCCCTCAGATTCCTCTGAATATAAGGCTAGACTCATCATTAAAACAGAATATATTTTGATTCCAGTCAGTTCTCAACAACAATTAATGGAATTTCTAATAGCTACAGGAGCATGAAGTTCAATACTAAGAACGATGCTGAGAAGCTGGGTGTGCGACCTGGATGGCAAAGAGCTAAAGTCACTGCAGTAAATGAAGTGAGTGTTATTTGTTCATCTGTAGCTCCCAGGTGAGAGGCACGTGTGCTGTTCCTGCTTTGCAGTTACAGATCACGATGAAACCATTTGGGGTTTTGATGTTTCCAACGGCCAAACCTGCTGCCTGCCACATGGCACACCGTATGGTTCTTCGGTTCAAATACTGACAGTCCCCCCGGAACAGACACCAGGAGGCCACAGCGCGTGTGCTCTGCCCAGCACCTGCACTCCCCCACCCAAAGATCACTAATGCATCGCAATACCCAATTTCAGCTGACGTACAAAAGGGAATTTGTGAAGTCACTGCTGATTTAGAAAAATGACAAATCATCTCCAGAACCCACTCCCCATATAATTCACCAGTTGGGCCAGCCCCAAAACCTTACAATTGATTACTGGTGTGTGAATGCCAATACAGCCCCACTAACAACTCCAGTACCTAATATTGCAGCCCTAACAGCCACACTACAAGCAGCTGACCACCTATGAATGGCAGCAATAGATGTAAAAGAAAAATTATTTATGGTCCCCTTACAATAAGAAGATAAATTTGTTTTTACTTGGGAAGGTATACAGTACAGCTTTAACAGGCTCCCACAGGGGTATAAACACCCACGATGGCGCTTACTGAACTGTTACAAACAGCCCCACTTCCTTAAAAGGTAAAACCATACCAATATATAGATGATATTCCAATCAGAGGAGAATCTCCTGAAGAAGCAAGTAAGGCAAGCACTAAATGAAGCAGAAGTTGAAATCCTACCTGAAAAATGTCAGGGACTGAGCAGAGAGGTGAAGTTTTTTGGGTACTCTGTGGGTAATATGTTGATCCCTCCAAACACCTTGGAAAAAACAACAATTACAGATACTCCAATCCAGGAAAGAATTACAACAACTTATGGGTACCCTAGGATATCAGAGAAAACATGTACCTGGATTTTCAATCATTGCTTGCCCATTATATTTGCTTTAATTAAAAGGAAAGCTATGGAGATGGAATCCAGAACATGAAGCAGCAATCAAAACTCTTAACACTGGAGTTAAAAGTTGTATCAGTCCTTGGGATCACTACCTCCCCACAACCCTATTAAAGCAGCATGGGGTTTTGCAGAACATGGTTTTTATTGTAAACCTACTCCAAACTGCCTCCAATGGACTGAAGAGATCTTTACTGCGCAGCTCGACCACATTTAAAGAGATAGAACCGAAATACTCTTGAGTCAGAAAAGGGACTTATGTCTTTAGTCTGAGCAGTTAAACAAGCTGAACAAATAAGGGGTAACCTGTCTGGAAAAAAACCCACTGAGACATACTGTTTTCCCTTTCCAGAAATGATACTGGGAACAATACCAACACACCGTCCCTGGAGATGGAGTTAACTATGCAAGGATTGCTTATCCTTCTTGCAGGAGTAATCACTGGCAGCATGAACCAAATTCAGTTCACACTTTAACAAGCTCAACCCACAGGGTGGAGACCCTCACCTCTTTCATTTATGCTAATTGACCCAGTAACTACAGCCCGTTATGTAGCATACGTGTTTCTCAGGTGTGGGTACAATCTACTGTAACAGCAATTATAAGAGAAGGTGAAGAGGGCACCTTAACCACTGAAATTCAAAAGGTAATTTCGGATAATGCAATCCTCCCTGAGAAGCCCATGCTGGAGCAGGCTTGCTGGCAGGGCTTGTGACCCCGCAGGGGACCCATGCTGGAGCAGTGTGTGAAGAACTGCAACCCATGGGAAGGATTCACGTTGGAGGAGTTCATGGAGTCTCCCATGGGAGGCACTTCATGCTGGAGCAGGGGAAGGATGCAAGGAGGAAGAATCGGCAGAGAGTGTGTGATGAACCGACCATGATGCCCATTCCCTGTCCCCTTGCACTGCTTGGAGCGGGGTGGTATTTGAGAGTAAAGTTGAGCCCAGAAAGAAGGAAGGGTTGTGGGGAAAAGGTGTTTTTAAGCTTTGATTTTTGGTTGTTATTATCCTGTGCTGATTTGAATGGTAATTAAATTAATTTCCCAACTTGAGTCTGTTTTGGCCATGATGGTAGCTGCTGAGTGATCTCCCTGCCCTTATTTTGATCCATGAGCCTTTTGTTACATTTTTTTCTTCACTGTCTGGTAGAGGAGGGGAGTGCAAAGAGTGGCTTTGGTGGACACCTGGCCTCCAGCCAGGGCCAACCCACCACAATAACACTGTTTAACAATGTTAAACTTTAAGCAACGGCACCTAAACCACTCATTTCACACCAATGGATGAATGATGCTTGCTTAAGAGAATCTGGCAGGCATTTCTAATGCCAAGATTTGAGTTTTTGCACTGATCCGAGCATCCTGGCTTGACTAGGTGCAAGTTTAGCTATACATTTCTGTGCCTGACTGACTCAGAGCAGCTATGGTCCTTTCCATAAAAGGAGCAATTCTGTGGCACTACTCTGAGCTGATATTGAACCAGATAAATGAAAAAATGCCAGTAGACTGTCCTCCACTCATTTGCTTAGTAGAGTAGCACACAATGCACAGGACTATCTCCTATAGAGTGGGTTGCTCTGGATACTGTATCACATACCCAAATCTATGCATCTGTCAAATACCTGTTACTACTTGTCTAAGAAGCAAGGGATTCAATCCCAGTGAACTGTTGTGAGATGGAACACAAACCACCACCTGTTATAGACTGAGAACCTGGTAGATACTAATTCAGGAGAGTCACAGCATCAAATATCCTTTCATTTTCATCTAGATTATTCTAAAACTGAAGGTCTGTTAACTTACAGTAGATGATAGAAGTAGCTAATCAAGTAGATCAAACCTTTCCTCTTTAAACAATTCAGAGTCGTGATGCCTGAATACGTACTTCAAAGCTGTCCTCTTTCCTTGATGTCAGCCTTGGGCTTAGCTGTGGGATGACTCTCATGCTGCTTCATAAAGCAGAAAACACGGGAATAAAGTTTAGCTTTGGAAGTGCATTTAGTGAAATCAAGTTCACGCACTAAGTGTAGATGCCATTCTAAACCTCTGCTACAAGCAAAACACATACAAAACCATCCTGTGTAAACCAACCGCTGTAACAAAAAATACTATTTCACTGGACAGTGCTTCAGCATTCTGACGCAACATTAACTGTTTTCTGTCATCTTTCTGTCTTCAGTTACTTTTGCAGCAGTCTTGTTCGTTTTTTAACTGCGCCATCCACCTTCTATACCAGGATCATGGTAAGGACACAAATCCTCATAGCCATAAACCAGAGTTTGATACCACGCTACTTTCCTTTGTCTTCTGTACAGTATGGCAAGTTAAACCCAAGGACAGCATACGGACTTTACATTCTGTAGAGATGACATGGGTAGAAGGAGCACACCTGATTATTTCAGGAGTATTAATGCTTGCTTGCTTGTACAAGAAAGCAGTGGATGTAATTATAATGAAAGCATTTTTCTTCTACTATTGCTTTATTTTTGCCATATGCCAACTGAAACAATGTCGCAATTTTAGAAATAAGGCTCAGCAGTATGACGGACAGCTACTGGCAATTTCTCTCCAGTGAGACTTCTGCTTAGGACTTAAGTATAGGCAGTAGGTTCAGTGTTCAGAAAACAACAGGATTTGGCAATCATGTTTTCTTGCCCTGTTGGTCCATTTGACACAGCCTTCATCCTGTATATTACTGTGGTTGGAGTGCTTCTCAGCTGCATGCTTAACAATGAGTAGAAAATTTCTGATACATAATTGGCACATGCAAAATATTATATCATGCATACAGCCAAGTTTAAAATGTAGCTACTAAAACTGTATATACAAAAATCTACAGCTTCTTATATATGCTATTAACAACTTGTGCTATATGCTGGTAATGAATAGATGCAAGATACCATTTCCTACTAAAGGACTGCCTTTTCCTTTCAAAAGTCATTATACTCTATTGCTTTCAAAATCATAAATATTTATACTGAAAGACTATATCACATAAACACATAAAGTTATTTCTATCCAGACTCACACCTGACCTTTCAGTTTTCTAGCATCACTTACCTGGTAGCAAGTATTAATCATTAGTGCTATCTGTGACAGCACGGTGGACTGTAAAACCTTATTTGAGGCAAGATGCAGTAGTTGTTTTATTTAAATCACTTTTTAGAATGACAGTTATGAGTTCTCAGAGGGCTGCTACAGAGAGAAAGTGTAACTGTAGCTATCCTAATATCCTTCCCGGTGCAAGTTAAGAGAAAATATTAAACATCTTTCTCTTAACATGTATTCTTCAGTGGTGAACAAGATATTCTTGCATAAAGACAAGTGGTATATTCATAACTGACTAGTTTGCTATGGTGTTTCTAAAAAACCCCAAAACATCCAAACCCAACATTCTGCTTAAAGATATTACTTTTTTTGTGTACAGCTTTCTCTATAGTTTGTCCCTTAGTATTAGAAAGTTATCGTAGGTTACTTTGTCTTCGTTCTACTGGAAGAGATCTTCTTTCTATTCACTGAAGTAATTACTTGACAACAATCTGTTGAAAAGATTGCCAATTGCTGAAGTCTTCACCAGTTACACGATTCCAGTCCTTAAGTGTAATGTGTAATTCCTCTCAAGGAACAATGATAAAAACAGTTTACTTTTCAAGACTAGAAAAGTCCGGTCCTCCTTTGCTGTAATTTCCAGAAATTTCTGCCCCGCTGAAATCAAATCCAGGGTTCTGATGGAGTTAAGAAAAAAGTTTAACAGATTATTTGTAATAAAAATGTTTTTTAAAAAAACAACCAACCAACCAACAAAAAGTCCCAGACTGTTTCTGTTAATATTCTGCCATTGTAACAAGAACATATAACAATCAGCTTGTCATCCATTTTCACGGCACTGAAATTCTTGGAAAATGCATCAACAAATAAACCTTGAATTGTCATTGTTCCATTGCCTTCTGCTGAAGTGACTTTGTAACGCTGTTCTCAATTTGGCAAGCACTTATATCCTCCAGTAAAGAAATATTAACGGAAATTCAAGAAAAAATTCTGGCTCCTGGTATCCCTTGAAATGACTGTTTGAAAATATAAGTACCTGCCATACTGGACAACAAGTTTCATAAAAATTATATTCTTTGTTGCAGTATGTAGTGTTAACAGCTGATTCAGCTGTTAAGTACCAAGTTGTAATTATCCAGCTCTGCAGACTTGCATAGGTATAGTTGCATGCTAAAGGTGCACCAAAACAGTTTAAGTAATTTCAGTAAAAGGGCAAGGAACATATTTCCTAGCCAACTACTCTACAGTATCTGACATTATAAACAAACATATTCAATAGAGCTTGATGTTATAAGTTTCTTGTAAATATGGCTATGTCACAATTCCAGATAATAACAGAAATTGTTTATAGTGTAACTTAAGTGAGAAGTTGTTAGTATTATGCAACAAACCTTACAACAGCAGTACCACCCCCAAACCCAACTTTACACAAAACCTTCAGAGAGACTACAGACAAAATAACCTCTTGAAAGTAAACTGATTAAGTCTCATGCGCTTTCCATATATAGTGAACTACAGTATATGTTTCCATGGCACTGGAGAGCAGAACAATTTTATTCAGCTGTCAAGCCACAACCTCTGCGTGCAAACACAAAATAAAAAAAGTAATTATGGCCAGCTTGCCTCTCTTTGGAATCGCTCCAGTGTAAGTTTCCGTTGCATCTGGTCCTGTACCCAAGGATCAGCGGCATATTCATCTTCTAACAGTGATGTCCAACAATTTCCAGCATCTCGATTCGTCTTCATTAGAACAATTCGTATCAGCTTCCTATCTTCTGTTGAATGAAAACAGACACATAAAACAACTGTTAAACTCGATCCTACATGCTAGTCTTTTTCGTTCTTTTGGTGAATTCAGCATTAACAAGCATAGGATTTTTTTGGTGAAGTAATCTAAAATCTTAATGCCAATGCCAACAGGGATATTGATAAATACATAAAGATGAACAAGAAACAGACTGAAGCAAACATAGCCTATACATCTCTCCTCTTTCTGTCCTGTAAAATGCTGAAAATGTTTTAAGGGATTAAAACACAGTTCATAAGTACTTCCATTGCAAATATAGACTAACCTGTTAGAAAGGCTCAAAACAGAGAAAAGATTTAATTTATTAATGTATACACCTGAGCTAAGGCAATAATGAAGGATCTGAGGTCAGGCTTTACAGAGTTATTACCAATAAAAGCCAGAACTAAGTTTTAGCAACATATGGAAGTATAATCAATTTATTTAGATGCAGATTGTATGCCTATAGACAATATATTGGATGTAAATTTCGAAGTTAACATGTAGGATGTTTAGTTCTACTTAACGGAATAAATACAGCGTTATAAAATGTATTTTGAAGATTATCTGCATACTGGAAAAGGGTAGGCTTCACTGCACAGTGTTTATTTACACTTCTAGTTTAAGTTACTAAATAATTGATCAATATTTAGACTAAATATTGAACAGGAAACAAAATGTACATAGGAAAACATTAAACGAGAGGCACAGTCCACAAATATGACTGCCAAAACCCAAAATATTCAAAACACTTTACAATATTTATGATTTAATGATCAGAGCAGCTTTTTTTTCTCATCCATAGGTGATCTTTAGATTGCTTTTTGATTCTCTCAGAGTCTAGGTTTTGTCACCTATCCCAAAAATATGATGTGTAACAGACAAAAAACTAAGAAAAGTAGCAATTATGGAGAGGCACAGACCACATAACTGTACCATACTTGTCTAGCTTTAACGAGGGTTTGCAAAAAAATTCCCACTATATGGAAGCATTTGTAATCCACTGACCACTGCCTTCCAAGGGATGGCATTTTTCCATTAATGTTAACCTCTGGGACTTTGGTCTCTTTTTTAATAAGTTGCCTTTTTTACTAAGCTATGTGCAGGGAATAAAGTCATCTTTCCTTTGGAGAAAAAAAAAAAAAACAAACCAAAAACCAAAAAACAAACCAGGGGATGAACTCTTCCACAGCATCTTGAGTTCTACTGCCCTCATAACATCACTTCAGATGTAAGTTATTACCTAACGTCCAGGTTCCTTCATCAGTGATCGTAGAGTCAAAGAGTTTCCCCTGCAAAACACATATACAAAGTACAAAACAGGCAAAGCTGTTCAGCATCCAGTGCAAATTGAACAACCTACCTTCTTGTTTTCTGATCTGGCCCTACCAGTACAGACTTACACATGAACTATGAAAGAATAATTTTCTGTGACACAACTTTTTTTCTTTTTTAATTAAGCATTTAAAACGGTTAAAGTACCTGTCATCATGTCAATTAATCGAAAAGGCTTCCGTTTCCCAGAGGGCAATATCATTTTTAGGACTTGCCAGCCTTTCTACCAGGAGTGAGGTGCAGCCGTGGTGCGAGGCAGAAGAACAGACTGCTCGCTACCACTTCTTTTTTCTGTAGAAAATCTGCTTTTGCTCGGGTTGTTTGGGCTTTCGGCAGCGGCCCAAGCAACGCGCTTCAACACCGCCCGCCGGTGTTCAATAGAACACAAACCCAGACAGTTGGTGGTCTTTATTTACCCCCCGCCTTTAAAAGATGGTGCAGCCCGACCAAACTACTCTAATAACGCTCCCTTGTATCAAACGCTAAGTAACTAAATGCGGGGGGAAGCGCCGTGGTCCGCGGGCCACCGCCACCACCACCCCCGCCCCTCCCCCCCCGCTGCGCCTCAGGTGCCCGCGGCCCGGGCGGCCCATACCTGCAGCACCTCCCGGTCCCGCACGGATAGCGCGATGTGCCGGCTCTGCAGGCTGCAGCGCACGTCCTTAGCGCGGGTGCCCGGCGGCACCTGCACCTCGATGAACACCTCCTCCAGGGTCTGGTACCAGCGGCCCCAGGGCGTCCCGCAGGGCACCACCCCGCTCCGCTCCTCGAAGGGAGCCGACATGGGCGACGGCGGCGTAACCCCGCCCCCGCCGGGCCGCGCGCAGCCCGCGCATGCGCACAGTGCCGCCGCGCCGCCCCCCCCACCGCCCCGGCGAACGGCAGGGTGCCTGCTCCCTGATTGGCTGAGCGAGCCCCAAGCGGGAGGAGGTGATTGGCCGCCCGGGGCGCGTGGCGGCGGCCGTTCGTGCTTTTGAATGCTGAGGGAGCTGCGCGCGGCTGCTATGGCTGCGTCGGGGACCCCGCGCCTCTGCTCCCAGGGGGGTGCCGGTAGGTGCGCGGCGGCCTGCGGACCTCACCGGGGGCGTGGGGAGCGGGGCCGGGGGGCGTGGGGAGCGGGGCCGGGGGCCATGGAGAGCGGGGCCAGGGGGCATGGGGAGCGGGGCTGGAGGGTTACAACTGAAGGGCTGCTGCTGAGGGCGTTTGCCAAGGTTACAGTTAATGGGTTTTTGGCTGTAGCTGAATATCTCTCGTGCTGCAGTCACTTGTTCCCATATTAAATTAAGTTGGTTTCATTTGCAGAAAATTGCAGCAAATAAATAAGCATTTACTGGGCTTGAGATCCCCTGACTAATGATAACTGTATGAAGAATTTATAACCATCTTCTTTCTGTTTGCTGTTTCCCTTAAAGTTGTTTAATTAAAAAAATATAAAAAATTAAGTAACTTAGATCTTTAAAAGATGTGTGGCATTCAGTGACATCTAAGTGGTCTCTTCTAAACTGGAAGAAAATGATTAACAATAATTCCAGTTAAGTTTGCTTTTTATCCTTTAACACTTTAGGCTGGCTTTTTCATAGGTTAACATTAACATCCCCAAACCATTTGGATTTTTAATTCATAGAGGTTACTGTACTGCTGTTACTAGTAAGGTGTCTTGCAATATTGTATATGTAAATCACAATTGCTAATTTTAACAGCAGTGTAATAAATAATTTCTCCCACCATGTGTGCTATATATTTTCCTCATGTTTATGGGGAGGATTTTTTTTTAAGCTAATTTAACTTACCAGTTGTGTTACCAGCCACAACTCATTGAAGTTGAAAACCTTATAATTTGACTTTATAATTTTCTGCTGTTCTGAAAATAGCTTTTCCAGCATGTACCCCGCTGCAAGGATCCTGTGGTTTTAAATCTTCAGATGCACTGAAAAGTTCTCTGTCATCTGAGGTGTGTCGACGGGTCAGGAAACAGAATTGTAAGTAGTCATAAAAGTCGCACAGGACACAATGGTATAATATCTTTGAATACTGTAATTCTTAGCGCTTATGTGCTGTTGCTGCTCTGTTCTTGCTGATAAATTGTTTTCTGCTGCAGGGGCTCACTGTCTACCTTTCAGCTCACAGGGACAGCAGCTGCAAAAACATGTCTAACTGAAAATAGGTTTATATGTGACTTCTGCTAATTAGGGGGGCCTCTGGAGATGAAAGAAGTTATTTAACTACTTTGTTAACCTTGGCTTTAGTGATATTTTTATGGGGTTTTCATATAAAAAGCATCCCTTGGTGGAAAACTGACAACATGGATCTGGATGGTGGTGGGGAAACTTGCCTAAAGCTGGATTCTCAAAGCTGACTGTCATCTGGTAGTCTCTCACTAAACTGTCGAGTGCCTGGATGACTAATATAGAACTGCCTGATTGAAGTAGGAAAATTGGGTTGTAAAGTGGATAGACTGATAATGGGTGGTATTCTGTCTTTTGTATAAAAAGTCAATTAATCTTTAGTTGGGTTAAATTTCCCTCGCTGTGTGCATGCATACCCTCTTCCTTCATCATTCTTTTCTGAATCCTCCTGAAGGTGAGACAAATCTGAACAGTAAGAAGAGTGCACCTACCCCTGTGACCAGAAGATTTGCATCCCTTGAATCAACAGTAAGACTCTTCTGTGATGTCTGTAGCTCTGTTAAACTCCAGTTAAACCTCACTGTGACTGGTGAAATCATGTAGCCCCTTTATACAATTACTTTTGACCTACCTGAGCAAACTATGAAACATATTATTGTGCCTGTATTCCTTGGTAACTAAGAAGGAAAAATGAAATGGCAGTGTTTTGGGGTATCATGTGATGATTACTTGGGACTACAGTGTGGCTTGTCTTTGGTGTTACAATGTTGAGGTTTTTTGCCTCTTGCCCACTACATAATTATGGTGTGGCTCCTTTTTAAGAAGGTTGTGTTTGTTTCTGTTTTTGTATAGTGGACAGGGCAGAGTAGAAATCTCGTGGTGAAAGAAACAAAGAGGGGATGTTACTTAACACACACCTGCTCAGTGCAACATGTGAGGATACAGATATGAAGATGCATAGCTTAACAAGTTGAAAAATAACCCTGACATGCTAGTTTAGTTCACTAGTACTCATGATGTAGGATGAAATTCTGGAAATGGGTGGTGAAGAGATGAAAATGTTTTTTATGGAGCTTAGGGGGGGTGCTAGTGTCTCAAACTTGCTTAATCTCCTTCCTGTCACAATGGTTATGAGCTGTCCATTCAGAGTAATGCTTATGAGGAAGCACAATGGTAAAACCCATCCTAACCTGATACTTGTCCCTGTGTCTGGGAAAGACATGTTAGCTTTTTCTGTGTGTGTATCTTTAATAGTATTGTCTATGTGAAGCCCTACACTCCTCACATTTAACTGGGGTGTTAAATTACTGTGAAGCTAGAGATCAGTTAAAATATTTCTAATATGTCTGTTTTCAAAAGCCAGCTAATGGGACTCTGAAGCCTAAAAAAGATCTTATCCTTATGAAAGAGAAAAAGAAACAGAAGACACTGGAGAAGGAGGTATGAATACATTATGTGAGTGCAATCCTGTAAAATGTTTCCTACCTAACCATCATAAAAAATAAAAGCTGGTAAAATTAGCTTCTTTTGCAAAAGAAGGCATACAAGTAGTTTGCAAACAGCTCTGTACAGAGCAGAGTTTATCAAATGTTATAGCAGGTAGAAAGCATTGGGTTTGTTAATGGAATTATGTTAATTCCTACTGATTGTAAACTGCTATGCATTCAGTCTTTTTTAGAGAAGCAAGTCCTATGTTCTCCACCCCAAAAAGGTTTTGTTTTATTTAATAACTGTTTGCTGAGATTTTTGCTTAGTAATCGACATAAAGTTTAAGAGGCAGTGAGCTTTTCCTTATCAGTATGCTTCTGTGTACTAATCTACGCATTGTGTCGCAAATGTCACATTCTGTCTTTCTGTTCCACAGCCAACAAGAACAGTTGGCTTCTGTTGCAAGTTGAAGCTAAGACTATTTGAACTTTCCCATGTTGTACTGGTTCAGTAGCATAAAATAAGTCAGATGAGATGCTAGGACTGTGAATTGATGGTGTGTAGTAATAAAGAATTGTAATTGATGGTGTGTAGTAATAAAGAATTGTGGTGATTCTGTTAACTCCTTTCCTGTGAATGACAGAGTTGGAGATAACTACTCTGACTGAAAATTAATACAACTCTGATACTTAACCTCTGTAAGAAAACCACAGGTATAAACTAATGATGTTATTTAAGGAGAATAACAGTAGGAAATAAAGAAAATAACTCTTTTGTTTTAGATTCGTGCTTTAGTTAGAGAGCGTGGAGAGCAGGATAAGAAACTTCAGGCTTTGGAAGAGGATTTTGTTAAAATTGAAGCAAAACTGAGTGCTGCAGTTCAGGAGAAGACATCTTTTTTGGCAAATGTCGCATGCCTGAAAAAACAGCTTCTGGAACTAACAAGGACCAATGAATTTTTAAAGTCGAAGGTATTCAGACAAATAAGTGCATATCTGCTTTGCCTTTGCTGTTATTAAGCGTCCTGGGCAAGAGGAAGCTTCGGTTGCTGATTAGCATCCATTTCCACGTTCCTTGTGCTCCTTCATTGTCACAGGGATAGAGCACATCTGGTTTGGGATCTTGTGTGCTTCTGTCTAAAGGCAGAGCAGAACCTGCTACTATCCAGCTCAAGGACGGGGTAGAGATTAGTGTTGTAAGCGGGAGGGGGATGCTTTTTGAAGGGTTATATGAAGAGTAATTAATATGGAGTTACTTATGTTCATCTCTAATAAGCTGTCTGAAGATGGCATGCAGAAGAAAATGAGCAGCCTGTGCATGGAGTTAATGAAGCTCAGAAACAAGAGGGATGCTAAGGAGAAGGTATGACTATTTGCACTGCACAGGGTAGTAATTCCGAGCTGTTCAGGATGGGCAATGAAGGGCTTACAACAAATGCAGATCATGTGTTTTTTCTGTCCTTAAGTTTGTAGTTTCCTCTACTTTCTGTGGAGTGAAAATAGAGGGGGGGGGAGGGAAAAATCAAACAATGAATACTTTTGATTTAGTTGTTGATGTGCAGAGTAAATCTGAGTTCAAGTAAGGAAGCATACAAATACCTCTGTTAAAATATTAATATGTTGGTCACACTTAACTACTTTGAAAGCCAGTGGTCCTGAGTATAGTTTGGAGCTCTTACATGTTTGCATTTTTTGGGTGATAGTGGTTGTTTTAACAAATGGGTAATATCTTTATAGAGGGATACTTTGAATCACATCTAGTATAATAGCAAGTGCTATCATTAAACAGTGTTTTGGAATTAATTTCAGTTTACACTATCTCTTACACAATGGATTTATTTTTTTTTACTAAATCTCATTTTGGTGGTAATATTAGTCTTTTTATTTTTTTTAAGACTGCACTTGCAAAGCAGGAAAACATGGAAATGAAGCTGCAGGAAGTACAAAGGAATCTAAAGCATTCCAAAGGAAAAGTAGCACAGTTAGAAGAAAAACTGTAAGTAGTAAGGAAGAGAGCCTACGCAGATGTCATGTCATTTAGCTGTGCTGACATGCTTATGCTTTATAGTAAGCATGTAGTTTAGGGAAAATACAGGTCACCTCCCTGCTGAGAAGGAACAGAATTTACTAGTATTTGTAGCCTGGAATAAATTTGATGGAATTAAGTTTTAGCAACTGCTGTGTTCTTGTAAACTGAACACACAAAATATCGTTCCTCTAGTGTATCTAACCTTTTTCCAAAAGGCAAACTGTATCATCTGAAACTTTAGTCTTCTGGTGTGGTATGGGTGGAGTTGTCTTGGATATGGGGTGGGAAGAGAGGACGTGTCTTGCAAAAAGAATTGTTGTTCATCTTGGAGAAAGGCTTTCATGGAGTTGGATACTTCAGTGTCTGGCACTTCAGTAAGTGGGGAATAAGCAAATAATGAACAAGCATTGGACCAGGAGTTGATAACCTAATTCAGTAGCCAGGCTTATGATACCGATTTAATGGAGACATGCATGTTCTCCAGGTAAGTGTACTGAAGAGCTTGTATTGTGATACAACAAAGAGTTGATTCATAGTGGCCGTATTCCCTGAAGAAAGGTGACTGCTAAAAGTCTTGGATTAAGTAGCTGTATGTAGGAAAAGAGTTCTATATCAACACTTTCTATTCTGCCCCAACAATGTCATTTACCGCACAGGAACAGCGTGCTAACATATAGGCTATTTCTGAGGATGGCAGCCTGAGAAGGATGTATATTCCGTCAATTTTGCATGATTGGCACTGCAGCATCCTTCTTGAGCTTCTTCTGTATTTACTTAACCTCCAAGTGATGAGCAGAATTTTTATACTTACATTAGAGTTAAAATACACAAAGCTAATAATGCAGGCAGTACAATTCACAAAGGGAGGAAATCGTAATGTGTCTAGCTAATACAGCTGTTATAGCATACTTGCTTGTGGCAGAATATGGCTCAGCATCTTCACTACAAATGAGAAGACCATATGGAACAAGTAGCAAAAGAGGGCAGAATCACCTCTTAGAGCCAATACCAGTTTGTCAGCCAAACTGGATTATGAAAAGTACTTAGTAGCAATAAGTTGTGATTCAATGCTTTATATCTACTTTATCTGTAAACAAATAGCTTGCAAGTAGCACTGAATGTGTGTGATTGCATCAATCATGAAAACTTCCTGGGTTTAGGTCTGCTACCGAGAGAGGGAAAGCTGAAGAAAAATCTGACACTGAAAAACTCCTGGAATATATCACAGAGCTCAGGTAACAACAACTTGTTCTTGAATTGGACTGCGTAAATATAATCTGTAATTTATAGTGACTATAGAGACACTATAGTGACTATTCTGTTTTGATAAAATCCTTGGGTTTTTTATATAATTTTAAAATATTTTTATATTTTTATAATTTTTTATATTTATATATATAATTTATATAATATTTTTAAATGTGCAAATACTTTTGTCTGGGAAAGTAGGTGAAGGCAGTTTCGCTGTTGGAAACAAACAGTCCTAAGCATTTTTCCTTTGTGCTGAAGTGTAAGCGTACAAGCAAAACTTAGTGGTAACAAATACTTGAATTTTCTCCTATAGTCATGTTGCAGAAACTGTTGAGAAATACAAACTAGATGTTGCCCAAATGGAGGAGACACTGATAAAGAAAGACCAAGATCTTGAGATCCTGAGGGATACTCTCAAAACACAAGAGGAACAATCATCTGAACTGATAAAAGAACTTAATGAAAGGTGTCGATTGCTTCAACAAGAAAAAGGTAATTGTTAGTGGTTGTATGCCGCTGGCGTATCTGGGATCACTGAGCTGTCTTAAAGCATCTCAAATAGGTTTGTTCCAAAATGTCAATTTAGACTGGTTTGTTCCAAGTTAAAAGTTATGTCTCTGAGCTCCAGCTGAAAACAGCTAGGCATATTTCTAACAATAATGAAACTACCTTGAATTAGATACTTGTTAAGTTTAGATTAGTATTTCTTGGAGGGTTACTAAGGTAGATGGTATGGAATGAAATCTGATTGCATAGTAGGAATGGCTTTAATCTGAAAGGTGAACACAAGTTTCTTTTTCTTCACTCTTTGTTGAGGAGCAGTATGATAGTGTCTCAATTCACTGTCAGCAGCTTGTGCATAAGTTCATTCAGGTATTAAAGATGTGTCTAGGAACCCTTCAGACACACATGCCCCCTGCTCCAAACTAGCAGCTCTGTAGCCTGAGATGGGTAATCAGTTCTCTGTGTACCAGTTGGCTTTTATGTGCTACTATTATGTGGAAAAAGCTTTGGGGAAATAATTTAGGTGTCTTTGTCCAGCCATACTGCTGTTCTGATGAAGGCTATTTGCTTGATCTAAAGATTCCTGCTGTTAAAATCACTTTTGTAGCAGCGCACTTTGAGCCAGTTTTGAGGAGTTTCCAGATGGGTTAAAGATATGATTTTATTTTGTGTTTTATTTCCACCCCACCCCTTGCCTAACTAATGTTAAAGCTAGAATGGGAGTACTATGAAGAATAGATGTAGTTCTTGGAACACGGAAGGGAATTTGTGCTATATTGACAATTCCTCTATACAGAGAAAGAGTTGTCTGAGACAAGAGAAAAATTCTTGAGTTTGAATGCTGAAATAGAAGACCTGAAAAGAAAAATGTGCTTAGAAGAACAAGAACACCAAAAGCTGCTTCAGAAACATGAGGAGGTGGTCTCTCAGCTGCAGCAAGAGAAGGTAAATACAGACTATAAATTAACCTAAATAGGCTATAATCCCAATGACTGGCACTAAAGGTTCTGATTTTGGTTACACATCAGATGGCTGTATAAATAATGGCTTAATCTATGGAATGTATGAGTGTGTGCTAGCCAGCAGACACTGTGTGGTATAGTAGCTCTAAGAGTCATAGCTGGTGTGATGGGAGCGTTCTTCTGTAGATTTGACCTTATACTTGTGATTTAAAATTTGAACACTACAAATTAGCCTTTAATATGTAGAAAAGTAGTGGTAGTTTTAAAATCTGTGGTATTCTGGCATGCAGGAGTCATCTGCATCAATGCATCAGAAGTTACTAGAGTTTCAAGATGAGGTAACAAGTGACAGACGTCTTCTTGAGGAAGAGCTGAATGATACAATGAATGAGCTGAGTAAATTACATGCTAAGGAGAAGAAAGCTGAAAAGTTGGTGAAGCAGTTGGAACAAGAAATGAAATCTCAAGCTCTTGAACTTGCACAGATGGAAGTCAAGTTGAATGGGTTTGTGAAATAAACTTTCTGATTCTAAAGCTTTGAAAGGAAGAATGTTCAATCAGTAGTATAAACAAAGCTTCTGAGCCTAATTCATGTTTTAGAGACCTGAACAGATCTAGACTTATTTCTTGCTGTTTATTGATTATTGATAGTGATTAGATCTAATGAATATCAATAATTACTTGAATCAGTTTTATATTGTCTTAATTTAAAACTGCTAAGTCTTGCTTGAAATGCCAATATTGTAGTAATATGACCTTGCTGTGAAGGGTAAGCTACGTGCCTGTTGTATCGGATGTTTCTGCCTTGGGGACAGCAATGACTAGGAAGGATGTTGAAGCAAGTTGTTTCTTCCTTTAACATATTGAGAGTTTATCGTCAGGCGTTTGATCTGTTCTATAGCCATCTTAGGAGGGGAGGGGTGGACATGCTCAGTTAAATCTCCTATGAAGATTGTGCTTTAATACTTGAATTTAGTAGTTTGTCACAGTTTATTGCTGCCATTGCAAGCCTTCTGTAACTGATAACAGCATTTGGTAATGTATTCAGGCATATTTAACTGCAGTGTGGAATACTGAATTTTTATTGTAGGAAGAATGCTGAGTTGGAGCAAATCAAGGAAATGCACAGCAATGCAGTTCTGCAAATCCAGGAAGAGCACAGCAATACATTATGTAAACTTGGAAAGAGTGTTGCAGAGTTTGAAAGGTATTTGAGTTTAATTAAGACCTAGGATGGGGATTATCTCTAGGATTACAATAAAAATATGATGTTTATTCACGTTCCTTGGTACTTAACACTATATATGAGTGTTGGTACAGTATTAGAGCAGAGGACTTTGTGGTGGAGCAATGGATGATATTAAGAAATGGGTTTATTCCTTTGGAGTACTAGCCAAGGGTAATGACATACTTTGTATCCAGTTCAGTAAACTGGATGTTTCTTCTTCCCAAGTGTAACCAGTTACAACACTCAAGTGCTTTTGAATGTCCATGCGAGTTGTAACTAGTGATGGTGTTATGTTGCACTAAAATCCCTTACAAAAAGACTTCCTGTTTAGGCTGAAAACTTGCACTGAATCAAGATAATTTTCCTACAGTTCTTGCAGATCTTTCTTGTCAAAATATTCAGGTTGTGTAACTATGAAAAAAAAGTGGTACTGTTATTGCTAAGTATGCAAGACACCCATGAAGGATCCAGGGGGTGTTTGCCAATGCAAGTTACAGATAGTAGGTCTTGTGGTGTTTTAAATAAGCTTCAGATTTAGTAGGTCTTCTGTGTGTGTTTTCGTGCAGTTTGTCATGTTACTGCTTATGCCTTTACAGAAATGTGGGGGGGGTTTAACTTTGGATTTATCAGTGTCAGAACATGCCATGTGTCCAGACTGTAAAATCCCTTATACTTGTTAGCATGAGCTTGTATTGCTCTTGGGACCTGAACATGTCAATCAGTTTTTTGCATAAAGTAAAAAGAATTTTTTTATTTGCATTGTCATGCCAGCTACAAGAAGACAATAGCTGAAGAAATACACAGTCTTAAACTGGAGAACGCCTCTCTGCAAGAAGAAGTTGCTAACCTAAAGAAAATAGGCCAAGATAATTTACAGCTGCTTCAGGAAGCAGAAAAAACTAAAAACAAAGCAAAAGAAGAATGTGCGAGGTACTAGACAAACTTTTCCTTAGGCTTGCCTTCTTAACTTGAACTTAACATGGTGCTTTGCCAGATAAAATCATTATTTGGTGTTGCCTTAAGGTTTTTTCCTTCTCCCAGTGCAGAAGGTTGACAATATTGACAGACAAAATTAATCAAGTTTATATGCTTTAGAAAACTGGTCCATTCAATCAATTACTTGGACTTTCCTTATGTGGGTCATGTAGTAAAAGGGAAATAAGTAACTGAAATACGTTGCAATATTGTCTCTAACAGAAATACCAGTTACAGTGACTGCTCCACAAATAAGATCTACAGGGGCAAAAAAATACTTAATGCAGAGCTCACCCTTTGCTGCTCTATTCTGAATAATGTCACCTCAAATTCTGCTCACAAGCAGATGGCAGTTAACCATCCATGAATTACCACACTGTGGTGAGGTAGACAAAGGTCCTCTCTGCCTAATATGAAGCACACAGTGCAGCTAGTAAGTAGTAACACCCGATAAGTTGTGTTAGGCCACTAGCTGAGGATGTTTCTCTGTCTAACAGCAGCTTAGTGGTGTACGTTCTTCTTACAGCTCGCTGCACAGAGCATGAGAAAGTCTGTTAATGTGCCCACAGAAAGAAGCTGTTTGAGGAAGTGGGGGAGTCTGATCTTAAAAGGTTCTGGAGTACAATTACCTGTACCAGGCAACTGTGGTGACTATCTGTACATTAGTTGTGTTACAGAACATACTGTGTATCTGCTGGAAGATACCCTTCCTCACTACTTTTAATGCAATCCCTAGCAAGGTTCTGAAGTTGAAGTCAAATTTTAATCAACAACTGTTTTTAGTTGTTGCATGTGGGTAACACATGCATAATTTACTTAACTGCATTAAAATGCTCTCTTGGCCAAGCTGAGTTGGACATTTCTGATCTTCCCAACTCTTTCTTTCCTGATTTGTAAAATGCCTTTGAAGTTTTGTAATGCTTCTGCTGTCTTGTACACCTATAGCTGGTATATTAAGGTTGTCCAAAGGACAATACCCCAGCTTATTTTAGAACACCTGTGCTGCTTTAAGATGTTGCCCTTTCTGTCTTCCCCATCTGATCAAGGTTGCTTTCAGTTGCCATTAGAGCTGGCAAAAAGAAAACCACCTGAAGAGTTTTGTGTTTGATTTGCTGGTTGTGTGTGGTAGGGAAGGGATTTTCAGCCTCTGCCTACATGATATAACAAACAGCTGAGGCTGGAGAGGGAAGGCAGTGTTGGTAGATGTAGAGTTTTTGAATCCTGGAGTACTTCCACACTGAACAGTCTTGACTAGTTTTTGCTTGGGCAAACCTCTGCATGTGAAGCCCAACTGCTAAAGTGTATTCCACTAAAAGCTGCTGGCATTAAGCAGCCATAAATAGGAAGCGTTCTATCTTCCCTTCCTTCAAAAGCATTACTTGATTCCTCATATGAGAAGTTAAAAATAGTCCACATCTTGAAATTGAATGCTTTCTGTATTGTTGTTCTCATAAACACTGTTGATGCAAACCTTTATTTCAGTTCTACTAACAGATTTTCAATCATGGTTACTTGTGTTTTCAAATTTAGAGTAGTGTAAAAAACCCAAATAAAATTAAACTAAAGGGTTCATTAAGGATGGATGATGTTTTCCTCAGGATGCTTTTGGAAGTCCAGACAAAGCTTGCACTGAAAGAAGCGGAAACAGAGGGAACAAAAGAGTCTTACCTTGCACAAATTGCTAAACTTAAGGAAAAACTGGAAGAGCAAACTGAAGATCTGAAAACAAAACTTGAAGTGGAAAGATCAAGGTGACTTCTGAATCTAAACCTGCATGTTATAGCACATCAAAGTTTTAGTGTGAAGAAGTGCAGAGAGCTAACAATGAACATAATGAAACCCCACTTCTTGCTTTTTTAGGAAAACCATAAACGAAGATGTGACCTCTAGCTTAAAAGAAGAGATAAAGACCTGGCGTAATCTATATGAAGATTTACATAAAAAAACTAAGCCTTTTCAGGTGTGTTGTGGAGTAGTTGTTTGTTAGTATCAGATGAAAAACTTTTGCAGTTGACTCAAGTTCTACTCTTGAGAAGTAAACATGCTATTTCCCATTGTAAGGCATTATTCTAGAATGGTTGCTTACGTTTGTATCCCTAGAGTCAGCTATTCCCCTTCTTCAACCAATCTTTTTTTCTAGAGTGCCGAGAAAGCTAGGTTTAAAGTTTTTTAAAAGATTCAATATGTATTTCAGCAACAACTAGATGCATTTGAAGCAGAGAAGACTGCGCTTTTAAATGAGCATGGTGCAACCCAAGAAGAACTGAATAAGCTAAGTGATGCATATGCTAAATTACTTGGCCACCAGAACCAGAAGCAAAAAATCAAGCATGTTATGAAGCTGAAAGAAGAGAATACCCACCTGAAGCAGGTTTGTGAAATGAAAAATTAGAATCCAAATTATTTGCTTGATTTATTTGTTTGTTGCTCTAAATATTCGTAGACTAATCCTGCAAACTACTTGTTTTCTATGCTTCTCAAATTCCCTGCAAGAGCTAGATTAGAAAAAACCACTGGCCTCCAGAAAAACCATGAGAATCTAGTTTAGTTTCAACTGATTATATGATATACAGAGGGATCACCAGTGCAAATAACTACCCCTACTCTTAGCTTGGTTGGGTTTTCCTATATTTTTTGGAGGTTCTAGACTTACTAAACTACCTGCTGGAAGCTTGAGGCTACCATACTGCTACTATGGTGTTATACAGCAATTACACAGTGGTGCTGGTTTCCTTACACCTGGATGATGTGGGTTTCATTGTTGTTTTTTTAATGCCACTGATAATTGTGTGTGTTTGTATTTAGCATTAGACAACAGGGCTACTTCAGTAAAAGATGAAGCAGGCTTTTCTCCTGTGCTTAATCTAACTTCCAAGCATTATGTTCTCTTTAGGATATCTCAAAACTGCGTGCATTGCTAGCCAAAGAAAAGCAGACCAGCAGAGATCTTCAGGAGCAGCTGTATGCGATTCGGGGCATTAGGCATTTTGATTATTCCAAAGCTTTCCAGCATGATAGCAAGGAAAATATTGTTCCAAAAACTCCTTTAAAAGAAGGTAAGCTTAAATATTGATAACCACGTCCTTGTACCTCTTAAAATTAACCAAAGAAGGTACGACACTCCTGCATAGTCTGCTGCATTTGGGGAAGGCAAGGGAATGGCATCTCTGGTGTGTTTCACAGCAGGTGTTGGCAGGCTGTGTCAATGGGTGTCTCCAGTGTACGGTTTGCTATTGTGCTTTCTAGCCCAGTTTCTTACAGCCTACGTGAGTAAGGGACACATCAGATCAGAGACCAGAAAGTGTTTTACACAGTGAAGAGGAAGCGAGTGAGTTACAGAGCATCAGCTGGTTTGCACGATCTCACAAGATGTGAACTTTGCTTTGCTACTGTGTATTGTCTACAATATTCTCAGTTCTGATGTACTGCTTACACGTGACAGCTAGCCAGGTTGTGCAGGCTCTGCCTCCTGCACAGGTGGTAGGTAGGAGTGTCTCAGCCAAGAGCTTTCAGCCCTGGTTCTTCAGCTGCTACCTGGCAGGACCTTATACTGCTGTAGGTGTAAAGGTAAGATGCAAAAGGCCTGCTGATGGGTGTGGAGCAGAGAGAAAGATGGCAAAAGCATAGGGGCCCACAAAGGGAAGCAGTGCAGTAGAGGGTGTGGGAGGGTATAGATCACAGCCATTTCATGCTGTATTCCAGGGTCTGAAATTCTGGCTTGCCTGTTACTTAGTGTAGTGCCTTCCTCACCCCACCAGACAAATAATTACTCCATGTGATGCAAGCAATAGTGAAAACCCCAACCTTAGTAACATTTTTCCATTGCAGGTAATAAAAACAAAATTTAATCTCTTCCTGGAATTAAGAAAAATAAATCGCCAATAGTAGTGTATGATGGAAGACTTTGACAGACTACTTATTCAAGATGAACTTGGATGCAATATATAGTAAAAATTAGTAGCAGTACTAGAGAAATGGTCTAAAACTGTATTTTTACAAAAGCTATGCTTGGTTGTACTCTTACTGAGAAGCCCTAGGTGACTGTATGTTCCAGACCCCTGGTAACATCGTTGCACTCCTGAATTCCAAAAAGTGTTCAGTTACACTGCGGTTTTTTATATGCTGAAGCTGCTTAGTTCCCTTCTGTTCAGAAAAGGTGAATAAGCACTGAAGAATAAGGATGCAAATGAAATCTGATTTCACAAAAGATGTTTTTTGCATCAATTTCATGCATAAAAACTTATATTAAATTAATTTTGCTGTTCATGGTTGCTTCAATGCCAAGGG
The DNA here is from genome assembly GCF_017639655.2 of Falco naumanni. Lineage (NCBI taxonomy): Eukaryota > Metazoa > Chordata > Aves > Falconiformes > Falconidae > Falco > Falco naumanni. The sequence goes on from NC_054061.1 coordinate 14,513,407, forward strand.
CAGGAATGCTGCTAAAAGATCCTTTTTCCTCTCTGGCCTACATAATATATATCCAATCTAGAAAATTGGTCTGTAAAGTTAGTTTTTGTATTCTTAATGGGATCTATATGCAGGACAAGCTAATTTTAAATCCTGGAGCTAGATATTGCAGCTGTTCATCTTCAGAAGAGGATTTTCAGGTCAAATGCAAATTGACTGCATTTACCTAAATGGTTTGCTTGCTGTGGCTGATTAGTGTCTTAAGAGAAATGTCTATTTTATGAATGCTGTGGTCACTGGGCTCTTAAATTGTCATAATATCTTTGTAGCCAGCTGTTGTAGTTAATCAATGCAATGTGAAGAGGAATAACTGAACTTGTCTTAATTGGGTGGGAGGGTAACTGCTGTACATGGATTCATTGTACAGGCTTGAATTTTAGCAAAGTGGAAAGCATTTGGTTTAACTGCATCTAACATTAAGAACATTTTAGCACAATAAAAATTTAAATTTAAAGAGTTTGTTTCCTTCAGAAACCAGGGATAAAAATAAAAATCAGATTACATAGTGTAATTGACCTGATGTTATTTGCTCTAGTCTTAAATCTTCACAACAAAGCCCATGTCAGTCTTGCCTCAGTGTGTATTCTCTAATCTTACAGAAATGATTTGGCTGAACTGTGCAATACATAAAACCTGCAATTCCTTTATCCTCTCATTTCCTGTGAATTTTTCTTAAGTTCCAGTGTTTACTTTTGTATTAAGCAAAATGTAGAACTCGGTGTTTTTGTTATTTTATCTACTAATATCCTGCATATGGGTGCTGCAGAGAGACAGTGCGCAAAGCTTAGCATGTTGAATATACTGCCATTTATACTGATACTATAAGCTTACAAAGAATTGATAATACCTAGGAAATGAGACACCAAAAATGCGTATTAAGTCCGAGGAAAGAAATTGCATATTTGCTGGATTACTTGAACTTCTGATGACCAAGAATGAGGATTAACTTCAGGTGTTTGAATTGAGAAATGCTTAGTGTTCAATTTAGCAGTTTGCCTGAAGCGCTGAGAGGTGTATTTTAATAAAGAAGTTGCTGAAATGATTTAAGACTGGAGTTAGCTCTCCTTGTGGAGGAGAAGATAAAAATTTTCTTGTCTGAAAGGTGTCGTTGGGGTAAAAGAAAATTGTTGAGGAAATAGGCATTAGCCTGACTTATTGGATGAGAATAAGGTTTTACTAGAAATCCTGATGGTATATCCACTAGTCAGTGGATATGAAATGAGCAGCTTGTTAAACCAAACTTGATCTAGTGAGCAGCAGGGCAAAGAGCAATGGATGGGTCGGGGGGAACCTGTAAACAACTGAATATAGAAGTAATAACACTACAGCTATTACACTAGAGGTTTTCTCACAAGATGGCATACATCTTAGATGTGTGGTTGCTGGAAGTTGCATGCTCTGTGCTGTTCTACTCATATGGGGATTTTTAAGGCAAAATCACTCTTCATAAATCAGAATGTCAGAGTCTGAGAAGCCTTCATGCCAAGAAATGAAAGGCATCCTTAGTTTAATGTCATTTTTCAGAAATGTAAATGAGCCTTTTATTTCAGGAGAGAGTAGATTAGGGCAAGTGAATGTTAACAGAAGGTTCCACAAAACTCAAAACATGGAAATGGGGACACTAAAAAAAAAACCACAGTCTTTAATGCAATCTGAACCTCATTTTTGATGTTAGCATGTGATATCAAGTTAGCAAAAGTCTGTTGAAGGGTGAAAGCCCACAAAGTGAAACAAATACTGCAGTTATCACAAGAGACTGCTTTTATGATGGCTGCTACTTTTTCCATACAGCCTTTGCTTTTAGCCAAAACTGTCAATTAAGCTAGAAAGCTCTAAGTGTCATTTTAAATCCTTTTTAGGCTATCAAGAGCATACTTAAGTAGACAAAAGAATCGGGGAAGTAGAGCAAATAATTACACTAGCCTTACTGCAATGTTGATATTTGTTTTAGCTTTAAAACAGATGAATAATATAGAGCAGATTTGGAGAGAGAAGTAAAGGGGAAACTGAGTGCTTAGTGTGAACTGCAGTCTTAGTGGTTCTGCCAGTTTCATGCATGCATGAAATAATACATATTAAGAACTGAAACCTTCATACTGGTAGCTCAACTGACTTAAGTATTCGCTGCAGGAATCAATTGCTCTTTTATTGAAAAAATATATAATTTAACAATAAATTATTTCTCTGAGCATCCATCTCACTATATTGTCACAAGATCTGGGTTGTACTTGGTTTAAATGTAAAATGAAGAGCTGCTAGCATCCTCAACCTGGCTGACCTAATTAGAGCCCTCCTCCTGTGTCCCGTAAAAGGAAAACTGCCTAAGACTCAGTGCCGGTGCTCTGACTAAATTGTGTACGCACAATGGCTGCACTTGCCTCATGCTGGCTGTTACGAAGTGAAAATTTAAGTTCATACTGAGCTGCTTAAATGGTACCACTGGGGATAAACCAAAAGCTTAACAGGATTCAGGCTGCACATGATACAGGGCTTGGAGTAGCATTTTGGTTTCAAAGGTCAACTGAGCTACTGCTTTCAGTCCATGTGCTCTCTGCAGGCAAAAGCAGACAAAGGGACAAGTGTGCAGTTGAACAGTTATTTCCTAAGGCTGATGATTCCTTCTGTAGTTTGAGGTGATGCCTGAAATGCTGGTGGAAATGGAGCAGGTAAGGCTCTGGATATTTGCATTAATGGGTTGCTGCCACGCTTTGATTACAGAATCTAGGGAAAAGGAAACAGGAAGGGAGAGAGAGAGAGAGTGAGTTAATTATACTTTAGTCCCTGCATTACAGTCTGAAATGTTAATTTTATGAGTAGTGCATTTATTAGTCACCCAGTGATGCATTATGTTTAAATAACTGTGATATGGTCTAGAATAAAATTTTTGTTTATCTATTCCATGAAATCGTAGTGTTCCACAAAGTGAGTGTAATACAGAAAATAGATAAGCTGGAATGCTACTGAATTCAATGTTAAAAAAAAAAAAAATAGACTGTCACCAAGGTAACAAATTACATATAGTTTTTGTAACTTACACTGGAGACAAAAATGTGAAGATATTTTAGAGGCCCATTTATGGGTCTAGGTTGTGCCTCCTGTGTTAATGCTTTCCCTATTTTCCTCTTGCTCTAAGCCTGGAAGGCAAAATTTCTATTTCCAGGTAGTTGCTTTTGTTAAGATGTCCAGTGGGCAATTTTGGTCTGTGTTGGGAAGAAGAGGTGTGACTTGAAATGTGCTTGGAGTTGTTACCTTAGTGCTGCTGAGCAGTTCAGTATTTCGCTGTAGATTTTTCTTCTGAATTTCAAGTTATGAATTACTGATTTTTTTTTTCAATAGAAATCTAAGGTTAGTGAAAGGGAATTAAATGTCCATAGCTTAGTACAAAGAAAAATAGGGCATCTGCATTTCAAGAAGGCCGAAATGGGTTTATATATGTATAACTTTGTCCTGCATATGTCAGTAGTTAGTCATAAGTAAAGGTTGCTTACAATGTGATTCTACTCAATTTTAGTAGACTTCCTGATTTCTCTTTATAGGAATTAACATACAGTTAGTATCAGCTGGTTTTCTCCCTTGATTACTAATTAAATAATTTTAATGAAGTCAAGCTGAAATATGTGTGTGAATAGCCAAATTAAGTCATGGACACTAATTATGTGCATCTGCTTAACTTTGGTTCTTTGCCTTTGTGTGAGTCAGATATAAAAAGCTTTGTGTACAGATTCATGTTACTTCCAAAGCTTGCATTTTTTTAAAAGAAGTACACAACTTGATCATCCTGTAAGCATGAAATGACATGTATAGGATGAGGACTATAATCACTTCTTGCTTTTTCAAAAGCAGCCCCCCTACTTTGCCATGGGCCATACCAGTTGCTTTTACACAAAAGCTATGGATAAAGACAAAGGGAAAATGCATGCAGTTTTCTACCATTCTAACAGGAACATTATGTGGTTTCTGTTAAGTTAGTGCCAGGGTTACACTAATGGCATTTCTTAGAAGCCAAATGAGATATTCTGGCCTAATTATGAAATTTCACTTTAGAAAAGGTGGGACCTGATCCTTCATGTGCACGGAAGGTCGCACACGGTTCTAGCGGTTGCTGGAGCATCTGCGAGTGCTGGCCGAGGCACCGTGGCCAGGGGCCTCTGCCCAGCGCCGGTGCCGCTCCCTGGGCAAAGGGTGCCCTGTTCCCTCCTGTCCGCTGGGGAAACCACGGGCTGGGGCTGCTCTTCGGACTGTCTTTACCGGGACCTGCACCCGGTGGAGACTGGGATTGCAGACTGTACGTGGAGAGCAGGGAGTGCCCGTCTGTCTGTGACCAAGGCAGCGCAGGTGCGTCACCATTTCCAGCGCGGGGCGCTCGCTGCTGGGTGCGGTCACAAGGCGCAGAGGAGCACCTGCACCTGCGCGCTCCGGCGCTGCGCTGCTCTGTGCGCGGGGGGGCTCCGGCCGCGACCCTCGCCGCTGGATGGGCCCCCCCGCGGGCGCGGTGGCTGCACGCGCTGCGTTACTGTTTCCCCCCGACCCAGGGTGCGCGGGGGAAGGGAGCCGGGGGCCCGGTCCCCGCCACCTCCCGTCCCACCACGAACCGGCCGGCCCCGTCCCCGCCCCCAGCGCGGCGCCCTCCCAGGCGGGCCGCGGCCGCCCCTTTAAACCCCGCTGGGGCCCCGCCCCTCCCGCTCCTCTCCGCCAATGAGCGCGCCGCGGCGGGAGGCGCCTGCGTCGGTCGCGGGGCCGCGGGCCAATGAGGGCGCGTCCTGCTGCGCGGCGTAGGGCACGTCCGGCCCCCGCTGCGCCAGGCGAGCCCCGCGGGCGGCCCCGCAGCAGAAGCAGGCCCAGGCCGCGGCCCCGCCGGGCCCCTGCCGCTACCGCCATGGTCGGTCGGGAGAAGGAGCTCAAGATCCGCTTCGCGCCGGGCCGCTGCGAGCTGGTGGAGGTGAGCGGTGGCGCCGGGCCGGGCCGAGGGGCGGGGTGCGGCGGGGCCGCGGGGGCGGCCGAATTTCCCTGGGTAGGGGCCGGGGCGGGTTCTGCTCTCGGCGCTCCGGGTCCCCGGCGCAGACCCCCGCGGTCGGGGCCCTCGGCGGCGTTGCGGCTCCTCGCGGCACCGGCGCGTTCGTTCCGGGCTCCGCGCTGTGGCGGGGCGGCCCTGCCGGGGCCCTGTGCGCGGGCCCCTCCCCGCGTACCCCCCGCGGTCGCGGCTTGTTCCCAGCAGCGTTCCGCGGCTCCGCGCCGCTGCGGCTGTGGGTGCTTGACGCGCGGGTTAACGCGGAGTAACTTTTTGTCAGCGTTGACAGGGATCCGCCTGCCAGCCCGGGGCTGCGGGGAGCCGGGGGTTCGCCTCGAGCTTTGGGATGCCGGGGCTGGATCAGGGCCCGGGCTCCGGGTGCCTTCCCTGGGGTGGCTTCGGTGCAGTCTGCGTGACCTGCTGGCTTCTGGTTTTAGTGGGCGCTCCTTAACACTGTTACTGAGTTCATCATGATTTTAGAATCGCAGAACGGTTTGGGTTGGAAGGGACCTTAAGGATCATGCAGTTCCCGCCCCCCCCCCCCCCCCCCCCCCCCGGGCAGGGACACCTTCCACCAGGGCAGGTTGCTCCCAGCCCCGTCCAGCCTGGCCCTGAGCATCCCAGGGATGGGGCACTCACAGCTGCTCTGGGCAGCCTGTGCCACTGTCTCACCGCCGTCATAGCAAAGAACTTCTGCTTACTATCTAGTCTAGATCTCCCCTCTTTCAGTTTAAAGCCGTTCGCCTTGTCCTGTCCCTACAGGCCCTTGTAAAAGCCCCTCTCCAGCTTCCTTGTAGCCCCTTCAGGCACTGGCAGGCCGCTGTAAGGTCTCCCCGGAGCCTTCTCTTCTCCAGGCTGAACAACCCCAACTCTCTCAGCCTGTCTGCACAGGAGAGGTGCTCCGGTCCTCTGAGCATCCTCCTGGCCTCCTCTGGACTTGCTCCAACAGGTCCATGTCCTTGTGCTGGGGGCCCCAGTGCTGGATGCAGCACTGCAGGTGGGGTCTCACCAGAGCTGAGTAGTCACCTTTGTCAAGTTTTTATGTAAAGCTTAAAAAGTACCTGTGCCTTGGTTTTCCCCTTGAAATGCATCATACTTTACTATTTTTTAAGTTATTTTTTGATAGTTATTAGCAGGTACCCTTTGGCTGTGGAGGATAACCTGTCCTGTGATGCCCTGTCTGGACTTTGCTAAGATAAAAAGTACATAACAAAAAAGAAAACAGCACTTGCGTGTTGTTGCATATGTTTTTCAGAGAAACATGGGTAGCCCTAAAAAATTGTAAACAAACTTGTGTTCTGAGGTCAAGTTGACCGTAAAGATAAAGCTAAGGTTTTAAAACATCATTTGTTGTAGTTTGTTATTTTCAGGAAACTCCAGATACTAATTTTCATTTAGTACTGATGGGAATAAGCTATCCTTTGCTTGAAGATTTAGGGTTGGGAACAGTGCACGTGCTGTGCTGGGAACTTTCAGCAATTGTTTTGGGAAAGACTGTTTCCATAACAAACCTCTGCATATAGTGTTATGGAGCAAAAGGTTTTTAACTTTAAGAGTGAAAGACAGAGAGTAATTTGGAAGTAACAAAGTGCAGTCAAAAAATAGTGGTCTATTACAATGCTGAATATCTAAGAATGCTAAGAAGTAACTGGGCTATATGAATTGCATAGTAGAGAGCATTTCCAAAAATTATAATAAATTATTGCAAATTGTACTTGAAGTGGTCAGGAAATCCAAGATTTATGGATTCTGCACACCCAAAGTTTTCTTCTGGACTGGCATGTAAGCATATGCTTTTATTTTTGGTTTTAGTGGGTCCATGTTCATGATACATGCAGAAGGAAAGCATGAAAGGAAAATAAAGATTGCACAGACGGACGTGAATCTTATGTTTGCCATCTTGAAAGCTTGATGGTCCAGTGAGTAGTGGAGGGGAATGAACTTTGAAGTGATGTACGCAACCATTTCAAGTACTGGAATGTGTGGTAGCTGAAGTAAAGCTTTAGTATGTTTTATAGATTGAGAGTTTAAATTATCAAATTACTTTAAGATGCATCTTGTAAAACTGAGCTGTAACTTGGTTTTGCTTACTGTTAGACTATTGTGTTGAATAACAATGAATTACTATTTTCTTTAAAAGTAAAATTCAAGTCTTCAGTTCTTACAGCCATTGTAGGTAGGCCCACAGTGAGTTGTATTGTATTGCTGCAGCTTCTAACAGGCACAGTCTATCCAAAATCTCTTGTTGCAGGTTGTGGACCCTAAATGTTACATGTTTTGGGTCCGTTTTCAGAAGCTGTTATTTCCCTGCTTTCAAATTTTGCATGTAGTTATCAGATTTTGAGTGAACTTAAAATTCTCTCTTCATTACTGGTTCGGTTTGTTTTCCCCTTTGGTTGTGGAAGTGAATGAGTTTCCCCTTTAAGTTTTGTTTTTGTTGTCTTCAAAAATATGTTTTAATACTTAACTAGGTACAGTATTGGTGCTCCCAGGTTCTTGTATTCCGTGAGACACTCCATAACACTTGTGGGGCAATGAAGGCTATTTAATACAACAGCTCTGCCTGTAGCCTTGCATACTTTGTAAGAAAAAACAGTAACAAATAATAGTAGAAAGAAAACTTTTCCTCTTCTCCTTTCCCTAGGAAGATGTTGATATTCCCAGTAGGCGAGTTTTGATTACTGGTGCCACGGGACTTCTTGGCAGAGCTGTGTTTAAAGAATTCAATGAAAATAACTGGAATGCAGTTGGCTGTGGATATAGGCGAGCTCAGCCCAGGTTTGAACAGATTAATCTTCTGGACTCTATTGCAGTTCATGACATCATCCACGATTTTCAGGTAAGTTTCTGGAGTATGAAGTAGATGGAAAGGGTACGTTACACATCTAGTAATCAGTTAATAGCACTGTTCTGATAACTGAGTTGATGTGGCTTTGGTGGGGCTAATGCTGTGGCAGAGCTCTAAAAAATGTACAGCTGCCTGTTCTGCCACGTCTGGTGTTTGCTCTGTAGCTACAGATAGTTCTGAACTTTGCTATCAGCACCATAGACAGGCACATAACAGGTGTATGTGCCAGCACATTTGCATTGATAGTTGAAAAAAAAAAAAGATAAATGTGAGTTATTGATGTGAAGCACTTCTTTGGAAGTTGAAGGGTACTTGAATACAACAGCAGTGACTCTGTCTGGCGTGCAGTGCAGTAAGAAGTCCATTGTTTTTTCAGTCTAACTTGCAAGAGGAATATGTAAAACCTGAAATACATTTATGAAGGGCGCCATTCTATAAAATGGCTTTAAATACCTTGTTAATAGTCTGCATATGTCAAATAAGCCATGTGTCAATGTCTTGTCTATAAAAATTTTAAGTATCATTGTGTGTTTGTGTGAGATATATCTTATATTATTATATTTTATATTATTCTACAGAGTTAAAAAGAAAAAAACAACAGCCTCAATCTTGCTGTAAAGTCAAAGCTACTGAAGATCATAACTGCAAAATTAATGATCTGGTTTTTTTGTATCTTGAAGCAGCGTGGTTCTATTTTACTTCCCAGGGAAAACATGCTCGTCAGAATGCCATGATTAAAAATAATACTACTGCATTTATTGCTTTTCAGAACTTACTGAAATGCCTTTTTGTTTGAAGGGAGTTCATAGCTAGAGTTAGGGTACAACTGCAATCTCCTGACAATGTTTGTTGTTTAAAATTAGTCTTTAATTTTCAGCCTCATGTTATAGTGCATTGTGCTGCTGAGAGAAGGCCAGATGTTGTAGAGAGTCAACCAGATGCTGCTTCTCAGCTCAATGTGGCTGCTTCAGGGAACTTGGCAAAAGAGGCAGGTAAGACAGTCAAATGGATTTGGTTTCTTGCAAAAATACCACATTTATTTGTACAGGGACATAAATAAGAATAAGTTACTGAAAGTGCTGAATGTCATTTGTGTGATCAGTTTGCTGTCGATCCGTTTTCCATAAGGGTAGCTTGCCTGTCTGTTTGACGGTGAGCAGACAGTGCAGTGCAAATGAATGGGGCTAGAAGATGAGCTCCTTTGGAGTTTTGTTTAAAGGTTTATTGGGATTTCAAACAAGGCATGAATTAAAACAGGCGGTGTATAAACATTTTCATTCTAGCTGGAGTTGGAGCTTTTCTGATCTACATCAGCACAGACTATGTATTTGATGGAACAAGCCCTCCTTATAAAGAGACTGATGTACCAAATCCCCTCAATTTATATGGTAAAACCAAACTGGAGGGTGAAAAGGCAGTCCTGGAAAATAATGAAGGTAAGAATATGCTCAGATTTTTAATAGAGGCTTTCTATTTTTACTTACTTGTATATTAGCTTAATAGAGTCATAAGTCAGTGGTGAAGTTGCAAAACCATGGAAACGAGATTCAGAAAAGAATGTGCTTAGGAGTCAGTCTCCTTACTTATAAATGATTCCTGTTGCTTATAGGTTAACTAAAGCTTTATTTCTTATTTTTTCCAATCCTTGTTTGTGTTCCTAGTTTCTGCTGATGGACTTTCACAAGCCTTTGCCTATTGTGAATCAACTATTCTTAAGGAAAGATAAAAGCATCAATATATTGCAATGGCACAAGCTTTATGACACTTAATGTGTAGTTGCTGTTATTTACAGGGATGCATTGCAATTGTTCTAAATGTATATTTATTTAAAGGGAAAACCAGACTTGCAGTTCAGTAATAATGCAGATAAAATCAGCATAGGTTTTTGTTGTTACTCTTTTGGTTTTCTTGCTGAACTCGTGTTTTGCTCTTGTTACATAAGCCAACAAGCCATCTATTTTACTTTAACCCACCTACCGTACCACACACGTCAGGTTTCTGCTTGTAATACTTCTTAAAGTGTTAGTGACATATTCCTTGTTTTAAGCAACTATTTTTTTTATTTATTATTTAAAACTTTTCTTAATTAATGTTGACATTCCAAATAGACAAACACAGTTTTAAAAATTCTACTTGCTAAGAAAAAAAAAAGCTTGGGACTGGACATGTTCCCTTGCACTGACAACTTGCTTCTTGTATAAAAGAGGTTTGGTTGTTTCTAGTTAGTATTCTGTCAGTTTCCACTCACATATTATAAGGAAAGAAGCACCTCTGTTTTCTAGAAGAATTTGAAGAAAATAATCTTGGTGCACTTGCAGAAGAGGCTTCTGGTCTGTCAGTGTGATACTCGCACTGTGATTCTGTTCTGCCTAACCAGAGAACTGAGCAATTGATAAATTAGTGTGATGGTCTTTCAGTAAGTAAGTATATATGATGTGTCAAAATGATAGGCCTTAATGTAGGGTTGTCATTACTAGTAAGAAACAGACTTTCCAAAAGATACTTTGATAGGAAAAGTCTTACTTCAGTGAAAATCAATTTAAATATTGCAATATCATCTCTGAATTTGACTGTGATGCTGTTTGCTGCCTCCTCTAGATTGGTAATGAAGATAAGACTGCACCACATTCAAGTATGTGTGGGTATCTTGCTAGATCCTTCCCCCAGCTCAACACCTCACTTCTGTTTGTTGACCTCTTCGCGTATGACCTGTCAGGCAGTAGTGGGTTGCAGCAGTGGTATTATTAGCGGAAGGATTTTTGAGATTGTGCTGAGTAAGATGCTTGAAAATGTAAATCCTGTTGTTTCATACCAATATAAATATTTTACATGTATTCCAGCCATGAATTTGCTGGTATTGTGTAGGTAGAATTCAGTCTATCAAATGTCTGCAGATGCATGAAAACTTCCCTATCCGTTTCTCTTGTATAATGTAAGAATCTCACCAATAAATTGGGGGGATTTGCATGTTTTTTAAAAAAATATATTTTACTTTGGTTAGGAGGGGATACAAGTTAGATTTATATTCATGCCTATAAAACTAAAGAAGTTTCAGTAGGTCTTTTGAGCCATTGGTAATGAAGCTAATGCTCTCTGAGAACACAAGACAGGCAGTCTTTTTCTCAAATAATGAATACTTCTAAAGATACTTAAAAAAGAGATATTTCAACTACTGTTTAAAGAGATGAGGGACATATTTGCTGAGTGACCAAATAGCTGTTTTTAGAGCAGCAGGAAATCAGTGTCATATTGAACTTCTTATTGTATTTGTTTTTCTTGTACAAGTACTTCTTTCAGTTTACTTTTCTGTGAGAATAATTTGTGTGTCAGCTTTTCCTTTTTGTCTTTTTAATAGCTATAGCATTGTCCTACAAATCTTTATGAATTGCAATGATTTGGTGACTTCCTCTTCTCATTTCAGGACTGATTTTTTTTCTTTTCTTTTCTTTAAGCTAAAGTATCCATATTGCTTGTAATGAATTTGTCATAGCCTTCTTGGATTTCCCCTCAAAGAAGCCTTTTGAGTCTTCATGGCTGAGATAGACTAGTACGATGTATTCCATTGTAAAACGTCTTTCTCTTTGCGCTTGTTTACTGTTAGTTTAATTTCTCAAATCACTATTTGAAATCTAATACTGTTTACTGCTGCATTCTGTGAAAGTATTCCTTATTTGTCAAGCATTTTAATTATTCGTTCCAAGGTTCATGTCTTTTTTTCCGGTAAATAATACCCTCCTTTATGCAGGAGGCTTCTGCATGCTGGGTGAAAAATCTCTTGTCTGTAATTGCTGGCTGAATATGGTGATTTGTGGTTGGTGGGAGTTTTGTTCTTGCTCGTACCCAGGGAGGATGGGGAGCACTGGAGTAGCTGCATAGTGCAGTTGCTTTTTAAATTTTTGTTCTAACCCAAACAGGCCTTTTTTCTCTTGCAGTGCTAATGAGAGCTTGTTAACTTTCTGGAAATCAATGGCATAAATGAAAATAAGTTTATATAAACATAGTGTTTATAAACTGTTTTAATTGATAGAAATTGAAATTATATTCTGAGGGCAAACATATTAATTGCATTTTCTTTGTGATTTGTAGATGCATAATATCGCCAACATATTTCTTAACACTTCCAAAACACTTTTCAGGTTATGCTTCATACCCATTTATAACAATGTTAATACTTTTAAAATATTCTTTTAGGTGCAGCGGTACTTAGGATTCCTGTCTTGTATGGAGAGGTAGAAAGACTGGAAGAAAGTGCTGTGACTGTTATGTTTGATAAAGTGCAGTTCAGTAATAAATCTGCCAACATGGACCACTGGCAGCAAAGATTTCCTACTAACGTCAAGGACGTAGCTACTGTTTGTAGACAACTAGCAGAGAAGAGAATGCTGGTAAGAATGTAGAGAAACAAGCCTCTTCAAGATAAAAACAGTTTGAGTTCTTGGCTTGGTTTCTGAACAACTGAGAACTGCATATAACCTGCATTGGTTTTTGCATTTCTGGAACACTGCGGGGGGAGTAAAGAACTAGCTGTAATACTAGCTGTATTTTCACATGACTGTGGATATTCTGATACTTGAAACAAAAGCAAGCGAAGTGATGGGACAGATGCTTCTGAGAATTGTCATGTGTCTTGCTAGTATAGAGGAGAGAAATGCAAATATCAAACTTACTCTAATACGCTTTTTACAAATTGCCATTTTTGGACTAAAAAAAATAATCCATGGTGGTTGGATGTCATTTTCAAAGATGCCCTTGTTTATTGTATTAAGAACAAGGAAGTGGCAAAAACAAGCCACTGGATTTGAATATTTTATTGTGCTTATGCACCACAGCATCTTCAGATTACCACCTTTGCAAGGTAACAAAGCCAACCAACTGCCTTTAATTTTCATACATGTAACTTGGAAAAAGGTGGACCATGCACATACGGTGGACGCAGCGCAGTCAGTTTGATTGGGCTCGTACATGGTTTGCAGTTTAACTTTCAAAATGTGTGGTGCCTTTTGCATTTGTTTTTGAATAGTGAATAGTTCAGAACAGCCAAGTTGCTCCTCCCCAGCTGTCTGACCTTGGTTGCTTGGTTCACTTGCTCCTTTCCCTCCTGTTAATTCTACAGAATATAAGCTGTTTGTGAAAAGCCAGGTCAAATTCATGTAACACCGGTTTTCAGTTTCAACCCCTAGTCAGGTGTTCCCTGAAAATGCACGAGATGTTTCTAGAACATCGGTGAGGTCCTGTAACGTGCCTTTCAAGGTGGGGTCTTGCTGGAGGATTGTTCTGCACAATTCTTGCCCAGGATTTAGTCTGAGGGCTGGCTAACTGCTTTATTTCACCTGTGTTTCCTGTTTCTTCTGTAGGACCCATCAGTAAAAGGAACATTTCACTGGTCTGGCAATGAACAGATGACTAAGTATGAAATGGCATGTGCAATTGCAGATGCTTTCAACCTTCCCAGCAGCCACCTGAGACCTGTAAGTGATGTGGTGTTCCACCTGTAGAAAGGTGGATGTGCTTTGTTGTTTCAAGCAGTAGGTCTCACACTAACTATACAAATAAGGTTCCTCTTCAGGACATCTGTGTATGTCTGGCACAGCAGATGTGTTGCAGAGGGTGCTGTCTGGTATCTAACTTGGGAAAACAACAGCTGCTTTGACCCGCTGAATTGCTGAATTACAAAACTTACCCAATCGGTCAGTAATCAGTTTCATAGTCTGTAGTGTAATGGTATTTCTGCAGAACAGTTCCCTTTAGTCATGAGTAAGTCAGTACTTTTTGTTGTATTTTCATCCTTTAAAAAGCTTGCAGATTCACAGTATATTAATTTGAAGGTGGGAATCTGTAAGAACTTGTCAATGTCCAGATTTGTCTCTGAATAGATGCACTTAAGAACTTCGGATCATTTATTGCTTTGCTTAAAACACCTGTCCTGCAGTTTTTATTGACACTTAAGAGTACTCTTAAAGGCATACTGGTAAAGTTGTGAGAACATAACATGTAATTAAGACTTTATATCCAAAATAAATTCCAAGGATTCTGAATTAGTAAAGGCTGGAGCTGAAATGTGGCTTGGAAGATGGAGAGAAAAAGAACGGCAAACACTTAAGTTAGTCTGATTTTTTTCTGCCCAGATCTATTTCTCTTCAGGTACGTTGATCCAGACATGATTCTGTCAACATTTTAGAGCATTTTTTACCTTGTGATTTTGGTTATAGGGTGAAAATAGGAGTAAAATGCAGAAAAGAATAAATGGTGAGAGTAATTGAGAAGTTAAATTTCCCATTGCTCTGCCTGACATCTCTTACACTGCGATGAAGTTAACCATAAAAAAAGCAAAGAAACAAAGAAAAAGATCCTCCACCAAGTAGTTGGAAGGAAGGAGGGGAACATAGCTGTATAGAAAGCTATGAAGGAAAACGTCTAAATGAGCTTATGTAAGAAGAAATATTTTGCTGTCATATCAGCTTACTTCTTGGTGTGTTGGGGTTGTTTTCTGTTTATTTTTTAGATTACTGATTGTCCAGTTGTGGGTGCTCTTCGTCCGAGGAATGCTCAGCTAGACTGCTCCAAGTTGGAGATGCTGGGGATAGGTCAGAGAACACCGTTTCGAGCTGGGATCAAAGAATCACTTTGGCCTTTCCTTGTCGACAAGAGATGGAGACAGACAGTCTTCCATTAGTTTGTAACTTTTTTAGTAAAAGTATGTTATGTGGCACTTTTTTAAAAGAAGAAAATAGTTTTGTATGAGTGTTCTTAAATTGTGACATTTATGAGTTTTCATTTAATCAGGTAAACATAAGGTCTTGCACTAGTGGAATTATTAGCCTAAAAAAAAGTTCAGTGACAGAAACTGAGCCTATTCAACGTCATGGATCTTTCCTTCCGTTCGTACCAGTCTAACTTCATGTCTGTTCCTAGCGGATTATGGTTCTTAGTAGTAAGTACCATTTGATGCTAAGAATGACTCATCACTTGTGTACTTACTTTTGGCTGAAATCTGTTGTTGATGCTTAAGGTCTGTGCCATTGTTGTATATACCATTTCTCTTCATTAAAAGACATTGTCAGTTACTTTGTCACCAAAAATCATGAGGTTTTTGTTTTTAACTTCTGAAGGTGGTGTTCTTATCAAATTAAACTGAAGTAGGAATCGTTAAATGTTTGTTTTGCTTGAGCTCTGATCAAAATGTTTTTTAAAAAAGTGAAACTTTATTTTTGCAATTATCAAGTGTACTTTTTATGCTTGAAATATTTTCAGAATGTTCTGTAACTTGAATGCCTGCAGCTTCATATTTGTACAGTAAGTTGTATGCATTTGTTTTAATGGTGACATACAAAAGCTAGAAAAGGGCTGGGAGGGTAGGGAACAAATAGTTTTGACCTGGGGTGTTTTTTTGGGGGGGACTGGAGTTGGAGGATTTTTTTTTTTTTTCAGTTGGGGTTTGTTTGGGTTTTTTTTGTAGAAGCATGTAATATCTTCATCTTTCTCTTTTTTGGGGGGCAGTATTTGGGATCGGCGAATTTAATGGTAAGGAAGATGTTTGTTAGTCAACACTGCAGCTTCTTTTGCACAGACTGCCAGATCTTGCACTGATGTAGCTTGTTCTGGAACAGCAAAGCACATGTGTTGAGGGTTTGCACCATAATAATGTAACCACAATAGTCTAATATAAGCAAATCTTTAATCTGCTTAAGTCTAGTCCTTAAAGCTGGACTCAGTAGCTAGGCAAAGTGGAGGCGGAACATGGTTTGTAAATTGTAGCTGCCTTCTGAAGTTCTAGAATCAACAATATAAATGTTCTGATATTGCCAGCGGATTATTAGTAAAACTGAGAAAAGTTGCATTTGGATGATCATATATTTTTCTGTGGTTGAAAAGAAGGGGGATGGGAAAAGGTTTAGCTTTAGATTTAAAAAAAAAAAGGGGAGGGGCCCCCACAAAAATAGACCTACTGAAGATCTTCTGAAGGTCAGCTTTACATCCAGTTATTTAATTTCCAACTGTCATATGCTAAGAGTTCATAATCTTGATTTGCTTTTAGTCTGAATTCCTGATATACACGTGGTAACCTATCTCCAAAATTACAATAAATATATATTGCCAGCATGAGAAACAGTTGTTGAGTCTTTCTTTACCATCAGGATTTATCTTAATCATAAATATTTGCAATTTTTCTTGAAATGTGTGTGCCTTTTCAGTGATTCCTGCCTCCCCATTCAATTAACTATTTCCAGAGTTAGATTACGTTGGATCAGTGTTTCTCTATCGGTGTGCCACTGCCTTGGGGCTATGATAAATGTACACACACAAAAAAAAAAAAGCTTCAGAAGTTTTTGAAAATACGAGCCTGAAACATCCTGAACCTTAGTGCAGGAAGATTCTGAGTACATCCCTTGTGCTTTCAGGCAGCTAAGTTTTTACTAAATTTGACACCGTATTTTCAAAAAAATCACAGTAAATTTAAAAATTATATTAAAAATTGGAGGTGGGGATAAAAGCCACAAGAAGAAAAAAATTAAGGAACACTGAGGTGGACAGTAGGCTTACTATGTATTTTTTTTCCCTTTTTTTACTTTTTTTTTTTTTTCTTGGCATACATAATCAGGAGTGATGGTGTTTTTATTAAAATCAAGGAGCTTTTAATCTCATCTCCATTTTAAAAAATGTGGGAAAATACATTAATATCTGGAAGGCAGTATATGCCATTCTGGATTTATTGCTGATTTTTGTTACTTATATTTGAATTTTGTTCTGAAATTGCTTGTTGCTAGGTGCACAAAACCGAATGTGGGTGTTACAGTACTGACAAGGGCATTAGTCAGTTTGATTCCCACCTCTCCCTGCCCTACACCCCCCCCCACCCCCCCATTCCACCCCCTGACAAGATGATGCAAAATGCCTGTTCCACCTGCAGGATAGTGTTTTAACTGTCCATCCCCGTCAACTGGCATACATTAGTTGGCACCACAGCCATTATTGTAAGCCGGGAAGTTTGCCCAGGAAGGAGGACTTCTCTCCCCAGCATGAAATACCTAATGGGGATGAGTTGGGCATTTTACTGGGAGGATAGAATTGTAATTATGAATTTTTCTCACACTCAGCAAGTGAATGAGTTCCAGTCTTAGTGCTGTAAATGCTGAACTGCAAAATAAAAAGTAATTTACCCCTTAACTTGCCACAATTTGTTCAGCAGCCAGTGCTACAACTACTGCAGGCGATGTGGGCAGGCAAACACCTACGTCGCTTATTGCAGCCCTATGGATACTCTTGAAACAAACCCAAATGTGCTACAGGAGCAGAATTTTGGAACTTACATCTTGAAAATATCTTGTCCATAGTTTTCAAGGAAACTTAGATGGCAGTTAATTGAGGAATTGTTTCAGTTTTAGGGGTTGGTTTTGTTGGTTTTTTTTAGCACCTAAATATAGGAGTTAACTATTCGAGTTTCTAACTGGTTTCGATTCTCAAATATGGGGCAGATCAACCTTGCCCACTCTTAAAATTGGATGAATATTTACATTTCATCCTAGGGTATATGGAACTTCCCAGGAAAAAACAAACAAACCTAAACCAACAACCAACCCCAAACCCAAAACAACAAAGGAAATGTGTATGCACTTTTATTTGTTTTCCTTAAGCTCAACATCTGCAGAATCATTTTTGTGTTCAGTAAAATGGACAATTGTTCAAACAGGAAGGGGTGGTTTGGGGAGCTCTTGCGCTCTAGGCAACATTCCAGACAACAATTCTATGTAAGATGTTGGCAATCTGATTGAATTTCTGTATGCATTGCAACTTGGATATGTTGTTACCCAGCCCAATACTTAATTTTTCCACTCAAGAAGAGGGAGAATATATTCATGTGTAAGATAAGGGTTTGGAGCTAGTTACAGTGAAGTGCTGTAACTCTGGAGTAAGTTTCCAAGGATGATGGTATGACTGGAAGACATGAAGATGAAGAGAAGTGATTCTCTTAGCTGCATGCCTGAACAGTTGGATGACCAAAGGTACAGAAAAATCAAATGTTAAGGCGATGGGAGTTTTCCCACCTCCTACTGCATCCCTTCCACAAAAAATTGTTTAGATACATTCAAAGGCAATGTTCAGTGGAAACTAGGCTGCCATCTAGACTGCAGTCCAAGGGTCTTGCTACTCATGCTTTTAAAACATGTCTTGGATGTGGTTTTGACAATTCAAAATTTATGTTGAAGTGTAAGGAAAATCGACCTAAAAGGTTTTGAAGTAAGTCACACTGACTATAACTGGATTAAATGGGTAGCTCCTTTCATTCATTAATTCCTATAGCATGGCTCAAAAGTATAACCTAGATTGAAGTTTCACTACGTTAATCCTTTTAACCAGGAGTTTTGGGGAAATTCTGTCTAAATTCTGGCAGAATGATCATGAACATCAAGCTGTCATGATTAAATATGTGGGAAGTCCCAAGCTGAGATATTCAATCGTTTTGTATAAATGTGTGTTAAGTTCTGCATTCTGTTCAGATAAATATACACTTTATTTCAGTACGTTAATGATAAAATTTAGCAATTGATATTTATTTAGCACTGCATTTTCCATTTTGCTCCATATGTAGTCTATAAAAAATAAATACTAAATTCCATCTGGCTATCATTTCTTTATTTTACTACCATAATATGAAGGCTGTGACAGTTTACAAAGGTGAAAGGCAAGTATTTTCTTAAATGTTATGTCTTTTTGCTACATAGTTTTCCTGCCAAGAAAAATTGTTCTTAATGCTTAAAAGGTGAACATCATAGCTTTTACATATGATAACAGTTACAAAATCAGTAACTGTCTATTATCATGGAAACAACAGTTCCTCTTTTTTCATACCAAGTCAAGAATAAGGAATCATTATTTCAAGGGTTCTAGTATGAAATGAAAATGTATTAACTCATTTATGTGAAGAAAAGACTACCATTCCATTACACCCTGCCAGGGGGGTCTGCATGCTCAGCATCCCAGCACTGTAAAGTGTAGCAGAAGTTGCCCTGGAGAATCAAGTCTCAAAGACACTTCATTGCTAGACAGACATCTTTTGTAACATTTCCCTCCTTTGGTGATCGATGTCTAAGAGGTATTGCAAGAGGCAGTGGAACGAGTACTGGCCGATCACTAAGCTGTGTTGCTATTTAAAGAATCGGTCATACTCTTTCTTTTTTCGTCTCTGGCTTTGTGTCTCTGGCTCCGTGGCTCTGTAGGTGTTTGTGTTGGTCAGCAAGAGCCCAGGAACTGTTCAGGGTCAAAATTGTTGTGATTGCCTGAGATGCAACCTTTGTGTGCAGAGGAAAGAATAGCTTCTTTTTCAAAAGCAGTAGCAATTTCTGCCAGCTTGGTGATTGTGAAATTACAGCAATATAGAGTCAGTCCTGCTCGAATCCTCATTCTAGGGTTCCTTGATGTTTATATTCATTTATTCATTGCTCTCTATCACCTGAGGAGCTAAAGAAAGAAAAATCACTGGGTTTAAAGTCTCATTTTCTATTTAGACCGCAAAGATAAACTTTAGTTTTTATCTTCCAGGCCTTCTAAACTCAATGGGCAGATTTTCATGAATGAAACAAAGTTTGTTATATCACTTGGTATTTTCTGATTCATTTCTACATAAAGATGAGCTAAAGATCATACAGATTTGTCCCTAAACAAAATGAAAGTAAAACTAAGTTGAAGTTACCATTTTATAAATGTTTCAGTTCTTTTCTAGGTCTCCACTCTTGTTCTAGGGAAATACAATATTGGAATTAAAAAAAAAAAAATACAACCTATTTACTCCATTTCAAGAGAAATGTAACTCGTTGACTAGTGTTGTGTCCTTTCTCTACCTTCTAGAACTAAATTTATTAGCACGGCAGTGATATCTGTTACCATCTGTGCACAGAGAAGAGTCTCATACTGTTCTTCATTGACAGAACTCTGGTTTAAACTCTACCTTCTGGTTTATTGCTGGGCTGAGGCACCGCACAAAGGCTGTTGCGGTAAACCTTCACAGAGTTGTCATTCTCTCCACTTGACTCCATTTTGCTGTTAAGAGTTTGTTGTAAGTAACTGAAGTATGGATCAGTTCCAAAACTGGCATGTTTATTTTCTCGTAACTGATAAACTGAAAAGCTGTCACAGAAAGGTGGGGACTTCTTATTAGCCCTATGGCCCTGAAGCCATGAAGCAACACCGACTGTTAATGTCCCGGAAAACTGGGCTCCGGTGAGCTCAATAGAAACATGACATTTTTCAGGAGTAAGTTATTTGAGGAAATTTCTTGGCTGTTTTGGGAAGCACTAAGACATAATAAGTGTTTGCTTTCTAGTAGAAGCTCTGTAACAGAAGTGCCAGTGATGTCATCTGCAAGGGCTTTTGTGCACAGCTAGACTTTCATGCCCATCAGATTTACAAAACAAATTGTTGTGAGTTTTTTTTCAAAAAGAAGGTTTAAACTGCCTGTTTGCATTCCAAATTTCTAATTTGCTAATAGACAAATTCCCAATTTGCTAAAGATTTTGCAAAATAATAATAATAATAATGTATGAACAAAACCTGCTGGATTCTAGACTGCTAGATTCTCTTAAATTCCAAAATTTATTCTCTGTTAAACACTGAATGAAAAATAAAATGTCATAGGTCTACATATCCACTCTGCTTTGGTACTTTTTGGGGTGAAACAGGAAAATCAGATGATGCATGAAATCCTTTTGGTAAGACCCACATTTTTGCAAATATGTGAAAATCTCTAGGAAAACATAGTTTCAGTTCAAAACAATTTTTTAGTAGCTCTCATTTCCTACTGTATGTTATACAGTAGACTTCAAATGAACCAGGTTGACAGAAGTTGGTGACATTTCTCATCACACAAAAAGAAATGTAAGTTACAAAATGGCAGATTGGCATTTTTCCCGTCTTCCATCTGCTGGCTGGAAGAGGATCTGGCTGAGTGATCAATGCACCTGTCACTTCCATATTAAATTGCTATAGCTGAAGGAAGACAGAAGCAATTTGCACCAGTTGCTGCATCCCTGAGCAAAGGAGAGCCGACATTCTGATACCCAGATCACTCCACAAGGCTACCGTTGTCTTGTAGTCCCCTCAGAACTCATACACTGGTTTGCCAAGTTACAGCTGGCTTAGGATTCAGCCATACGAGTCGCTTTCTCCTCCCGTACCCGTTATGGGCCTTTGAGAAGATGCATTTAAAAAGCTGTTGTGAAACGTGGGCACTACAATTGAAGCAGTGGGGTTGGGGATTTTCAAGTGTGTGTTCCATAATGAGAAGGATACCACTCGGGGACCATCTCAAATTCTGTGAAATACACTAAGCAGACTAACTCATAAAATCTAGTCATCTTGCTGTCCAGGCTTTATTGGCATCAGTGTTTGTGTAATGTGTTCACTTCTTGGTACAGATTCACAGGAAAACTTCATTAAAAGTTTTCCTTCATTCCTATGAATGAAGTTCTTCTCTGTGTTCAAGCTTTTAAGAGATGGCTGAAATAATTTACTCAGCCTTGGCTGACACCACCCACCTATAACATCACAACCATATAAGCATGTATCTGAACTCCTTGCATTTGAGTCTTTTCTGCTACAGAGGTGATTATGGGTATCTGAATTAGGACAGTTGGCTGAAACCAGTTTTTCAGTGGTTAACAGCACAAGAAACAACTAAATCTTTAAAGAAGGATTTTACCCCATCCCAGTACGTGCTTTGGAGGGAGTGCACGTCTATCCAGGAGGCTCAGGAAGTACGCTGCCTGTGGAGGGCACGATGGCAGCAGGCTAACACTTGCTCCAGACCACCCTAATGTACCTTCAGGAGGTACCTGCAGGAGCTCCATGGTGGCCCGTGCCTGTGTGGCATCTGTCAGAGCAGGCAAAAAGCAGGGCAAGCAGTCAGTGGGGTATGAGGGCAGAAGTGGATGCTCACATGTGTGCTGCTGTGCATGGACAGGTGACAGGGCCAGAAGCTGCAGGGCCATGAGGACTGGGGTGTTCTCTGTGTATGTTGGGGGTGAATGGCAGGAACCAAAGTTTCAAAGCAGTGTTTCATTTTGCCTTAGAATTTTTCTCTTTCATTACTGGCTGCAATAGCATGCCAAAATGGATAATCCAGATTTAAATCTAATTTACTTCCTAAACGAAAGGAGAAAACACATTAGTGAACTGTGACAGGCCTGTGCACACCTGTCAGGTAACTTGATTTCAAGTGTTATCAGTGATTTCTGACCTAATTTATGTAAGCCTGATTTGCACTAACTCACTGATGACATAAATTATCCAAGTTTTTAACCATTCTATTCCCACATGCTCTATAATTAAATCAAAACTGGGTATTCTCTTTAAGTGGCACATCTTTATTTAAGCTGTTGGTTTAATGTGTTAACTTCACAACCAATCACTCACATATATAACTGCTTGAGCATCTAGGGATTACAGAGTAACAGAAGCTTAGATGAACTGCATAATAAGATAGAAATATATAGCCTCCTATGATATACACTGGTTTTGATGAGATTTTGGAGTTCAGAGATAAATTGAATGGTAAGCTTAGCACTATGTTGAGGGACCTTGAGTTGCACCTTTGAGCTCAGGGATTTTGTGGCTTTGCAGTGTTGTTTGTTTACTTTATAACTCTTACCTGCCTGAATTTGTATTTAATTAAAACCTTGGAGAAAGGCTTCTGTCTGAAATGGCTTCTTTATAATGTGAGAAAGGGCTCTCAAGGAGGTTTGGCTGTTTTGTGACATTATCTTCCAAAATAATGACTGCTGTGTAATGTTATAGGGCATTTGCCAGAATGAAAAATTGTCCTTAATAGTTAAGGAAAAAGAAAAAGTGTATAGACAGCAGGGATTAGGAATTACATTAAGAAAACTATTATAGAAAAGATTTCTCTGTGCTTAATGTTCGACTGATTTCAGTAGGGTTCCTTACCATGCTTACATTTAAGCACAGACATAAAACTCGGAAGAATCAGTGCTTGGGAGTATCTTCATGAAAGGTGAATAAAGATACAGATGTCCCCTCACACTTATTTTTAAGTTTCTATAGTACTTTGTTGAGGTTACTGGAATAATCAGTATCAAAGCGTGGAGTAGTTAAGTTCCAAATCTTTTTATTGCAGTCTAGGAAGTGGTAGTGATGGCGCTGGGTGCAATCACAGGGGGATGGACCTGATCAGATCCCCAAAGCCATTGCTTGTACCCCAGCCCCACTGACAATTCTGTACTAGCAAGAATATGTGCAGATAGGGCTTGCACTGCATTTTATGGGATTGTTGTGTTGGTGAAAGGCAAAGGAGGGTATAAACACCTTGTGGATTTTACTTTAACAAAATCTGGGAAAAATAATTGCTCACACAGTTAGTAGTAGTAGAACAGAGAAAGCAGAGAAACATTTTATAGGAAATGGTCCTCTTATACCAAAGCACATTCTTTTACCGTTTCAGCTAAGGGAACATCTTATGTGGTTAGCAGTTGTGGTAACAGGCTCTTAGTCCTTCTGGTTGGCCCAGTAACAGAAGACAGAAAAGAGACATTTGGCCCATATGTCCAGGTAAAGCTTCTTTTGAACCCTCATGACTGATGTGCTTTTAACCCCTGGTTGTGCACATAAACATGTTCTGACCTCCTACTGCCCTCTTCCTCCCTCCACCAGCACTCCAGCACACAAATCTTTTTAGTCATCAGTAGGAATTTTAACTGCTTGGGGTTTCTGATCCTCATTTTATATATACATACACACACACACACTTGTTTTATTTGCCTCATATAGCTGATGCACAGCTTGTTGTGCTTGTTGTCACTGCCTGTGTGGGAAGTTTCTCAAACAGCCCTGTGCTTTATAATTTCAAGTACCAGGTTCTGTTCTTGCCTGTCGGTTTAACCACTCCATTTTTATTTTCACCTCAACAAGCAAATGGCGTAATTTTCACAATTACTGATCTTCATCTAATAGTGAGTGGCTTGCAAATTCTGAGTCATTAGAATATAGGAAAAATCAGACAGTAGTTTTGAAAGTCCTGCGTGTGGATGGGAAAATAAGATATGGAAAAAAGGCTTAACAGGAGTCAAGGTTAAAGAATCGATAAAAAAGCAGCTTGGATTTATATACCAGTCCTAGCCACTTAGTTCTGTTGACTCAGGAGATGTGAAGAGGTAGCACAAATATCCCATATCACTTCAATTAGTTCAACAATAACCCTCAAGAACTCATCTCTGAGGCAAACCCCAGCCCTGAGACAAGTATTTGAAGGACAGTGCCAAGTGCACCATTTCTACTGTGAAGAAAATGGTGTCCTTTTCTGTAACAGCTGGAATAAACAAATGGGATGAATCTACGACCTGGGGGAGGTGGTGGAGTGCATGCTCAGCAAGTCTGCAGGTGGCATCAAATTATGACGAGCAGTGTGCTCAGGGGCGAGGCTGCCATTCAGATGGATATAAACAGGCTGCAGGAAAGGACAACTGAGACCTTATGAAACTCATCCAGGAGAAATACCAAGTGCTGTACCTGGGAAGGAAGAGCCCTTTGTAGTTGATCCAGCCTGGGGAGCAGCTCTGCAGGAAAGGCCCTGGGGTCCTGCAGACAGGGAGCTGTTGAACAAGAGACAATGGACATAAACTGAAACATGAGTGGTTCAGACTGGACATAGGGCAAACCTTTCACACCATAAAGACAGTTGGACACTGGAACAGTTTGCCCAGAGAGGCTGTACAGTCTCTGTCCTTGCATATTTTCAAGACCACATGGAATAAAGCCACCTGTCCTTACCTCAGAGCTGACCCTGCTTAGAGCAGGTCAGATTAGAGACTTCCCGTGGTCCCCTCTAACTGGAGTTATCCTATGATCCTGTAATAGAAAAAGGTTACAAGAATTAAAGAAATGCAGAAATAAGTGAAACACTTCTATATTTATAAGCAGCAAATAGCCAGGGGGAAACCCAGTAAGAAAAGATTAAGATAAATGTTGCTGGCACTTCTAGTAGTCTAAGCGAATTTATTTGACCCCGTTATTCATGAGAAAGGCTGAAGAAGGTCAAATTCTGGAAACCAGAGTAAGTGAGATGTTAAAAGGTTTTATGATTATGCTGGAGCAGACAGGCAATTAGAAGTATTAAAAGCTGACAAGGCACAAGGTCAAGATAAATTATATATTTCCGTATCCTAGCAGGAGAGGGAAGAGAAACATTTTGAGCACCACATGCTTTGCAACACTGGAGCTTCAAAAGATGGGCGTAGGTGGATCTGAAGAGCTGGAAATGAACAAACATGCCCTCATATACAAGGGGGCTTTATTTTGACCAAGTTCAGTTTCCATGGGAAGATAGAAGGAAGGGAAGAGCATGCGAAAAGGAGAAGGGTCCAAAGGAAAGCAAAGTATGTTCCTTTGTGTGATGTTCTGTGTATTTTCTCAAAATAATTAATATAAATTGTAAGTCAACAATCTTGCAATAGTTCTACTGTTCCTTGCAAGAACAGGCAATACAAGCACACATAGCCCAGTGGATGACAGCAGCAGATATTTTTTATTCCCTCCCAGGTGTGTGAACATCAAAGAGGCATTATGAAGAGTTTCTTGATTCACTTAGGTGAAGAAGTAGCTTCACGTTTTCTCCCTGAGGACCTAGAGCACCATACGTCCTGGACTATGGGGGACTGTACTTTCTCTAATTAGTAAAGGAAAACAAACAGGAAGCAAGTCTGTTTAAAGTCTTTAGTCGATAGTTAGCTCCGATATAAATGCAACTGTCACATACAACATATACACTGATGACAGCAATACACAAAGGCAACAGATATTAAGAAGAAAAAAATCCTAAAGAGACATAGTGAAAGTACAAGATAGCTAGTATCCCTAAACAAAGCCCTCTATCTGAAAACAAGTTAAAGACATTAGCATAAATGAGGATAT
The DNA here is from genome assembly GCF_017639655.2 of Falco naumanni. Lineage (NCBI taxonomy): Eukaryota > Metazoa > Chordata > Aves > Falconiformes > Falconidae > Falco > Falco naumanni. The sequence goes on from NC_054061.1 coordinate 14,539,218, forward strand.
ACCTAACCCAATAACTCAAATATTAACATGCATAATATTAATCTTATCTTTCATGCAAACTACATGTAAATAATATATATTAATACTGTAAAAGCAAACCTCTGCCTTACAGAGATATTTCATCCTACTAAGACGTAAGCAATGTACAACATGTTATGTCATTTTCTTTTACAAAGGCATTTCAAGGCTGTTCAGGAGCCAGGCACTGAGTGGAACATGCAAATACCTATCATACACACTAAGTCTTTAACCATTCTGCAGCAGACAGGGCTTGTCTTAATTTATACACGGCCTGCATACTTAAGTGTACTGTTAATTTCAACCAGACTTTTAAAAGCAGAAAAAGAATATTACATATCCAGTCAATGTGAACTGGATGCATAATACTTATTTGAACCTTTACTTGTATTTTTGACACCCCTTCTCTTCAATATCTACTCATTACAATTGTGGGCAGCTGTGCACAATGCCTTCCTCCCTCCTGCTGACAACTGTTCTAGTTTATTCTATCAGGAGAAATGTACAGCTTCTTCAGCCTCCAGAAACCTGATTCATCAAACTGTGACCACAGGGGCATTCCTATTAAGTGCCTGCATATACCACAGATCTAGAAGCTTCACTTCTGGCAGTCAAGTGTTAAAACTAATGCAGAGAAAGGGAAGAGAGCAAGTTAGAAACAAGAAGTCCAGACAAAACTCTGGAAACACTGGCTCTAGGCCCCTCACAGTACAGGGCAAAGGACTCTTATTTCCTCCCTTTTCTGGGGCAATACATGGGGACTTTAATGAAGTTTAGCAGAATTATTACGCTCTGTATTCAGTCTTTCTTTCATTTCCGTTTTAGTCCAGATATCAGGTTATGATTGGTCTCTTTTTCGCTGATTTTTGAAGACGAAAGGAGAGATATAACATGGAAGAGTAAGAGTAGGGCAATAACTGTGAGGGACAATATAGGAAACAGAGCAAATACCATGTATGAAAGGTGCAAGGCAATGTATTTAATAGTGGAGTGTTAGGCTCATCAGGGTGTACTGCAGGTAGATACCACATGCCTGAGGGTGCCACCGGCCCTGCAGCCCCTTTTCCCTGGCCCTAGCTGGGTTTGACTGCGGTGTGGGGTCAGCCCTGACACAACGCAGCACGCTCTAGATCAGGCTGCTCAGAGGCTCCCTGGGAAAGAGCTGTGGGAAGGGTCCCTGGGCCTTTGCCCCCCAGGCTTTCTGTGGTTACCACTGCCCCCTGCTCTCCCTGCCAGTGTTGAGGGGCTGTGGCCAGCAGATGGGTAGCTGGCCTGCTCGCCTGCCCCATGGGCAGCCCCTCCTGCTTCTCCCTGACCAGGGAAGTGCTAAGAAAGACATGTCCAACTTGGCTTTTCAAAACTGTCAGGCCAGTATTAAAGGAAAACCCTCTAGGCTGGGTGAGAGTAGAGACACATAGCTTAGAAAGTTTCCCTTCTTGAGTTAGTGGTGGCCATTTTGACTTTCTCTTCAAAAAGTATGTATTTTACTGATAATTTATTAAAGGACAAAGCATGGCATTAGGCACCAGTGAGCATCTAATAGAAGCAGAATGACTAGAAGAAGATTGAGAACACTGCAGGCTTGTAAATCTGATCTCAGTGGCAGAAAATACATGGAGAGCAATTATGCACACAGAACATTTAGATATATGTAATTGCTTAAGGGATAGTCAGCATGGATCCTGGAAAAGAAGATTAGGCAAGATAAATCTGCTTGGCAGCTCTGAGTAGGCAGGACAGAGAGAATGGATATCATTTATCTGGATTATGGGAAGGGAGGGGAAAATTTCTTAATCCTACATAAACCAAAAGATGACTCATTTGCAAAGTCCATAAGCGTATCTTGAGAAAAGATAGCTAGTGGACTGGATTATGGCAGGTAGAGACAACAAGCATAAATATCATGTAACACTTTTATTACAAAAATTCTCCATCTGATTTTCAGAGACTGCTTAGTGAACCCCTGAGGCTTTGTGTTTCTCTCTATTGCATGTAAGTAACCCCTACTGACTGTAGTACTGCCCTAACATAACCTGAGTCACTGCAGCAGTTTCTATAGTAGAAGCTTAATCTTGTATTCACTTACGAACACTTACTTTCACAGAAGTTAAGAACAGAGGAAGGGCTACAACACAGCATCAAGGACACTGGTAGTAATTGAGTCACCCATGGCAGGATGTGGTGGAACATGTATTAAGACCATGTGTTGCATTAAGTCAGGGATAGAAACCACTAGAGCCAAGACAACTGTCTGGGCCTCCATCTTAATTTTCATTTCCATCTTCAGCAGCCGTTCTTATGATTTTGTTTTTATTCTACATGAAAAATTTCAGAACTTAGCTGAGAGTAGAGCAGTGAGACTTTTACCTTAGAGTACTTTGGCTGGGTTGGAAAACCCTTCACGAATTGGGCTCCAGTGGGGTTTTCATGTCTTCAGTTGCAGCTGTAGCTGGTGTCCACCTGAGGCATGTCCCGAGTAAGGACTCTCCTCTTTAGGGCCTTACTGCTGGCAGTGCCACCATGTCTAGGGCGAGGCGTCCAGCACTCCTCAGGGCTCTCAGAAGAGCTGGAGCTTTAAAAATTAAATAACTTCAAAACCTCATTTTAATTCTCCACTAAAAGTTTCACCCAGCTTACGTAGGGAAATTAAATTGGTTAGAGTAACTTTCATAGGTGGCAGTCTCAATTTCCAGTTCTCAAGCATGAAGCGGACTGCTTCATGGGGGCTCTAGGACTATGAGAAAACTTTGGAAGAAAGACACTACCTGCTTCTTGCTGGCCAGACTTCAATGTTGTGAGCATTTCTATTTAAGTTGTGCTTTACAATTAAATGCATGAAACTTCTTTTTTGTACAAACTAATCCCCGAGTCTGAGGCCTGAGTCATCTTTACCCCTTGAAACCATGGCAGCAATTAGTTAAAAAAAAAAATGAAGTCCTCAAGTTTGTTTTTTTTTTCTATGTTTTTCTTCTCAGAGACTGAAACCCCATGATGTGCCTGACAGCTACCAGCACAGGAGAAAGATGAGAGCAGAAAGTAAAGCCTGAGAAGTGAGACGTTCCCCTCACGCCGGCAGCTCACCCTCGCCTCCACCACCCCTCCTCACCCCGGCGCTTGGGAACACAAAATGGCGCCGCTCAGCTGAGGGGCGAGGACTGCTGCTGGGGGGATTTCAGCAGCATAGGCTTGAAAGAGTCGTTGCAGGTTTGGTTTTATTAATTATTTGGCTTATATACATCTAGGATTCCTTTAGGATTATGTTTAGGACTACCGTCTTGTTCTTTCTTTTGCAGTAAGTTATCCTGTCTTGAGAAAATTTCAGGAGAAATTGCTGTGCTTCCTTAGATACTGTGGCCTTAATTTTTTTTTTTTTATTTTTATTTTTTAAGTATAATGGTTTAAGCTGCTTTACTTGAGAGGATTCTTGAAGAAATTTTTTTCTCCCTGATCTTTTAATACTTCTGACTTCTCCAGGTTGTAAAATGGGCCAGCTATTGAGGTGTGAAGCTTTATGTTTTTGCTCCGTGCTTGCTACTGTGCTGGGTAACCTCAGTGACTACTGAGGCTGTGAGACCTTGTGTGGAGATTTAGCAGTGCCTCTGAGTGCTTGACGTGTTTTTACTATAAAAAGCGTAGTTCTTACTGTTATTCTAGGTAATGCATGTGGTTATTCTGATCTGGTGTGTTTTACTGGCTACAGGTATGTCTGTCATGGTTTCTATTTGGACTACTTACTTCTGTGGGCAGTGGGTTACTGTGATACTGCTCACAGGCAGTTTGCTTTAGTAACTTGTCATACTCTCCTTGCTCTCTGTATTTCCCTTTATTTATACAAGATTAATAATAAGAATGAGATTCCTCCAGATTTTAAGCAAGGTTCAGGGTCATCATCGTGACAGTACCCAACCGCAGCCTGTGTGAAGGTGCTTAATACTATAGATGATGTACATCAAGTTGCCACGTGGTAGTTACAATCCTTTTAGAGATTAAGGGTAAATCTTAAGCATACATTTTTATTTTGGTTTTGTGCTGGGAAGAGCTTACAGGACGGAGAGTAACGGAGATCTCCACCTCTCCCTTCAGGTGGGGAAAAGAGCCACTTCTTTTCCTTGGTCTTGTTCCCTAAGGCAAGTGCAGCTAGCAGTCACCTCAATGCCTACAATAGCAGCAGTTGTTCTTCGAGCACGCTCTCTTTCTCTACAACAGAAACAAACAATGGAGAGCAGATACTGATGGCTTCTACTAATGCATTAAGTAGTGCAGCTTAACATAATAATGATGTGAACAACCTGTGAACTACAGGTGGAATTTGTGTAAAGCTGCTGGTTTTTCAGGGCAAATGAGCCACAGATGGTGACTAGGGAAGAAGCCTGCTCCAGCACCCAGCCCAGTGCAAAAGCAAGCACAGCTACTCTTGGAGGAGGGCACTAAGCCTGTTTTTGAGACCAGCCCGTTCTAGAAAGTGTATCATCTCATGTGATCTCGTCTTATGCCTAACTATTCTGTTGTGAGACATGGGTTTTGTTTTGTGTGGGTTGTTGTTTTCTTTTTCTTTTTTTTTTTTTTTTTTTTTTGGTATCTATATGTTGTGGTGATTTTTTTGTTTGTTCGGTTTTGGGTTTGTTTTCCAGTTTTGTTGTGTTTTTTTTTTTTTTTTTTTTTTTTTTTTTTTTGTGTTGGTGGTGACTTCAACTTGTTTAATCTAAATCTCCGTGTGCAATGCCAAAGAGGAGAGGTGTAATAGACTTTAGGTGAAGCAAGGCAGCAAAGATTATTTGCAACAGCCTTTCCTCTTTGAATGTTGCTAACTTGTTCAGCCTGTCCTTGGGAGCCGTGGTGTTCGCTGTGACTGTGAAGTGTGTGTCTAAACCTGAGCGCCCCTGCCCGCGGCTAGGGCTTTGGCGTTGCTGTAACACAGCGGTAAGCGATGAGGGCCGCGTGGAGGAAAATTCCCGCGCTTTCAGAAACGAGCCACTTGCTTCTGGACTTGTTTCTCTGCAAAGCTGCCACAGGAGGTCAGCATTGTCCCATTTAACTGTTGCTCTGGGTTATCAGTTTTTTCAGAACAGATGGCACATTTGTTAGACTTCATTGAGTATATTTTTTTGTTTATTGAAGCGTGAGGAAATTTCATATTTGCAGGTAGAAGCAGATAGGTAGTTAAAAATTTATAATGTTTATTATTTCTTTATGTATTTACATTGATGGAAGCAGCAAAGTACCTGATTTATCCAGAGTAGCTGGTTTATCTTCATTTGTCAATTTGACGGACACATGCTAATGGTGTGAGTAGGACGTTCATTTCCCCTCTGATATAACACTTGTAGAACAGATGATATTTAGTTGGTATTATGTACACATCACTTGCTGGATGCTACCTGCCAAACTTGTCATTAAAATTTCAGTTGTGTTTTTCTACAGGCAGGTTAGAATAGCTAAAGGCAATAGTATTATCTCTGGGATGTTTATGTGTAAATGTGTCTGATTGTTCCTCTTGTGCAGGATAGTTAAGAAGCAGTAACGGTAGCCTGAAAATTTATGTGATTTCAAGCAAGTTGTTGCTTTGTGCTTTTCTCAACTGGTAATAAGAAATCATGATCACAAGTTTGGGATTTTTCTTGTAAAACATATTGAGATCTTAGGGTGGAAAACACTATACAGGATTTAGTTTTGTTTATCTAATTTAAATATAAACAATCTCATTTTAATAACATGTGAAATCTCTGTTTTATATGGAATGTTCATCTGCTTCATTTGGAAGTGTCAGTTACTCATACATGATGACAGAAGTGCATCAATAAAGCAGCCAGGAACAAAATACCAGAGCCTTCTCATTCTGCCTCTTTGACACTCTGCAAATCCTAAGTGTTTAATTTTCACTTACTACAGCAGATTGCATAAGCATTGAAAACAAATGTACCTAATCTTGAAATGCACTTTTGACCCCTCGTCTTTGACCCTGACACACATGTTGGCATTGGAAATAAAATCCTGGCAGTTTTGCTTGGTTCACTAAAAGGCAAGTTTGCAGAGACGGACAGGAAATCCATTCCTACTCTGTAGATTTATCACAAAAATGCCTAAAGCAAACAGCAAAGTAAGTTTGCTTTACTGGAGTCAAACTCACACCTTTGCTCTTTCAAAGACCCTGTTTACAAGTTAAAGCCGTGGCTCAGTCTGTCTGTCGTCTTAAACTACCAATCTATAGGTGCTGCCTGAAGGCACTTGCAAAGAAAAAAATCGGGAGATATCCTGCTGCTATCATGGTCTAACAGGAGCGCTTGATGTTCTGAATATAGAATGATTGTGTTTCAGTAGTCTGAAAGCCTGGAGAGCTGAAGCTGAAATGATGGCACATGTGTGCTGTCACCAGCAAAATCTGATTGCTCTGCATAGGAAAAGTCCAATTGAAGTTATCCAGATTAATACAAATCTTTCTGGTGCAAAATACATTCCCAATAAGCCTATTAATGGGCTATATCATAAAAAGATTTCAAAAAGGTCAGTTGAAATGACTCTTTATGTTATCTTCCTCAAAGGCTCTGCCTACGCTTGGAATAGAGTTGTGTTTGAAAACGGTGTTGAGGCACAGTTTGAGTTCATCTCTTGCTGTTCCATTACGACAATGATTTGGCAGCCTGGCAAGAGCTTGGATGAGATGTTAGAGGCGGGTTTTTTTCTCTTGGAGGAGGAGGAGGGGAAGGGTTTTACTTATGTTTAAATAAAGTGCTGCCTGCACAGGTACTTGGATATTTTTTTTTTTCCTTAGTTTGTCTGGTTTTGTGCTAAACATTATTCTGTGTGCAGGTCATGGGTGATGTGGAATCCATCTTGAATTACTTTTAAGATTCTTTTCAGCATGGCTTTCCTTCTCACAATAGACCTGATTTGTATTTGCAAGGAGCAGAGTTAAATGGAGTTGTTATAGATTATGAAACAGACTAGGAAATACAAGCATGTTATAAGCACATAACGAGAAATTGCTGCTGTTACATGGTGATTGGGAAAGTAAATGAACAGAAGGAAGTAGGTGATGGAGGAATAAAGGTGCATATTTGTTACACTGGCTAGAAAGTGAATGCACAAAGCTTGTAGCACAATTTGGAAGAAAATCTAAGTGTTTTGATATCCAGTTCTGTGCTTTGTTTGCTAGAAATAATGGATTTTTATTTAGGCACTGTAAGGGACCGGTCAGTGGTGATTATTTGTTAGCAACACAGGTAAGTTGTCAGTTTTCCACTGAGCACTACTGTTGGCACAGTTTCTGTTGTGAAACTCCATTTTAAATATAGAAACAGATACATTAAAAAGAATTAAGAATTCCTCATTTCCCTTTCTATCTAGGAAGATGCTGTTGACTTTTTTTCTCAAACCATTTCCTCTTTCCAGAAGATGTTATTGCAGTTAACAAAGTAGGCACCATGGTGCGGTGAGGACTACCAAAAAGCAGTAAAGCTCCAAAATTCTTATGGAAGCTGCTGGTGGCTGCTTCTTTCTTCGTATTACCACTATGGCAGGTTCTGCTTCATCACTTTTGTGCGTGTGTTTATTATATTCTCAGTTCTGTCATGGAATGTTTATTTGCATTGAAAGATGACATACAAATATAATGGAAATGAAAGACTATTGTTGCAATGCCAAATCTAAACGTTTGCGTGTGAATAGGTGTCTTCTCATCAAAATCCTCTTGATGGCACTGGAGCCTTAGTTATATATACTCAAAGCCCTTTCTTTTGGGTACCAAATCCTATTATCTAGGTTGGCTCATCTGTATTCAAAAGATCAATGTTGCATTATTACAAAGATCCTTTCAAGTGTAAAAAGGATGGCACTTCATTACAGAAAGTAAAAGAAACTAATCAAACTTTCTTGGTGAAATCATTGACTTTTTTAAGTAAAGGGCAAATTTAAGAATTTGAAAGTCCAAAATGTAAGAGAGTCTTACAGTTGAGGCTCTGTGCTGCTCTAACTTAAATCTCATGTAACACAGTTCTTGGATTTTCATATAATCTGAAGAAGAAAGTGGTGTGATGCAGCTCTCCTGATGGCTTCCAATTAAGCCAAGTTGCCATTTGCCCTCCTGAAATCTGATGTACCATATAGCTTTAGAGAACTGTCCAGCGTGCAGAGAGGGTCTTCATATGAGAGAACAGATGAGATCATTTCTTCATTTAGGGCAGTTAGGCTGTGCGTTAGCACTGTGCAGGTTTTCAATAAACCTGAAATCATAGTGGACTTAGTTTGAGTCCTTATCTAGGTTGTCATGTAGGGTTGTGCAAGTTTGTCATAACAAATAATCAGCTATTTCCCTTTCCACTAACCCTCCCCACCCCACCCCCCATGCCCTTTCATTTGTGAAAGGACAGCAAACAGTTGTACAGTTCCCTGGTTTATTACCGATAGCTAGCTTTCCTATCTCATGCCTCTTGTAGGTTTCCAAATGCTTTTTTGCAGAAATGGGTTATTACCACTTTACATTGCCTGCAGATAGATACAGGGCAGAACCCAGACCACTGAACTTCCACTCCTCAGTGAATCGGTACTGATTAGCAGCTCATCTGTGAACACCTCACTGTGAATATTTGTAATTTGTGCTAGATTTACATGTATTACTTTTTTTTTCTTTTTTTTTTTTCTTCCCCCCCCCCCCCCCCCCCCCCCCCTTACTTCCCTTGTCTGATTAGGTGACTTGTGTAGCTCACCAGCACTGGCAGACCTTGCCATTGAAAATGCTGCTCAGAATTCCCTTTTGGTGACTGAGTGCTCAGTTCATTTTCATGAATAAATCTCTAGCATCTGATCATCCACAGAAATGAACATAAATGGGTTATGAATGCAGCCAAATCAAAATTCAGCTTTAGTTTGCATGCATATTCATGAATGTTTCTTCCCACCACTTCCTTTCTCACTGACAACTTGCATGAGTGTAACTGAGTTGCCAAAGTTCAATGCAATACCAGATCTCACAGGCACTTAAGGCAGATCAGTCTGGCCAACTTGCAATATTTTTTACTTTGAACTTGAAGGAAGCTGGTTTGAATTCAGGATGTAATTAGGGGTTTAATGAAGTCATTTGGAAAAGATAGAAAATATGCCTTAAAAATCTGAACCAAGAAAGCAAAATCACTGAATTTCTTCAGTGCCGTACTGGGAATGTAGCAGACTAGCTTTACTGGTTTTCATCCCCTTTGTTGTGATTAATAGTTAATAGCATCACAGTACCTACCCTCTCTATACTTAAGGGGTTTTTTTTCTTTTTGTTTTCTTTGAGTTTCAGGTTCTCAAAAATGACCTGTGAATCACATGTAGGCAAAAGCTAAAGAGAATTGTTTAAAAATAAGAGTTAAAAATTAGTCTTGTGACATATCTAAGAAGAATTTGGAGCAAGATGTGGCTTTAAGATGTAGTCTTGGATGCTGACGTATCCACGCTAAGCTAAAACAGTTCTTCCAGTTTGTTCTTATCTGCTACTTAGTTTTGAGATTAGTTTTTGTGGCTAATATTTGCAAAATGTGTTGACTTGAAGTCTGAGCATGTGTTTTCTCAAAGCACACTGTTAGAATACCATTCAGAGACATAGGATAGCATTGTGCTGTAGTTAAACCTCATCTGGACTTACACCAGGGCATCTTTCTCTGTTTATGAGCTATTTCATAAGTGTTGTGCTTCTGACATTGGAACACTAGAGTGGATTCTCTTATTTCATTGTTTGGTGAATTATTTTTTTCTTTGTTTCTGAGAAAGCTGCATGTACTTCTTGCATGTGAAGGAAGCTGAGACTTGTTTGTATGAGGACAGAAAAATTCTTTTACGAAATTGTTTTCTATAACTTGGCTAGTTCCAGTTGAATTTCTCAAAATTAGGTTCTGTAAGAGAAGTAAATATTCCCTCCTAGGCAATTTAGTTTACAGGTAACTATGTAAAAGGCTTCTTAATCAGATTGTCTTGAGATGAAATGAAAAGCCAAGGTGGGTCTTACTAAGAAAAGCTATATCTGACAATAAACAAGGATTCAGACTGTGAACTTTCTTTACGTACAAGGTCTATGTATCACTCAAAACACAAAAATGCTATAGACTTGGGTGAGACTTCAGCAGTGTATAGGGCTCAAATTGGTTTTCTGCACAGTGGCATACCTGACCCTAGATGAAGGATAGAATTCTTCAAATGGTGTTTTTTACACTATGCAAAACTCAGTGCTAAGTAGTTTTCAGCAGTGTGGGTATCTTAAGCTAGTGCTGAAGCACTTGGTTTTCAGGTTGGTGTCACTGAATTCTCCAAGAGATGAAAATTTTCATTTTGTGGTCAAGGCTTTGATGCTTCCTTGCTGTCACATCAGCGTATATAAGATTTAACACGTGAAATGGCAGACCGGTTTTACATGGAGCACTGCTCTATTTTTTTTTCCCTCTGTATCACAGAACTTATTAATTAAAAAAACAGTGATGATGGAATCTGATGAGCAGTATTGGTTTTTTTTTTTATTTTTAAATTCTTTGATTACAGTAGAGACACTGATAACATAAGCCCCTCTAGATAGCTCTCCCCGTGGTTACTCCAGCTTTAGATGTTTTTTTTCTGGGGGTTGGCATGTTCACATAAGCACACCAGTCCAGCCCTTGTCCCCTTGCTAGTATGTCCAATAAAATGAGCCTGACCTGTGCTTACATCCATAGGGTTATATATTAAATGTCACATTCAAAGCTGTGCACTTGGTCAGGAAGGTCTTATGTGATGTGTCTAGCAGTAACGAACCAGAAAATACCCAAATAAGGGTACTGCTTTGCGTGGCGGACTTGTGTTGCCGTTTAACTGTCAGTGACAAAGACTTTATGAATAAGAATACTCTGATGTACTAATAAAAAAAAATAATAAATCTCTTAAGCTTGCTTGCATAAACAAAATTGCTTCAGAGTGTTACCTGTGACTTCTACCTCATCCTGTTTAAAAATCTTATTAAGTATATGTGCCAGTTTTCCAGAGCTCAAGGGTATAATGCTTATTTTGTCTAGTGTTGGGAACAGACTCCCATGATACACTTTTATTTAGTTTATGTTCATTAAGAGATTACATTTACAAAACAACCTTGGGTTTCTGGTTGTTTGGTAATTACTTAAAACCAGTTAAAAGCATAGAGTATAGGAATAACTGTAGGATGAGGAAATAATTTCATCGATTTTATTTATACAGTTGGGTTTAGACCTCTAAAAATGGACATTGCGTATGGTTTCAGCATGCAAAATGCTATGGATGTCACCTGTAAAAATCAACCTGGACTTCTCTGTGGCAAGAGACCTTTTAATACTTCTGGTGATATTATTTAAACCAACTTATTACTGAACGTGCAAAGAGGCAAGAACAGAGGTCTCAGTGCTATAACTGTTTCTCTAATCTGAGAAGCTTTCCTCAGGTGAATGGTGCCAGTTACGGGAGTCATAACTTTTTCATTCAGCCAATGTACCTGGTGGCACAAACAACCGGTTGTGAAAGAAATTATGGTCCCATTAAAATTATGTGTGCTATAATCCTCACCTTGGGAGGTGTGGTATGTATCTGTTAATGTCAGTGTATTCTCCATTATGTATCCAAAAATTGGAGTATAATGTATTTCTGCTCTTCAGTTTTTTTAGAATATAACTTTTAATTGGAAAGTACAAATTAACCAAACATCTATGCGTTTGTCTTCATGTTCTCTGCTCCACCTGCTTCAGCTGGTCATTGAACTCAGTATGTATGGAGGCTGGCAGAAATTTACAAGTGGGGAATCCAGGTAATAAACATACTGAGGTCACAGCATGCTATAAAGCTGCGCAGGTAACATTTTACTGCCAACATCATGATGCTGTGATAATTTTTCTTGGTAGCTCTGTGAGGTTTTTAATTTTCAGAGTTTTTGTTGAGGGATCAGAAAATAGTGAAATTTAACAACAAATTATACTGGATGTAGGGTTTTTCTAAAGCAGAATCAGTGTTTGGCAGCATTTCAGAGCTAATTGTTCAAATAGGCTTGTAAGCCCACTATTTATGCTCATGCAACTCCTCCTCGTGTCTTCCTTGTTTAAGCTGCTGAAAAAAAACCCCTGGACCTAATCTGTGTATAGCTGAGGATCTTCTTACAATCATTATGTAACAGAAGTGGGTGTGAGACCAAGGCTGTGTATCTTAAAAAGCCAGCAGTTCCATGTGTTGTATGACAAGGTTGAACTGTCCTTGGTATCTGCTGCCACAAAAATTTGTCCTTCCTGTCAATATTGAATTCCTGTATTAGCTTTTCTTTTGTTCTTTGTTACCTTCTAGGTTGCACTGGGTAAGAGCTGCCTACCTACTTTGCATCTCCCTTCTTCAGACTTGCATATGTCTATAGGTTACTTTTTCATGTTTCACCAGTGTTTGTCATTACCTTCAGTCAGTATTACTTAGCAGATGACTGAGGAACAGGACTAGCTGAAGGTTTGTTTTTAAAGCCGAAGGTTTGGGCTATTATTATGGTATAATAGAAGACAAAAGAAAAGGATAGAAAAGATGGCTTAAATGAAGCTCTAATCAGACACACTGGAAGAATTTACTCCCTAATTTATGATTTGAATGTACTCCGCTCACAAGTGGCTTGAGTTGAGAGATAACCTCTCCCTTAAATATCAGCAGTAATTCTAAGACTGTCAATTTCACTGCTACAACTTGAACATTAGAAAAAAGTATTTCCTAGCTCTTACTTCTTGCGCTGCTACAAATGTAGCTGACTTTCAATGTTGGTTGGATGACTTGAGGTTTTCCACCCCTTCTTCCTGCTTCCCAATGTACCTCCTTTGCACAATGAGTGCTAAACTGTCTGCTTTGCACTCTAGGTAAGGCATTGGAGACAGCAACCCTGAAATAAATTATTGTGAATATAATATTTGATAGTCCAACTACTCTATCCCCAGTTCTCCAACTTTAAGCTAATGACAGTCATTGGAGAAAACTGAGCATAAACTAGGATTTACCTTAAGGAGAGAAAGAAGCATCTCTCCTTATGTGCTATGATGGGTTCACCTTAGGATTTCCTTGTATTTCCTGAAACATCTGGTATTGGCTGCTCTCAGAGATAAAATGCTGGATTAGATGGATAGGTGTGGGGTTTGTTTTGGTGGTTTTTTTCCCCCTTCTGGAAACATGAGCAACAAATGTACTACATAGATTGTGCAAGTATATTAAAGAGTAGAAATGTGTCTTGGGCTGAGGCTTTGCATTATTAACTATCCCATTAGAGAAGATTTGTAAGAACACATACAAATGTAGTTAGTAATTATTAGGTTATTGATGGGCAATAATGGAAGGACAGTAAAAACTACTTTCTCTCACTTAGCAGTGATTATATCTAGAGTTTGTAACATGAATTCTAAATTGTGTGTTAGATGTTTTGTTCCCTACTATTTTTGTCGGTATTTAAATTTTATCTAGTTTGCTCAGGTCATGTAATAGTTCTGTTATATGTGTCCTTGGCACTCCTGCCCTAGAACAGAATGTGCTAAAGGAAATAAATGGAAATGTCCTGGTGGTCATGTGGTTTGGTGTTGTGGGTTTTTTTGGGGTTTTTTTTTGTGCCTTTGTTGTTTGGGTTTTTTTTCCCCCATGGCTTCTATTTGCCATTTTTGTCACTGTTATATAGCAGCCTTAGAGGATGCAGGACTGAAATCCTCTGCCATTTTACCATGACTTATGAAGGCTAAAGTAGAGTGCACAAAGCTATCAAGCCAGATTGCAAGTTCTTTTATGGGGCTGTTTTCTTTACATTTCAACATTTTATTTGCCTACCAACTGTTTCGACTGATTCATCATCTTCAGGTGTTGATTTCAAGGGAAATGCTGTGCTTGATCTAAAGAAGGACACAAATAAATGTGGACTGTATTTGTAGCCTGATTTTCTTTCATTATTATTTTTAATGCTCAAAGTAGTCTTACTATTCTTCTAAAAAAGTAGCAGAAACTGAGGGGAAGACTTTTTTTCACTACAAATTTGTTATCCATATTTTGTAGAATGTGACCCTATTTAAATAGGTGTATTAAAAATAGTTTTTGTTTTTTTAGACCTCTTTTTCTGACTAAGGTAAATTACTTGTACAAAACCTAATGAAGGCTAAGTCAGAAATAACTAGCAAGTGGATTTATTTGATTTCATAGTAAATTAAACTATGATTTTGGTTTATCTGTATTTTATTATAAGGAAATGAATCAATACCTATTTTTTTACCTGTTAGTCTTATTGTCCATAGCTCAAAATTTGTTCTTTAACTGCCTGACCGCTCTCCCTGTCCTGATTTTTCTGGTGCTGTATCCCATGTGAATTAAAACAGCCAACTTATGCTACTGGTACCTGGTACTAGGGGACTGTCATCAGAGGATTTGGTTTGACAAGAACAAGGTGTTTCTGTTTCTCAAAACTTTACTGCCTTAACATTAGCTTTGCTGTAGGGAAGCACCTTATTTCAAGAATAAAGCCCAAAAGGTTCACTCCTTGGGTTCAAAAGGCTCTTCTTAAATGTTTTGGGTATTATAAAAGTTCTGTGCCTGATGGTTTTGAAAACATTAAGAGCATGTGTGTAGCTAATTTATATCAGGTCTTCATTTTGTTTAGCCATGCCCTTTCCTTGGTGTAGTAGCCATGTGTCAGGGGCCAGCTATCTTAGCATGCAAAACCAGCACAGGCCAAACCCCTAATAGCTTAATTTTCTATTTTGTATGCATTGGTGAGGGGGTTTAGAGTGCAGTCCCAAAATAGCTTTGATTCCAGTAAAGAGCTGTTTCTGACTGAAGTTAATTTTCTTCTTTGTTATGATTTTGACTCACGTGGCCCTGACTAGTCCTGAGTTTCCTGTTAATCCTTACCAAAAAAAAATACCGCTAGATGCATTCACATATTCTGTTAAGCCTGTCTTCCCATCACTTTATCTCATTAGCTGCTTGATCACTGTTGGAAAAAAAAAAAAAGTCTTTCATTAGCTCCCCAACTTCAAAAGAGTCAGATTTTCAGATCAAACAGTCCTTCAACAGCTGTTTAAAAATCTTTAAATCCAAGAGGTTAACTTCAAAGAACACCTTGTGGGTGTTCTGAACCCAGTTGACAAGTAAACAGTAATTTATGACCAAAGATACACATTAATGAAATGCCTTTAAATCACCAGCAATCTCTTACTCTTTCCCTTTTGATTCTAGTGGGAGGAACCTAGATTGACAGCAATACAAGTGGATGGCTTAATTAGCCATGGAACAAGCAGTGATGTTCCAGGCTTCTTACAATACTATTCTACCAACATGCTTAAATTATGCTTCATTAGGAGTGGCAAGCTACTCCAAACAATAAAGGAATAGCTAGAACTTAATTTTCACTTGTTAGTAGGCATTTTTGTTAAGGGTAGTCAAATTTAATTTTGAGGCCAGTTGGCTGATGTGTAGTGCAGCAAAGCTTATCAACAGTCAGTGTTCTATGGGATAGGGGGAAAGAGGGGAAAATCAGATGATTTTGTGCTCTCCCGTACCCATCTTAAAGAAAAATGAGTGAGGCTATTATTTATTTCATGACTCCAGGGGTCTGAGTGTTCTTTGTGCTATGCTGCAGAAATTCATGAAGTGATTTTTGTGAGGACACACAGAATGAGTGGCAGCTGGGAAGAGAACATGGATCTTCTGGCACAATTGTCCCATATGTAAGTCCAGCCTGTTTCCAAATGCTTGACTGAGAGCATCCAAGGAAGTCCAAAGTGCTATGGAGTGTGGTCTGATTAAATGAATTTACTCCTTTCCTCTGAGATTTGAAACCCATCACTTGGAAGAACGCTGGGAATTTTAGATGTTTTAAAGAAAAGCAAAGTTAGTACATGACTGTTAAATATTTTTTTTTTTTGAGGGAGAGAAGGGTGTTAATACCCAAAAGTTAATGTGGCTGATTGCATACTGGTAAGCTATTTCAGCAGTTTCATCATCTCTCTTTCCCTCCATCACCTGTCACCTGTGCTGCTGTGGTTTAACAAGCTCTTATGATCCTCTGCAGAAGAGCTGAAGTTCTGTGGTAGGCAGGACAGTTCCTTGGTCTCTTCTTTACAGTCACAGAGCTGTTCTGAAGTTTATTAACCTGTTTTCTAAATAGTAATTAACTAGAAGTCTTTACAGATGAAAAACTCAATGGTTTTTTTGCATTAGCCGTTACTAATTGGTATGGGTTAGAAACTCTACATGTTTGTCAATAACTAAATCTTTCTGGGGCACCTGTTCATTGCTTTACTCTTGAGGTTATTCCCTGAAAAAAATAAAAAGAAAATCCACAACAAACAGAACACAAACACCTCAGTTGTCATATCTGAGGTTGCTGGAGTATCATAAGAGGAGTAAACAACAATTTTTTTGCATAATAAAGACCAAGAAAGCAAGAGGCTAACTACTTAAGCTGTCAAAGTGTCCAGTTATTCCATACTTAGTCTTAATAGGAGCTAATCTCACATTTGGTCTATTCCTTTAACTGGGATGCTTCAATTGTGAGTAGAACTGGTAGAAATTGTTGGAGAGGATGTACATTTACAAATTCTTGAAGTAATCTGTGCTGTGAGAATGAAGGAAGTGATATATATTTGCATAGAGTATTTTGACATCAAATTGTGACCTTAGTAAGTAGGCTCTGCAGTTTTATGGGTTTATTACCTGCTTCTGTTGTGATAATAACAGAAGTCTCAAATCAAGAATTTAGATTTTTTTTTTCTAAAGCAGGAGTGTTTTGGAATAAACCCAAGTGATCAGCTTTGACTCTGCTCATTCTTCACCTCCCCTAGCAGATGGCTGGGTGGCATCAGGTCTCTCATCTTGGCAGTATGGCTGCCTCTACAATTTAGCTGGTAGGGAAGAAGAGAAAACAGAGCTGTATCATTAGGTTATTAATAACCTATGAAAAAAGCAAATTAGGATCACTCTTCTGTTTCAGAAGAGGCTTGAGAGAGTTCTGCTGAGATAACTGCTTTTCAGTCCTGCCAGAGCTTGGAATGGAGCAGCCTGCTTGGTGCCACACCTACAGGCACAAAGGGGAAGACAGTATGTACGAGAGGGGATTTTCTAAGTGAAAAATTAGAACTGATGTGAAGAAAGCAACAGGAAAAACAAATCAAGCAAGTTGTAAGAGACAGATTGTTCAGCGCTCAGATGGATAGAGTTTGCATCAGGATTTAGCTTCCATCATGCAATTACCATTATCCAGTCATTATGATAATAAAATGGGCTTTTAAAATAGTACCCTGTCACTTGGGGTATTACTATGTAGTCTCCCAAAGGAGGGGTAAAAATACCTTTATTTTTGATATCTAAATTATTCAGTAGGACATAATCCATTAGGAATGCAGGCCTAAGGAAAGGAAGATAGTAAAGGTCATAGCAGGTCATTGCTTCTGACATTTGATTCTGAATGAAGATGTCTGAAATTGTATTTTTCTGGAAGAGATATTAGTATAGAGTGCCCCTATTGGGATGGGGGAAAGCATATTGCTTCTAGTTAGCAAGAAACAATATCACTGGTTCAGAGCTCAACTCTTTGAAGTTTCTGCAAACATTTATTCTGTTGCATAAGTAGTTTTCTTAACACACTATGAGATTTTAATTCTTTGGACTTTGATGCCTTTTATATTACAGCTCAATCTTGTGTAACAGTAAAGGGAGGGATAAAATTTCTTCCATGATTGCTGCAAGTTCAAATGGGATTGTGAAGTGAGATACTGTCTAACATTGGCTTATCAGAACCATAATGATGCCATTGCTGGAACAGAGTGAACAGAGAAAAGATTTAATCAAAGACAGTTCTGTTCAAGAAAACCTTAAGCAATTTCACCCACAGGAATACTTCTGAGCTGAGGATCATGGGAAAAGCATTTCAAAATCTTTCTTTCTCCTTAGTCTTTCAGACTTACAATATTTTAGATACTAGACTGAGCAGAAGTAACCCATTGTGTTCCTCAGTGTTACAGTATAAATGATTTCAAGCAGTGGTAAGTCAAATGTCCTAGTATATGGAATCAAGGTTTCCATGCACCAGGCTGCCCATGCTCAGCAGGGAAAGGTGGTCTTACACAAAAGATCCTATAACCTCAGGTCCTACTCCTGCAGCTGTATGCCAAAGCAGAGGCTTTTAAGTGGGTTTATAACTAAATATTTATGTAAATAGTTAAACGCATTTCTAACATAAACTGAAGCCAAATGCTTCTCAGCTCAACAGTACAGCAGAGTTTATACTTCAGATTCACCCCTATAGTTACATAGCCCAAACTGTATGTACAATAAAGCTCCTGGTTTGTGGCATATGACAGAAGAATAAACATTTGTCTTCTATTTTCTCCTTAATATTGTTTTTTAATTGAGTTGAACTGATAGCATGTGGATGTGTTTGTGAATACACTGCAATTAAATGTGAATATTTTCTGTTCTTCCAAGGACTGGGCTTTGCCAGCTTGAAGTATTTTAGTCACTCAGTCTGAACAAGAAAGCAGCCAAGACTTGAAGAATAGACAACCCAAAGGTACAATTTAGGTAGCTCAACTGGACAGTGTTTTCATAATAATATGTGATTGTGGATTCATTTGTTGATTTGTTTTAGCAGTTCACATGTATGCTATAGTGTGTTTTCAATTTTTTTTTCTCCTTATTTTCTCTTTTTCCCGAATGGTACTGGGACTTCAGGATTTTCTGAATGTCTGCCCTCTGCAAAGTGACTAGTTCACATTGCTTTCAGAGGTATTTATATGTTGATTTTCTTTTGACCTCAGTGAGAATTAGTTGCTAATACTTTCAGGGACTTAAGGTTAAGATACACAGGAGCCAAGTAGCTATTAAAACATGTTAGGAAGTAGGCTCCTGAGATGACTTTGAAATCTAAACTTAAATTCAGTGGATAAGTGATTGTCTAGGAGTAGTCTGCCTGGCTTTGAGAGGAGTACTGCAATCAGCAACATGGGCAAAAAGAAAGAAAACTAAGTGACAAGGAAGAATACTGTAAAATCATATAATGGGACATTGGTGCAAACATACACAGAACTATTAAATGTAGCATGATGCTGCAAAATGCAAAAGCAGTGAGATTTGTGTTATAAGGCCTCACTGATGAGTCTGGCTTCAGGCAAGAACCTCTTTTGCAGTGTAAGAAAAACTTTATATTTTTGAAGATAGCTGGATTGGCATCCTTCTCTACAGACACTTGGGATGTTTGTCAGAATGGCATATTCATATCTGGAGAAGGCAGAGACAGGAAAGTACACCTGAGTGATAGTTTAGCAAAATTGCAGGTCAATGTTAAAAGATGGAAGAGCCAACTTTATTATTATTGTTCTTATTATTATTATTAGTAGTAGTATAGTGTGAAAGGGGGCAGATAGAAGAGCCTGGCTTTTAGCTGTAATAACAAGACTACAAATGTCCTCTGTCCTCATCTGAATAGTGTGTTTTGTTTTGTTTTTTTTTTTAATCTTAACATGGATCATGATATTTACTGAAAGAAAAATCTTACTTGTTTATCTGGGCTGGTGATTATTTGGTAGCAGGGATTATTTGGAGTACCCTCTTAAGGCTTCTGTTGACTGTTGTCTACAGCAGGAAAGGGCCTGCAAATATTTGGCTGCTTCTGGCAGGTTTTACCCGTGGTTTTTCAGGCCTATTTTGGCAGAGTTCCAAAGTCCAGTTGCCTTTACAATGCCTTTCTTGGATTGTTTTGTGTTTACTATTTAATTTTTTTTCTTTGAAATTGGCTCAGCTTCTCCTTACCAATATGACTTTTTTCCTACTCTGAGGTAGAATACCAGTAGCTATTATTTCTGTTGAAATATTATGAGCATATGACCAAAAGAACTGTTACAGAAGCAAAGGGAAGATTCACATTTGGTGGGTAAAACTTTCCATGCCACTGATAATGAAGTTACCTAGAAGTTAGCAGAAATCAAAAAGCCATTTAAAGTTGTCCTCTTCTGCTAGTGGTCCCATACTTGACCTCAGAAAAAGAAGTCTGCGAGCAGCTATAGTTCAGTAATAGTCTTGTGGCTTCAAACCTCTTGACTCAGCAATTGAAAGTTCAGCAATGTGACCTGCTGTTGGCCATTCGGCCAGTGAGGTTTTTCTTTCCCAAATTCCTTAAAGTGTGTAGCAATAGCCGGGTATAATTCTGTAGTTGAGCAGAAGCAGATAGATTCTACACTACTAAATACATTTTCCTTCACTCACTTATCAGCAAAGACTTAGATGTGACTGGAAAGGATTGCAGTGATAACAGGATGCAGAGAATAAAGGTGGCAGCTGATACGGTGTGATGAGTAAAAATGAAATTTTTCTAACTCATGCTTGAGTATTAAAATATGTGGCACCTGCACAGGTATTCAAACTTAATTGCCTAACTGAATTGGGCAAAGTGGTATGAGGCAAGATTAGCAACTCATTGCAGTCTTTTTAGCCAAGCTGCCTCTTGGAAAAGAAAATAAAGCATTAAAATATCAGCAGTGTATCATGCATATTCAGTATTTCAGTTTTTATTGTTTTTATGAAGCAGATTGGAGTTATAAAGTCAAAGCCAGTTCAGCATTTGTGGATACAAGATAATTTGCTTATATTTTGTTTTTACCTTGTTCTCTAGACCCTTGCCTTTGTTTGCCGAAATGAACTACGCAGGTATTTCCACTGTGTCAACTTGATGCAGTCTTACCTCTTAGTTGACTTTTTTTTTCTTTATTTCTCCCTAATGCTTTTGCATCTAAAACTCACTGACCCATAGTTCTCCAGCTTTCAAGGTTTAGACTTTAAGCTCACAGATCGTTTATTAACTCAGCCTTTACTGTTGTGTTTAATCTTCTTGGATGGGCTATGTTAACACATCTCTTGGTGTTCAGTATTGTGGGAAGCTTAGCATATGAAATTCAAATGAAGTATCAGACTGATGCAAATCAAGTAGACGTTAACTCAGTCTAGGAAGTAAATGTAATCAGGAAGGTTCTTACAAATTTTGGTTTTTTAATGTTTGGCGATTTTTGGGACTGACTACACACTGTCATACTTAAAGCCATAAGATGTTTCTTTGGTATCTTTGGGTCTGTTTTACATCTATGTGCTAGCAAAGTAAGTTTGTGTTTTCTCCAACAATTTGGGTATAGTGCAGTATAACTACACTGCCATGCCAGCGATAGTGAGATAGTAGCCTGGAGTAAGACATAAACAAGCATTTACAAAAAGAAAATGGCCAACAAGGATCCTCCATGGAAGTTATAATGTCTGAACATTGAGAATAAAAGTTCTCTAAGGTAACTTTCACCTCTTCTTAGATATTTTCCTATACCCAAGTATTAACTAGAGCGAAACCCTGAATCATGACATAAGCTTTATGCCCCACTAGCAATGTGTTTGCAGAACAGGGCTCTAAATGTGGCTGAAATACTTGTTATTCAAGTACTATGCTAGAAAGCCTTTTGCCATTATTTTCAGTTACAAATTACTTTACTATTTGGTTGGTTGGTTGGTTTTTACTGTCTTATTTGAGGTATATGAAGTTATTCTGACTGGAAAGAGATTCTGTTGCTTTGATCAGAAGTTTTTGGTGGTTTCTTTGAAGGAAATGACTCTAGCTTTCCAGAGCTTTAACTCTACACGTTGACTTTCAATAATTTCTTCCTTCCAAATGTATTTATTTTCTGTCAGTGATAGATACTGTAGAGTACACAACCCCCAGTGTAAACAGCCTCCCTTATTCTATGGTAACAACAAATGTAAATGACTTGAGATCAAAGTTGTGAGTGAACTTACTTATTCTATCCGTTCCATTTGTCTTTAACTTCTTTCTTTTTAAGTGAAGTATGTCTATTGAGAAATGTTACTAAATATCAAAAAAGAACAACATTTTCTTCCCCGACTCCCAGAAACTATTCTAAATAGTGGGGAAATCTTTGTAGCATCATGACAGTTGTTCCAAAAAACATCTCCTCCTGCCTTCAAAGTGTAATTGCTTTTTGTAGAAATAATCCATTTTCTCACTAAATGTTTTTTCCCCCTCTTTTGGATCGTGTTCTTCCATCTTCATTTTTCTGGACTTCTTACTACTTTGGTACTGTGACTGTTACCAGCACGTTAATCATGATATTGTTTAGCTGGATGGTATATATTTTGTTTGACCTATGTATTTGTTTGTCTGGTAAGATTTCTAAAATATTTAACAGTGTCAAAGAATACCTGACCTTTCAAGAATTTCCAGTTGACTTTTATATTTTCATGCAAGTGGCCACCTCAGTGTCTGAGGTACTTGTATCACATGGGAAAAAATCTTTTGTACAGATCTGTTAATCTTGAAGAAAAAACATCTCTTTGGGTTTTGAAGGGTTGCTGTCAAACTACAGATGCAAAGCAAAAGCTTAATGGTCTGATTATAGCAGAACTTTCCTATCTGGATCTGTTCTGCTCCTGCATACCAATCGGCTCCGGAATTGCGTTTGTAGCAATTTCAAGGCTATTAGGCCATTTGCAAAGGAGAATTGAGGAGTTTTACCTGACCACTGAAAGTGCTAAATAGTGCTCTAAAAATAATCTTTGTGTTTGAATGAGGGGGGAAAAACAAAAAGAAGAGTCTGGGTGACCCTGATGCGGAGGCTGAATCAACATAGCTTTATGCCTTCTTGATTCAACCTGAACAGCCTTTGCACATATCCTGCCAATGGCCCTCCAATAGATGGTAGACACAGCCTTTTTGGTTCAAAACCAAAGGGGGAATTGAACCAAAGGGGTTCAAAACAAAAAAAAAAAAAAAAAAAAAAAAGGGGGAATTGTAGAGGAATGAAGGCGCAGAGAGAGAGAGAGAGAGAGAGAATTTGATTGTGCTGTAACCAAAGACCATTAACTAGATACAATGTCAAGAAACAAAAGAATGATCTTGAGAATGATGTACCAAACCTGGAGAGCCTACAGTGTTTTGTTTGTCTTGGATATTACTATTGCATAATTTTTGCTCATGTGATATCTAGCATGCCAGCTTAGACTTAAAGGCAACTACCGACTCCAGTAAGATTTGGTTTAAAATTTATGTGTTTAGCCATATCATTATACACCTGAATATTTTTGTCTTGCTGTAGAGATTTTCTTTTTCTTCCTCACTTGCAATATTATGGGTTTCATTAAAAAATGTTAATATAAGAAGTTAAATCTATGATACCTCAACAATCCTAGTCGATGACATTTTTTTTTTTCTTTTGGAGATGATTCTCCAGACGTGATACAGTGTCTATGGCTTAATTACTTAGTTAGCTTTTTATTTTTTGATGTACAGTCTTTTCTTGCTGTCTTCTTCATTTGTATTAACAACATCTACTCATGCGGCTAATAGTCTCTGCTTGTAGTTTTATGGGCCCAGACAGGCTACTTTATATTGAATAGATGTTTAAGAAGTTGTTAAAATTCTATGGATTTCTGGTTTCAGTCCTTGAAAGCATAATCTGCATGTTCAGTTTTTGTCTGTTAGTGTAAGTCAGTTTTGTGTCCCTGTGAAGGTTTTGGTTACTTAAGAGGTGAAACATTTCCAAGGAACATCCCTCTTTTGGTTAAGGCTCAGTAGTGAGGTGTGTCACAGTGGAGCAGGCTAGTTTCTCTAACTCCCTAATAGCGTACCTTAACAGGTAAAGTAGAACCTTAGCTTGAACAAGGCTTTTGTGATTTCTAGGCTTTCCAGTGTATGGCAGAAGAGATACTTGACAACTAAGGATTTTTCAAGGCACTCTTATTTATCATGTCTTTTCTTTCCTGGATTTAGCACAACTAACCATTCTGTTTTTTCATGAAAACACTGCAATTACTAGAAAAGGAAAAAAATGGGTTGTGATTTTCAAGGTAAAAATTAAAATTGTTTTAGTATTGAATTCAGAAATACTGTAGAATTAACCTGTTTCTACACCCTTGCTATCAGCAGAACTACAGATGCGCTTCCTGACTATTGGACTTTGTCATGGATGCTTTTGTGTTGTTAAAAAGCTGCAGACAGAAGTCCAGGGAAAGTCAGCTTAGGTATCACTGTCTACCTTACTGCAAATGCCATGAGGTGGCCTTTCTGGTGTGGAGTAGCTGCAGGCATTGTAAATCACTTTTCTTCTGGTCCCCTTTTATAACTGGCAATGTGTATGTATGTGTGTCTTTGAATGACAAGACTCTGCCAAATCCATACAAAGATACATAAATAAAAGCCTTATTTATATGTTACGTAAAAGAGGTAAAGGGTAGAGAAACAACACAGACATTTAAAGCTTCTTGCTCTGTGGGCTATTAGACCTCTAGAGTTTTTTAGTTAGCAACATTATACAATGTAAATGATGACGCTGTTGAGGTAGGGAGGTGTGGGAGACAGATAAGGTGTCTGAAATGATTAATTAGTGCTCTAGTGACAATAGTAATTGTATGTGATGTTGGACTCCTGTGCATGTTGTCTTGTCTGATGGCAACAGACATACATATCCTCCTCCCTCCCCCTTTAATTTAATTATGGTCTGTAACAACTAATCTCGTTCCGTAGCCTCAGAGCATCCTCCTCTGTGAAAGGTTTGTTACTCTTTCTCTCTCTCACATACTTTGTGAAACTGGGTGGCTTTTCAGGTTAAGGCACAAAGGCCACACACACACTATTGTGTGGTTTCAGAAAAAGTGCAAAAGCCTTAAGGCAGGATATTAGAAGTACTGGTAAAGTCCTTTAAAAGTGTGTGTCAGTGTTATTAAGACCAGATAAAATTGCTTGTCCTGCTGCTTTTCAGCTGCACAAGAAAAGTAAATTTGATTCAGACCCAGCATTGGATCCATAGCATACAGTAGTATCGTTAGCAGACCTGGCAGAGAACTCTTAAACTGCCTATGCTCAGATGCTTAAGTAGCCTCTCCTCTTCTGTAAGTGGCCCATCCATCTTGTCACCCAGGCATGCTGATGGGGCAGTATTTGAAGGTTTATGCCATCCTTGCCTATGCTGCATCTAGCTTTTGGTTTACTGGAGAACATTCAGTTTCTCTTGCTGTCTGCAGCTTTTTTCCAACACTTAAAACCCAAAATCTTTTAGAGTATGCTTATGTTATCTCCTAGCTCACAGTGATTTATCAAATTATAGTACTGAACTGCTGGTTAACGCAGATATGACAACATTGTAGGACAATGTTGTTCAGATGAAAGACTAGATCATGTAGGTAAAAATAAAGGGAACTTAGAAAAGTGTGATACAGGAGAAGGGGTGAATGTTAAGGGTGAGCCTGAAATAAGAGTTTGTAGGGCAGACATTAAACTGCAAAAGATAAACAGAGTGCTCAAAGGCAGTTAAGAGAGCAGAATGAATCAACAGGTGGATCACGGAAAGTTATTTGGAGGTTAATTCAACAGATAGAATTGTATGGAAGCTTGCTCATATTTTTTCATTTTTATGGGGAGTTTTGCCTGAATAAGCAAGATTGATTGAGCCTGCAGATGTTGCATTACTATTAAAATTGTTATTTGCATTATGAGAATTGGACATTCAGATCCCTTAGGCAGCTTGGAAAATGTCAGCACTACCCACATAATAAATACGACCTGTATTAACCTACTGCGGGACTTTTGTTTCCCTTGGTCCTGGACTCCTGGAAGAGACAGTCACTGCCTTCAAGGTAACTATTCTGATCTCTTAATTGAGGCACAGAAACCTCTGCATTTGTGTTCAAATGTCACAGATTCAATATGACCAGATAACCTACTTCTAGGTGTTTTTACACCCAGGAGAAGTAAATTAATGAGTGAGCCACGCAGACAATAATCCATTACAGGAAGGAATCTACTCCTGCTGCATCCAATTTATGATATGCTTATGCAAATTTAAATGTCTTTATACTGATGCAGAAGAACATCACTGAAAAAAAAAAAAAGGTAGTCAATAGGTGGATAGATGAGGAAGTCTGAAAAGGTTCAGTACTTAGACTGAGAAAAGAACTGGTCTGAAACTGTGTCCAGTTTGTTCAGCATAACTGCATTTTGTGAAGTAAAAAAGCTAAGAAGGTGTCCTGCTGTTGCCTAAGTTTCCTTTTTAAGAGCTGAGAACTTGATATTTCAGGTTTTTTTTTCTCTTGTGTCTGCGTTCACGTTTTGTTGTGTGTCTTTTGAGAAGACATGCACTGATTTGCATGCCTATAATAAGAAAAGGAAAAACGTAGGCCACAGCTTGACAACCACCTGTGAGTAACTTGCTCTTTTATTTTTAGCTCGTTTTGTTTTGTGATGTGTTGGCATATATTGATTACATGGGTAGATTTTTAAGATGATGAGCTAAAGAGATTGAGCAGCACATGCAGTGAGAATAAAACAATTTAATCAAGAATGCTATTTTTATGTTCAATATGGATGCTACTTGCATTGTGCATCTTCCATCTTTACCTGTTCACTGCTTAATTGCTCTGTTGTAATCTTCAGTATAAACAAATCTGAATTTAGCATCGCAAAAACTATTTTTTCTTGACTTTTTCTTTTTTAATTTTTAACTTTCTTATTATGCTATTATTTTCAAATTAAACTGACTCCTATACATCTTTCATGGTTTATAAATGAAGTTTTAACTCTACTTTTTCCAGCTGAATGATGTAGAATGAAAGTGGTAGGATAGTCAAACCCTATTGTTTAAGGGGGGGGAAGAAGTGACAGGAATGCTTAATACTGTAGAAATTAGCACTAAATGATTGATGGAAAAACAGTTTTTTCTCTCTGCGCTTTCTCATGTCACTGAAAATCTGATGGAGTATGAGAAGAACAGCACCAAAATGGATTGGATAACTTGAAGAATATAGAATGTGACTTTTCACAGGGGCATAGTGAATTTCAGGAAAGTTATGCACCAAACTAAAGATCGCTTTCACTACGTTTTAAATCTTGTCTATCTTTTTTTATTCTTTGCACTTGTTCATTATTTTTTGTTATTGTTACAAAATGAATTAAGTAAACCAATTCAAACTACCATAGGTTTTACAGGGAATATACATAAATGTGAAAGGCTGTGCAGGTTGATAGTATTAAATATAATAGTCTCCACTCTGATTTGGACATGTAGGCTTGCTGTTTAATTAGCTTGATGTCTGGTGCCATGAGCCAGAAATAAAAAATCAGATTTTGTTTTTGGTTTCCTACTATTTTTCTTTCTTAAGGAAAGAAAACTGCACAGTTAAAGCCTGTGGCTTATGGGGTTGGGGACTGCAATCTTTGTGACTCCATTGGCTCTAGTGGAGACAGAATGATTTCTTGCTCATAAGGAGTTATTTGAAATAAAATGAGCAGGAGCTGGAGGAAGCCAAGGGGGAAAATATTGTTGTGTATTACACCCTGTATGACAGGGGAGGAGGTTACAGCAATTTCCTCTGGCATAGGAGTTTTAGAATGCACATCTGTGGGAGAATGTCACGGGTTGACCAAGTGCATGCATTTGGGAAGATGACTTTTAGTCACTGCTGTTGACCTTGCTTAACTTTGCATTAACTACTGTGCAGCTGTAACTGGAGTCCAATCCTCCCGGGTACATCTTCTAATTGTCAGAGGGCAGTATTGTTTTTATGCACTCTGTTCAACACTTTCTATGCAGTGTATCAACACTTCTGCGAGTGGCTGAACAGATGCACCTGTAAATCCATTTGAGGATGGGAAGTGGGGAAATTCTTCAGCTCCCTTTGCTGTACTGCAGATAGAGCAGAAATGAAATTGTCTTCCGTTTCACAGATGATTTTTTTCCTCCTCCTAGTTTATGTGGCATTTAAGATGATATTCCTCAAATTATAGCGCACTAAGCAATACGTTGGATAGAGAAGTATTCTTCCACTAGGCTTGCTGTAAGATGACTAATGCAGTTTCTGTGGAACTTGTAAGAGTGAAAGTTATCGTCTTGCAGTGGAGGAAACAGCACCCTTGTATCCCAAGGAAAGGTGCCTTACCTTGTCTTCAGGTACTCAGCAAAAGCAGCTACAGTCAAAGGCTCTTGCTGGGTCCCTAAAACCAATGTCAGTGCAGCAGTTTATGTACAGACAGTGTCTGTTTGCTGAACTTCGAAATAATACTATTTTGTGCCATTATGTGCACATTGATATGTGCTTACAGACCCTGTGGAACCAACTGAACTTCTGGACATAATGTACCACATTATGCTTGTCCTCCTGTCCTGGAGTTGTGCCACTGAGATTGGAAAATCCAGTTATAACTTGAGGGAACTACAATGGTAAATATTTTTTTTTACAAACGGCCTTGTTGTGCTCTTCTGTACTTGTACTCTGAGGGGGAAACCGCCATGTTTCATTAGTTTTTCTTTCTCTAGAGTGGAGAAGCATCTAAAACCTGCAGATAGATGGAGTCACAGAGGCATGTTCTTACAGTGTTAATTTGTGCATTCCTGGGGACCTTTAGCAAAAGGGTGGGATTTCTGACTCATGCAGCATGACAATTTTGTGATTTCCACCACCACTCTCTGACCTGCCTTCCAAGAACTGCTCTGTCTCTACCAGGGTGTCTCTGTCAGCCTTCTAGCCTCTAGGCAGTAGGAACGACTATGGTAAAACTAAACCAGAGGCTGGGTCCATTCTGTATGGTCTGCATGTTTGAGTGGTGCTTTGAAGATAATGTTGAGAAGTTGGATGATGAATTCTGCAAAAGGTAACGTAGTATAAGCTAGCTGATGGAATTAGAATTTAAGGGAGCTGTAGGTGCTGTGTGTATGGGCACCTGAAGTGCACTCCTGTGCTCTGGAACCTCTGCCATCATAGGTGCTTTGGCAAAACCCTGTATTGCAAGTATGGCACATGGTAATACAAATCCCCAGGTAGCTGTACTGCATTGCAGACTAACCAAGCCAGAGAAGAGCTCTTTTCTGTCAGCTTAGTTGTGTTTCTCCACTAGTCTTGCCACAGTGGAGATTTTAATGAGGTGACAGAAACTTTTGAGATCCTTATCTGAAACGTGAAAGGAGCAACACCAAAACTTGTTTGGCTTTAAAAGCAGCCTGAGCTGCTTTTTATGAAAATACTTCTACTGCTATTGCTCTTCAGCGGTGTAGTTCACAGTCTAGTAACATGGTTCTGATAGCCTTGCTTCAGCTCTGTGCCATGAAAACAAACCTAAAAATAACGCACAGAATGACTGTAGGGCAGAGTACTGCTTATACAGAGTACTGCAATGTAGTATGAGGTTCTGCAGCAGGAACTCTACAGCTCTTTAAACAGTCACAACTAGACGTAGACAAGACCACGCTGTGTTCCCTCCCTTGTCTCCTACCTTGTGATTTTTTTTGTCCATTTCTATACTTAAAATTCCTTAAAGGTACTTAAAATACTTGTGTTTTAAAAGTAAAAAATTAAGCTTTGCATTAAGTTAGCCTCTATGGCAGCCCATCCTTCACTATGCAATAATGTCAAATGGGGACCACGTAGGCACTCCCCCCGTTCTGCAATACCCCTTTCTTGCTGATTGCTACAGCAGTCTATAATCAAGTGCTCAACTATTGTAAGCATACTTCAGCTTCTTGTAATTGCCCTTTGTTTCAGTCAAGAGACTGGTAATTACTCCTGTGGGCCATGCCTTTTGCTTTAGCAGCATTTGATTGAAACCAGTCATTTATTGTGCTGAAATTGTAAAGGCTTTCTGCAGTGTTTACAGATAAGCTTTCTGTGTGACAGTCATTTAGTCTACCCAACCATCCATATGTTAAAGATATTGCACATTTTCCCTTTCTCTATTCAGACAAATCAACTGCTGTTTTCAGTTTGATTACATTTCAGTTCATAGAGATCATCCTCTGAGTCTCCTCCTACGTTCTGCTTGGAGCAAGACTGCCTTTTGCTGGGCCAGTGCTAGTTTTTTGGCTGTTGGAAATTACTGATGTGAAACTCGTTAATAAAGTGAACTAAATACCTGCATGTAGACTTTATTATTATTATTCCCTCTTACTGCTGCATAGAAGAATATACCATTGCTTCATGAGACCTTTTAAAAATTAGTGGTTTGGAACCTACTGATGCTTGTATTATCAGTTGCTCACAAATTATTAGTTGGAGTTAATTTACAAGCGATATAAATCTTTTGCTTTTTGCCAAGTTTTTTTGGTAACTATCTTAAGTCTGAAAGTGCTTTGGTGTTTATGAAAGAAGCCAGAAAACCTTAGAAGAAGAAAACTGGGACGGAATTCCTCTGAGCACTCTGAAATAGTGAGATGGCTGATACGTGTCAGAGTTAATTGAGTTGTATCTGGGGTGGGCAGTCTGGGTAACAGAGGCTGTTTGGGTGATTTTATGTTCTAAGAAATTGAAATGGGCATGCTTTACATTACTCATTTAAAATTGGATTAAAGCTAACCATTGATAACCTGAATCTTGTTATAAGCCAGAAGTAAGAAAAAAAAAAAAATGTACAAGTTGAATTCAGTGACTAGTAGGTCATTAGGCGCTCTTTTGCTCATCTTGATGAGCTTTGTGCAAGGCGTTACCTATTATCATTCCCTCAGACATCTAGGGTTCTTGCTTCCTTTAAAAAGAGAGCATTCAAAAAACATTATACCTTTTCAAACTTTATTCTGTAAATGAAATGGACAATAGTTCAGGTTTTGACATTTGAGAACTGTACTTTTTATTATGCAAATCCTTCCTGATTCATAGGACTTAGAGTCTCCTTATTTGTGTCTTGTTGGTAGTCAGATGTGTGGCCATGAGGATTACAGGACCGGATATTTTGCTTGAGCAATCAAGATTTACGCTTGTAGATCATACGTACCCATCTACCAGGTTTATGCTGATTAGGATCACTTAAATCTGTAGTTTAAAGTCTGTGAGTTATGAGTCGATATGGACTTTTTAAGTCTGTGTGATCTATCGCATTGAGACACTGAGGCCCAGTGTGTTAATGGTACTTTATGAGCAAGTTGTCTTTTCAGTTCAGTTTGTTTGACCTTTGCATAGCATTTTCTCTAGCAACATTGTTTTGTAGATACTTATAAGATGGTGCTTTTGTTGGCAGGGCTTCCCTTGAAGGTCACGAGTTGGTACAATACGTCATAAAGTAAGGAGTTAAATTTGATGAGTGGTGATTTAAATTGGGAGTGGCTGTTTTTGATCTATCTCACCAAGACTCAAATCTGTGACTGCCTTGATATATCAGAATGGAGTTTTGTGCAGTCAGTGGCTGACTTTATTGCTGACGTGCCAGCAATTACATAATGCCCTTCTATGTTTTATTATTCTGCTTGATCTTTGTAGGAGCTCTTATTGCTGCAGTTACATGCTTGAAATCTGGCTAGCAATATACAGTTACACATGGGAAATCACTTTTGTGATCATTTACAGAATTTTTAATCTGTCTTTACCATTGTCTTCATTTTAAGTAAAACCATTCCCTCTGGCTTTTTTTACTACCTTAGCTAGTATAGTAAAGGTTTGGGTTAGAACAATAATTAATGTTAAGGGGATAGGTGACATTTCATAGGCAAATTGATTACTTCTTGGGTCCTAGCCACAATTATCTGTCTTCCTTTGCTGTGCTATGGAAAGGTAAGATCTAAGAATTACCAGATGGGTATGATACAAGGTACAGTGAGAATCTGGACTGCGGGCTGTAGCTTTTTGACATTCTTAGATGTGTGTGTGGTGTTTTGTTGGTTGGTATGTCTTCTGGTTTTAAAGGGTTTTCTGTGATTCTGTTTCATGGCCTGTACTTACTGTGTGTGACTGCAGGGGATTGAACTTGAAAATGCAGTAGTGTCTCCTGTCCATTTTTCTATGCATTTCGCTTGTTTGATTCTTGCTTGCTTTATTGTAATGTTCCTTCCAGCTTGTACCTAACACTGTCAAATTTGCATGCTGCTGAGCCCATGGGGTTTGTTTTGCCACAAAGGCCTAGGCTTTCTTTCCTCTCCCTTCTTCCAGAGGCAGGTTTTTCCTTCAGGAATTTTGTAGTTCCAAGGTGTTACCCAGTTTATAGGAGACAGTAGGAGAAGATAGGAGAATATAGTTAGGCCAGATGAGAAATAAGAAATGTTCATGTCTACATTATGCCCTGCAATAGCAGGTAGAAAAAACTGTAGCTAGGAAGATGTGCTTCCATGGAAGAAATTTTTCTACAGTGTTGTATTTTCTGCAAGTATTTCTGATGTTATTGCAATGTCTGACTAGTAAAATTGCTTTTCTTTGTACATCTGAAGTGGTTGCACTGATATGTAAGTTTGTGCTTATTTGCTTGTTTGAAAATGGGAATGGAAAATTAATGTCAATTAAACTGTTGTTTCTGACCTGTTTGCCACTCTTCCTCTGGTACAAGTATGTAATGCAAAATATCCCAGAAGAGACTTGACAGGATAGTCAGTAGAAGGTTGCAGCATTCCATGGGTTGGTCAATAGGCTTTCCTTGTACGTAATGAGGGTGTGCAAGTCTGTGTCTTATGGTGCCATTAGTAGGTCCTGCCCTGAATTACACTGAAGTGTTTAGCTGCCAAAACACCTGGAATGATGACAGTGTTTTTCTTAATGAAGATCTAATTAGAGATCTTTCTCCTTAAAGGCTTGCATAGCACAGACTAAGTGAATACAGTAAAATAGTTGGGCATTTGAGAGTCATATTACTGGTCCTAAAACAAAAATGTTGTGACAAACTATTAAATGGAACACTATTCCAAACAAATCACTCCTCCTTGGCAGGAAGAGAAGTCTCCAAGTATCTCATACAAAAGGAGCAAAGAGTTCAATCAGCTTATCGAAGCTGCTATATTTTTTCCATACAACACAAACGCAGTGAAGTTAGTGGTCAGGTAGGACATTCTTGAGAGGGCTGATGAAGGCAGACAGGAAAACAATGCTAAGAAATACAGTAACAGGCAGAATGTGGGAGCTCAGCTATCTTACCAACAACTGTCTACTTGAATTATTACTCTATATAGCCTCATCATTAATATTGTTGCTTGGACAGTACAGTTGTCAGTAGTAGAACAACTTTTTGGTTATCATCATGTTGCCAGCCTATGTTTTGATTAACTAATATATTGTGTGAGAACTCACCCTGGTGTTCCTGTTCCTCAGTAGTCTTTGTTATTGTTTGGCATTAGCAATAACATAATATTTGTGTGTTGAAAAAACAGACAAAACCCCAAACACTAAACCCTGTTCCCTGCTCAACCCAAAACATCGCTTTCCCTAGTAAGGACATGGCCTAGAAACAAACAGCATTTTAAACAAACAACCCACCCCCACTTATTTAGCTTAGATTTTTTGGGATTATCTTTGTATAAACTGAGAAATTTGTGTGTCCTTGTATGGATTTACCTTATATGGAGTGAAATTCAGATTTAGTAGCATAGTTCTGCATCGGAGAGTAGGCTTGGAGCAGAACTGAGGAAAGGTGTTTGTAACAAAAAGTCCACTACCTTGCTACTCTAGTGTTTGCAAACACAAATGACTTGGCAAACCTTGCACCAGCCTTGGCCACCTTGGATTTTAATAAGTGTATTTTATATGTACAATTAGCTAGTTTATTTTTTCTTCTTGCTAAAATTTTCTTTTGGTGAAAAACTCAGTCTTGCACTAACATGAATTTTTGAAGTGCCAGATTAACAAGATTCTAATGGATGTACTTTAAGGAATGATCAGGGCCTGGCAGAGAATGTTTATTGTAAGTCCTTTCCAATTCTACCTCTAAAATTGTAATTATTAGTAAAATGAGACCATAAAGTGCATCATACTGCAAAAAGAAAAGACTGAATGCTTATGCTGTGGTTGACATGGGCTCATATTTATACATGTAAGCAAGTCAGTTTACATTGACCAAATATTTCCCTACATGCATTAGTTTAACTTCTACAGTGACATGGCAGTTCTCTGTAGATATGCCAACAGCCCCATATAAACTAAGATGGCTTGTTTATGGGTTCTGAAAATCTTGCTTAGAGATAAAAAAGGGACTCTTTCCAAGATTCAGATAGGGAAAGAAACCCATATCCTTCAATCCTGGAAATAACCACCCTGTATTTTTGTGGTGGCATATGTAGTCTATACACATTTAGATGAAAAGAGAGCCCTAGCTCAATATGTGGAAATTAGGGCGTTAAAATGAGCAGCATCTGGTCTTGAGGAAAAAAATGAAATAAAATGAATCAGAGACATGGTGAACCTTAAATTATTTAAGCTCCTCCAGTGGTAGTGCTCTGTAATTGCTTTCCCTTTCTGTAAATGTTTCACAGCTGTGAAGTTTCCAAGTGAAGAGCTAAAGTGCTGGCTATTGTACAGAAATTAAGGCCAATTTCTGCTTGCCTTGCTCACTTGTAAAATCTAATCAGGCCTGCTTCTCCCCATCTTGTGCTCTCTGCAGTCAATTACACCTGTGCAAAGTGGTTGTAAATTGCTACTATTTATGAGCTGACAGAGTTTTATTTCACTTTGTGCCCTGTCTACAAGACTACAAAAAGTAGCATGTAGTGCAGAATCAGGCCCGCTTTTCTTAAAATCAAAGGAGTTGTACTTGATAACAAAGACCCATAGAAACATGGCAAGAACATTGGCCAGTGTCTAAAAGAATCAAACCCCCAAAATGCTGAGAAGACAGCAGCGGGTTGCTTTACTTTTGCTGGATGCTTCAGAGATGCAGTGCAGGTCAGTCCCTGTTAGCAAGTTACTTGGGCAGTCAGGCCCTGCAAGAAGCTTATCTCCTTCAACTGCAAGACTAGAACATAACTGAGCACCTTTCATATGTCTAAGTGTTAAGTGTAGGAAGTTTTAGGTTTTGTTTTATTCTTTCTTAATAATGAGTCTGGAGTAATGTCAGCAGTAGATTCCTTCTGCACTGTTGAAGAGTGCAATTTTTTTTTTTTTTTCAGGCAGCACGCAACAGCCCAACGCTATTTTTGTTGCAGTCTCTGCAAAGGATGTAGGTCAATGCTGAGCAGTGGCCTGGTGAGTGGAAACCACAAAACCCCAAAGGAACAAACAAAAACCCCAACAACAAACCCCCCACTAATTCAGCAAAAGTAAGGCAATGTTTCTTGATCCTCAGAATTGGCAGAGATGGAGAAGAAATAATACTCATGTACTGACAAACGAAACACATCGTGGAGGAAAAGCTGTCTTGTTGCCTTGGCATAACACTGCAGACCAAAGCAGAATGAAACACAGCTAATGACATGGCCGTTCCCATTTAAGGTACATCATGTGACTTGCTTGTTTTTGAACAGATGGCCTTTAAAATGGAAATTTGACCTCTTGCAATGTTTACGCTGCAAGCTTGCTTTTTCTCTTAAGACTGGCACAGTGCTAGTCGCTGGTTTTCTTGCAAAAATTACATATATTTAGTTTTCTGTATGCTTCGCTTTCACTCCTGGATGTCAATTTCAGTGTATTTCTGTTTATGATAGTTATGAATTCATGTGTAGTGTTTCCTGTTAGTTGAAATTCTGTATTACTGTATGTTAGCATTTCTAAATGAATTTATTGTACGCTGATTTTTAAACAGGTAATTTAAAAAGCAATTGCTTTTATTCTGATCGTGTGGAGACAGCCACCATTTTGAGAAATGAAACAGAATTTGGAGTCCTAATAAGATTAGATTAGAAATACTTAGTATTATCTGTCTGATTTACCTTATGCCTTTCTGGGTTTTTCAGCATTGGTGTACAATTCATCTAAGCATGGAAAAGTTCCAGGAATTCTGTTTCCTCCTCCCTTGCAAAATGTGCACCTTCAGGCCAACATTTTAAACCTGTTTAAACTCAGATCTTGGTTAGTGCCCAGTGTCACTTGCAGGATGATAGCAGTGCTTATAACATTGGCATGCCATGGTATGAAGTTTGCCACAGAGATGGCTGATGTAGATAAAGGTTCCAAATGACACGGGAGGGTTTGAAAAGTACATCTCTGAGGAAGTAGGAGGGGAGAAAGAGACTAGCTTTCTTTCATATGATTCAAGACTGTGTAATTGTGTCTGCTTTTGTGATAGGTACATTGGGGTACTTGCATGAGGATTTTCATTATTTTTACTCCTTCAGCTAATGTAGATTTGTGTTTTCCTGAGGACATGACTCCAGAGGACGTGTGTCACTAGCAGGCTGGTTACACTTCAACAGTAAGCGGCCTGGATTTTCTTGGGATGACTCAAATGTGTATGTGAATACACGTAAAACTGTACCGATCAAAAGTGGGTTCTGCCACAAAATGTAATGTCATAAAGATTGACTTTGCAAAATTAATCTACAACCACTGTAGAGAACATGGCATTTGATTAGTTGTCTTCTGTGTTTTTTCTGCTTTTGCTAAGTGTGCCTTTTTTTTGGAAGGTGGGTGGTTACTGTTGAGCATGTCTTCTGCCAGCATAGACACTGTAAGCTGTAGAAAAATCCAGCCTAACAACTATACTGAGAACTTAAAATGCTATTGAATCTTTTAAGTGCTTTAAAACCGTTCTCTCTTTTTAAGAACTACAGCTCATTGATGCTACAAAGAAAATTTAATTAGCTGGCATTTATCACCCCTGCCCTATGGTAGAATAAGCTAGAAATCTTTACATAATCAAATAATCTTGAATTTAACAAACTTGTTTATTTAAAGAGTGTATTTTTTAGAGAAATCCATAGTTTACTTTGTAAATTCTTTTCAGGTCTTTCTGTTTTTATTGATTTTGATTAGCCAACTAATTTGTACTTAATCAATAAGTGTGATTCTGAGAGCTTATTTTGAACTTAGGCCTTAGCATAGAAGGCTGAAATGAAGAAGGAATTAGCCAAGTATTTTGCTGACATTCCAATCTATTTTAAGTGAATGCAAGCTTTCTAATAAATATTTAATGGGTAGTTGTTTGTGGTTTAATAGAATTAGATAATTCTATTAGAATCCTGTTTGGAGATTTACATGTACCATACATCACTGCCGAGGACACGGTTAATAATTTAGGCTAAGTGAGTAGTAATTAGAAACACAGTCAGATTAAGTAGGGACTTTTTTTTATTTTAGGTCATCCGGGGATTTAAATGGGTATGTGTTTGCTATGTAACTGCAACTCTATTCTTAGGTTCTCTTTTGCACAGAAGAACTAATTTGGTGAGTTTGGGACAAGACTTAAATGTGATAACAAAGCATGATGCCCCTGGGGTTTATTTAATATCTTATCCTCTGAGTTAATGAGTTGGAAAATAGTTCACTGTTTATCTACAGTAGATTGAGCAGATGTTGCCAATTCAATTTTATGGAAAGTAATCTCTGAGAGATTGTCTTCTGCCCATTACTTTTTCATGGGTTGAATCTCTGCTGTCCTCCTCTCGGCTTCAAGAGAACACTTCCCACACTGGTCATGGAGTTGACAAAAGATTAGCGCAGCAGAACTTGGTAAAGCAGGTTAATATGAGGAAGCTTTGCAAAGATCGTTTGAAAATACCCTGAATTTAGTGTTGTAAACTGAACGGTGAGGAAAATGATAAGCAATTGAGAAGGCACTGAGGACAGTTAAAACTAAATAAAATATACCACAAATATTTCTGTATTGCTGCCACTTACATCAGCTTCGGTTTTAGGTGAAGCTTTAGAAATGGTGACACAATGTGCACAGAAGTCTCTATGGACACTCAATTTACGGCTAGTCCAAAGAAAGCTGTGGACAGCTGCAGTAGGTTGCTGGATGTAGTATAGACCCAACCTCACTGGATTTCAGTGTGTGTGATTCGACAAAAAGATGTTATCCACTGCAGGAATCTTAGAATGTGAGGACGATGTGAACGCATAGCTGAGACAAGGGAGCATGGCCAGCAAGAAGCTTTGCATCCCAGCTAGCCCCTTGCTGAGCTGAAATGAGGAGGCTGTCAATCCTCTCTTGCACTGTCCAGGAAGTGAGCTGCTCTTGGTCTTTCCTCTAGTTATTTGCATTGTAATATCATTGCTTTTGTGCATCTCTCATGGATTACAGAGTATTCAGTTACAGTCTGTCCTACCAGTGTAAGAGATGCTGACCCTGTTCTGTGAGGCGTTTGTTCTCACGTTCATGTACATCTGTGAACATATGTGTTTTCCATTGGAGAGCCAGAGGCTGGTGTTTTCAAGTTGACCCAGCACTTAAGTTCTGGTGCTGTTGTCTGCATTCAAGGTACATACTTAATGGTGTAACGCAGCAGGAGCAGGACTACTGTTGCACGTGTGAGGGTTTTGCCTCAAAATCTAGGTTACTTTAAGATTTAATTTTGTAAGCAGGAAAGTTCAAGAGGCAATAGTACTGCAGAGTCTTTCTGCTGCCACCTCCCTATAGTTCTTACTGCTCTCTGTTCTTATCAGCTATAAGATGTAAGAGTGTGTTACCTAGCTGATACATATACTTCGCAGAATTGTTCTTCAAAGAACACTCATTTTGTGAGGTTGAATTTGAAAAAGGCTAAAACTTCAGTCTTGCAAAAATTCCATTTTTTTTTTTTTCAATTGAAAGTAAGCTAGTTATCAGTGTGACTAAGTATACAGACGTGGGGAGCAGCATGTCATTGTCCAGT
Organism: Falco naumanni; assembly: GCF_017639655.2. Taxonomy (NCBI): domain Eukaryota; kingdom Metazoa; phylum Chordata; class Aves; order Falconiformes; family Falconidae; genus Falco; species Falco naumanni. Next base: position 14,577,716 of record NC_054061.1, read on the forward strand.
TATACAGCAGGGTCATGTAATGTACAAGAAGACAGTTTCACAGGAATCCTTAACTTTGAAATGACTGGACAACAAGGTAGGAAAGTGGAAGTTGAAAGTAACACAGTATATTTGTTTGTTTGTATTTTTACTTTGCCTCACCATTATACTTCTCACTTCCCAAAGTTACCTAAGGATGTTACTCCATAACTCTGCCAATGCTGTTGTGCGGTAATACTGGCTTGGACTGGAGGTGTGCACTGCTTTGAAAAGTGCCAAGCTCAGAACTAGACCTCTATGGTTTTGAAGATGGTGTCATTTCTTCACAAGTGTGGAATCTCTTTTATGGAATTGCTACCATTCCTTGAGCTAAATCCTCAAGAGCTGGAGACCTGAATCTGGTCTTGACTTCTAGTGTGCGTGTGAGTGCATGTGTATGTGTGCACATAGAAATAAATCTTCCTAAAACACTCTGGGCAGGTTTTGAAACATTACTGTTAATGCTATACTCCCTAGGTAATTTAATTGAGGTTAATAGGCACTGCATTGGCACAAAAGACAGGATTAAACCTGTTCTTTTGGAATATTCTTTTTTAAGCTTCTCTTAGAATTTTTCTAGTCCTTGCATGGATAAAAAAATGGCATCGTCCTGGTTCCTGTGCTCATTTTGAGTTTGTCTGCTTTGTTCCAGTTTTATTCCTTATGAGGTAGTGATATGTATTGTGTTCTCTGGAGAACAGTTCCATTACTGTGAGCTGTTAGTTCCACTCAATATTCACTCCTTGGAAACAATGGTTTGATGGGCTGGGACATGGATTGTTATATTAAGCAAGAAAATAACTTGAACTGCTCCTGTAATTACTTTGCATGCTGTCAGTCTCGTAGAATTTCTGGCAAGCTCACCTTCGTTGCTACATATATAATATTACAGTACTTAGCATTTCTGTAACATGGCTTTACACCTTCAAATTGTTTTATAGTTATTAACTAATTAATCTCATAACACCCCTGTAAGGTATATCTGTTTGTTTCTGCTTGGGTGACTGTGTGGAGGATAATAATATGTGGCTTGAATATTAATAAACACTAAAGTCGTATACTGCATTTGTGCTTGGTGGTTTGTTTAGGTTTTTTTAATCAAACTTGCTTTGTTAAACTTTGTTTCTGGTTAAGCTTGAATGATTACTGTCAAAGGCAATGCCAAAATGTAGGTTCTGGAAGATATATACAGTCTAATTTTTTTGCTAGTGCTGATGATTGTTTGTACTGCTCCAGTAATAAGTTAGAAAAAATGCAAATGCTGCAATTGTGGAATCTGATCATTATTATTAATTAGGGACATACTCTTTCAGACGCTGTTGGATTTTATTTATATATATATATATTTTAGTATAAAGAGGAACTTGAAAGCACTGAAGTCTCTTCCTTGAGAATTTGTAAGGGATGATAACCTCCCTTAGCTTTGTTTTTCTACTATTTTTTCAGTTCCTAGAAAATACCGTCTTATTATACAGACATCTTATAACCCTGCATCAAAATAAGACTGTGAGTTGTAATAGTTGGAAGTGATGCTGGGTGAAGATTTTAATGAGAAAGATGAAATAATGTGTAGATGAACAATAAGGGTAGGGATATGTTAAGGTTTAACCTTGGCTGGCAGCTAAGCCCCACAAGCTAAGCTTGCTTGCTTGCACCTAGCAGGACAGAGGAAAGAAATCAGAACGTTAAAAGTGAGGGAACTTGTGGGCTGAGATAAAGACAGTTTAATAGGCTAAAAAAAGCTGCATGAACAAAACACAAAGCAAAACAAGGGATTCATTCACCACTTCCTATTGGCAGGAAGGTGTTCACCTATCTGCAGGAAAGCAGGGCTCCATCACATGTAATGGTTGCTTGGGAAGAGAAATGCCATCACTCTGAAGGTCATCCCCATTCCTCATTCTTCCAATTTTTATTGCTGAGCATGACATCATATGGTCTGGAATATCCCTTTGGTCTCTTGAGGTCAGCTGTCCTGGCTGTGTCTCCTCCCAACGTCTTGTGCCCCCCAGCCTCCTTGCTGGTGGAGTGGGGTGAGAAATGGAGAAAACCTTGAGGCTGAGTGAGCGCTTTTCAGCAATAGCTAAAACAGCCTGTGTCAACACTGTTTCAATCACAAATCCAAAACACAACATCATATAAGCTACTATGAAGAAAATTACCCCAGCTAAAACGAGTACAGGCTTTAAATTCAATTCAGTTACTGCATTATTACTTCACTCTTGCAAGTTCAATAATCAGCTCATCAGAGTGAGTTAGATGTGTGTTTCCCACCACCATCTTTGCTTCTAATATGGAATATTGACTCCTCTGTCCCTAAAGGCCGAACATAAATGTGCTTTTACGCAAGTGGATAAGCCTGCAGAGGTTAATCTGCCACAGCTGTGCAAGGAAATAGTGTTTAAGAAACTCAAACCCTCATAAAACCTCCCTCTTCCAAGGAAAAAAAACCTCCAAACCCCAAACAAAACACACAAAAAAGACACCCCCCCAAAAAAAAAACCCAAAACAACATCCCCATCTCCCTGAACAACAGCACACCTAGACTTTCTATATAGAAAGCACTTTATTTTGTAGGCACGTGTCTTCTCCTGGTGTTTGCCTGACCTGACTCCTTAAAACTGACAGTAATTTGCCTGCTTTATGTGCAGTTTGGGTGTCTTCAAAATGTGAATCTTTACTATCTCTACTTTTGTACGGTGTGTTGTGCAGTAAAATTATAATTTCAGATAGGCATTGGGTTATAAGCAATTAACTGAAACTAGTGGGGTGTTTTTTTGTATTTTTTTAAAAAATTTCTTTTTAGAGTTGCTATGAAGTAACACCATTTGTCTTCTGTCATCCAAAGAAGAAAAGTTTGAGGCACTCAGTGGAACTAAGAAAAATTGTCTATTAACTATGGAGGACAGACCAGGGAGGGCAAGAGGAAGTATTGATTTCCATGAAGTGCCTTGGCAGCTGTGTTGATTATTGAACAATATATGTTTTGGCAGATGAGTTGCAATTAGAGTTTCCAAGAAGTTGTTTGGGTAGAGACAAGCATAATTAGACATCATTCTTCCAGAGGTTTTGGCTAGGTCACTGGACTAACTGTGAATCTGAGTTAAGGACCTAACTGGTTAAGGTACCTCATTTATCATCAGCCAGGGTTGAGATAATAGTCATCAGTCCATTTGACTACAGCTGAAAAGTAAACAAGTTGTTTTAGCGATGATTTGAGAGACTCATCAATAAAATCATCAATATTCTTCAGTGCAGTAATCTGTCCATGTCTCAGTGGCCAGCATGATCTCTTGGCAGCACAGAGGAAGCAGAGCAAAGTGGTGAAGCTAGTTAGTTTTCATTTTGTTTCCTCTCATTTCTTTTGTATGGAGACACTTTGCAGTCTCAGGACTAATTCAACCAGGTCATCTAAGATGTGATTCTCTTACCTTACAAAGCAGTCCTATCTTGTTGCATTGAAGTAGTCAAAACCTTTATAAGCCATGCATAGTCTCTGGTTTTTATGCAGAAATTGTTCCTAGAATACTGGTATTGACTGTACTATTCCTGGTTGTTTTGTTTAATAATGAACAAAATGTCTTCCTGGGAAATATTCCCTGTTCATGTTGACATAGGCAAGAATTTAACTAGGCCACCTCAGCAGAGCATGACATTTTGCTAACACAGCTGTGGAACTTCCAAACCAGGTAACCTCTGGGCAGCTTGGAGGGCAGGCAGAGCAAACCTGCATTCCTTTGCATGTAATTTGCTGTTGTAGCCTGACTGCATCTGTGTTGAGCTGTAACTGTAGACAGAGAAACACTTGGGTTGATTTGAGCTAATTGAGTTGATCAAGTGTTGTCGATTATTTCAATTTGCACAAAGTCCCACTTGTCTCATCTTCACGTGGAACAGCAGCAGTGCTAGCAAATGAATTGCCATATTAGAGCTCTTGTTACATATAGACAATAGAGGGGTGCATTGTTTCTGTAGTGGGAGACTGACTGACGGCCTGAAAAATTGTGGTAATTTTCAAAATCTGACTAATCCTTCAAAGTTTTTTTTACTTGGTGCAGAGTTTCTTTTCCTGTAAGCTGCTAGTGCCCCAGATGCAGAATTTAAACAGTGGTAGCCGAGTGGCTATTGCACACTGTATTTGTGTGTTTGGCAGGTGTTTGTATTTGAATCTATGCTAATTTTATATTTTAATCTATGTTAATACTACATTTATGCTTTTTTTTTCCTTTCACGGCCCGACTTGCCACTCTCCAAAGACATCAGTAAAAATATCTTCATATTTGCAGCATAATTTTTGCTCTTCTCAGCTGATAAACAGTAATGAAGTGAAAAGCACTTCACAGATGCTAATGAGATAAGCTGTGCAATACCTCAAAGCATAGAGCTAGCATACTAATATTCCTATTTTACTGATGGGAAAGCTGAGACAAAGAAGGGTTAAGTGGTTTGCTTTAAGTTATGCAGGAAGATGAAGTTAAAGATGGGAATAGAAAGAAACTAGATATTACACTAAGTAATGGGGCTACGGCCTTCATTTCCTCAGTATGACTGCCTTGTTTTTATATTCTTATATGTAATTCTAGGTAAATAATAGGACAAAATATTATTTGTGTGTTTAGCACTGGAGAAAGGGAGGCCTTCTAAACTCTAGCTGGGTAAAAACACGAATGACCATAAATACTAGGGAAATTTTCTTCCCACTTGTTAGCTGTGTTTCATTCCTCTGAAAAGAATGCTGCAAAGGTGTTTGCCTGTACCGAGTGAAGGGCCTTGGGCTGCCTTAGAGCAAGCAGGTGCTCACTGTATCCTCTTCTTCCTTGGCTAACTTGATATTAAAAGAGTTCGTGATGCAGCTGTATGAGTGCAGAAACACATACTGTCAAGTGATTTTATTTTAATCTGGGTCTTTTTCATGTGAATTATTTTGGTTGATGTCAAAACAAACTCTACTATAATATTTGGAACTTGAGAGTTGTCTTGCAGTTGTAGCACCAACGGAACATGGATTCTTGTCCTGAAGCACCTTTGAATCCCCTTCCTTGAAGATTCATAACATTTTTGCAGTGGAAGAGTTTCATGCAATCGTTAAGGTGCACATACCTTAATGTTTGTTCTATGTAAAAATGAAATGCTTTTTTATCTTATAGCTGTGAGTTGAACAGATAGATTTGACCAGCCTGGTCTAGTGGAAGGTGTCCCTGCCCATGGCAGGGGGGTTGGAACTAGATGATCTTTAAGGTCTTTTCCAACCCAAATAATTGTATGATTCTATGAAAATTACTTTGTAATTGTGTGGTGATGCACACAAGGCTGCATTTTATGATCCTTAACTCACAATGGAAAGTACTTACATTCACAGACTGGTCAGGATGGGAAGGGGCCTCTGGACATCATCCAGTCCAACCCCCTGCTCAAACAGGGTCACCTAGGGCAGGCTGCACAGGGTCGTGTCCAGGTGGATTTTGAACGTCCCCAGAGAAGGAGACCCCACAGACTCCCTGGGCAGCCTGTTCCTGTGCTCCACCACCGTCAGAGCAAAGAAGTTCTTCCTTGTACTCAGAAGGAACTTCTTGTGTTGCAGCTTGTGCCCCTTGCCCCTGGTCCTGTCGCTGGGCACCACCGAACAGAGCCTGGCCCCGTCCTCCTGGCCCTCGCCCTGAGGATATTTGTAGCCCTTGGTAAGATCCCCTCTCAGTCTGCTCTTCTCCAGGCTACACAGGCCCAGCTCTCCCAGCCTTTCCCCACAATGGAGATGCTCCAGTCCCCTGATCATCCTTGTAGCCTCCGCTGGCCCCTCTCCAGCCGTTCCCTGTCTCTGGAACTGGGGAGCCCAGCACTGGACACAGCACTCCAGACGTGGCCTCGCCAGGGCAGAGCAGAGGGGGAGGATCACCTCCCTGCCCCTGCCGGCCTCGCTGCTCCGAACGACCCCGGGACACCACTGGCCTTGGCCACCCGGGCACACGGCTGGCCCACGGGCAACTGGCTGCCCACCAGACCTCCCAGGCCACCCCCAGCCTGTGCTGGTGCCTGGGGCTGTTCCTCCCTGGGTGCAGGACCCTACACCTGCCCTTATTGAGCTTCATTAGGTTCCTCCCCACCCAGCTCCCCAGCCTGCCCAGGGCTCGCTGAATGGCAGCGCAGCCTCCTGGGGTATCAGCCGCTCCTCCCAGTCTGTATCAGCCACAAACGTGCTGAGGGGACACTCCGTCCCTCCATGCAGGTCACTGGTAAATAAGTTGGAGGACGGGACCCAGCACTGACCCAGGGGAACACCACGAGCTACAGGCCTCCAGCCAGGCTCTGTTCACAGCTCTCTGATCTATTGATCTAATACTTTTCCATGTAGTAGGACTTCTGTGGGGAACAAAATTTGTACATGGAAGTAAATGTTGCTTTCATGCATATCAACCTCTTTTTCTGCTGCAAGATGAAATATTTAAGGAAAAGTTTTAAAACTTAGCTTGAAATCGATGAGATAAAATTTTAAATTTGGACTGGAAAAATTATTTCCAGTAAAATCAGTTTGTTGGAAAAGCAAAAACAATTGTCAAGTGACCTGTTTCACATATTCTTTTCTTAAAAACAAAAAAAGCTTCCACTTCGTTGCCTCCAAATGCTTCTACTGAAAATAGAAGTATTTTGAAGTCTCATGAGAGCTGACATTTGGTTGTTTTGTGTCTTCCTTCTGCTAACTTCATTTCCCATGTTGCAAAATATTTAAACACCTTGTGCATTGTGAGAGAAATATCTTTTAATTTTTGAAATAAATTTGTTGGTGGTTCTCTAGTTACCTACCCCCAAAAAAGGTGAAATTGTCCAGAATATTTTTTCTGCTTTGTTTATTGTTGCTTTTCTGCTTCTGTTTCTATCTCTGAACAGTCCTACTTCCACATTCATGAGTAGTGCACTACCTTAATATTTTCTTCAAGTTCATTGTATCTAGAAAACATTTTTCTTCTTACTTTTTTTTTGCTTTTTGAGTTTGACAGCATTCAGTGCATAGGCAGTGTTGCCATTTCTCCTTTATGTCCGTAAGCCCTCTGTGGGCTTTTTAACGTATCTTTCATATGGTGGCATGGGAGACAGAAACATTTAGGAAAAATAGGAAACGGTGATTTTGAAAACGAGGAACCTCTGTCAGGAAGACCCAAGGGTGAATGTAGTACATAAAACTACCTCTAACTCTTCTTTAAAAAAACAAACAAATAAAGAAAAAATGCCCAACTAACCAAAGTTTGACTAAATTACAAATTGTTTTTGTCCTTTTAAAGGAAATGTGAACTCCCTCTGAAAGAAGCAGATGGCTTTGTTTGCGTGGAGATTTTTTTTTTTTCCTAGCTAGTATGTACAGCTGTCTATAAAAAGATGTGCTTTCAGTCAGTGAAGCAGTACTTTACAGATGGAGTGGAATGTACTGTATATGAAAATTCGAGGGAATTACTTGCAATTTATGTGCTTTTTGGGTGTTTGCATCCAGATACGTTTGTACAGGAAAAGTCAACCCAAAGCTGAATCGCAGTTTATCAGTAACTCTGCTGTGCTCTTCCACATAAAGTGGAGATGGGACACAGTAGTGTTTCTTCTTAGGAGATGAGGGAAGTCTAAAGGGTTGGCCTTGCCCATCTTACTGCTACAGGTGAATGGGAGGAGTGGAGGTCCCTGCTTCTTGCTGTAACCATGAAATGGCAGCATTGGTAAGAATTTGCCTTCTAGGGTACTGGTTCAGGAGGCAGCAGGGCTTTGGGTGTTATTTCTGATGGTCTTTGGCCCAGGGCAGCTGCTTATGTTGCCTACTTGAGCAGCCCAGTGCTGCCAGTGTTATGTTGGAAATGCAGTAAGTGTGCTCATGAGTTGAGAAACAGCTAAGATCTGTTCAAGGAAGTTCAAAGCCTGTTGCCCAGTGGATTGAGCATTGATCACAGTAGTCTGTGCACGCAGGAGCAAGTTAACCCAAGAAAGCCTCTCACGTTTGTTTGAAGTATACCTGGTCGCATCTGTTCAGGACTAACCAAAGATTTAAAAACATAGGGTTTGTGCAATGTTTTCTGCCTATGGCAATAATGTATTTCTGGGTGCCTTTTGTGGGAAATACTCTATTGCCTTCTTGTGGTGTATATACAGCACTCTAGATTATCCATTCATGAGCCACTAATGGCAAAAGAAAAAAGTATTATTTTTTGTTCATGAAATAAACACGGATTAAGATGGAAATTTATTATGAAATAGACGCAAAATATTTCATATAAATATGATCTTTTCGTGCCTTGTAGGTGATCTCTTCCAAAAAGTTTTTTGTTGAGGTAGAACAAATGTATCTCTAGAGAGGCTCTAACAGCATGGAACTTGTGTAACCTGGTGGGAGCACTGTCTTGCATATCACTGTGCCTAGTCAATACTCTATTATTACACGTTAAGTGGTTTGCTACAGTATCCTGTGCACAGGGTATTAGAAGGGATGTTATCTAATTTCCTAAGCGATAATGGTATAAACAGTATGCATTTTTTATTATTAAAAACCCAAACTATTGCCTCCACTGAGTTAATGTTTCTTTTATATACGGTTAGCACCCAGGAGACTGACTCATAAATCAATGCAAAATTAAATGGAAAGTGCAAAGTTTTGGAAAACTTGAATTTATTACAGACTGAGAGTCTTTGACTCTACCTACAAACAAACTTGCTGAATGGTATTTTTATTTGACTGTAGCATTCTTTCTTGGTTTTAGTTGGTCAGAAAGAAGTCCAAACCAAAACTCCACCAACCTGTAACAAATAAAAACATTAAAATGGAGTGAGAGGAAAAGAAAATACGTATTCCTGTATTGTTTTTTTTCTGCTCCTTTTGAATGTTTCATCAGTTTCTAGTCAGGTGATCCATACAAACACCATTTTTATAGGTTCCTTATACTCTATAGTAGGATCTTTGTTTATAGGAGTAGTGTGTATAACGTTGAAATTTTTATTTGTAAAGGCTTTTTACCACTCCCCTGCAATGTAATGACATAAAAATTAAACAATTTGTTCTTGTGTTTTGTTTTATTAATCCTTCTGAGGTACATGGTTCTTTATGAGCAACTAGTGATTCACATCATAGAAACCATGAGATGTGAAAATTAAAATGTTAATGTCAAAACAGACATCTTTTGAGTTTGTTACCAGGGGCCCAGGTAAGGGGCTCCTAATCTTCAAAACCTCAAATTTTCTAAAACCTTATTTTTTAGCTTCACAGAGGTTAAACGTTTTGTTTTGGTGTTTCTTTTTTCCCTCTCACCCCGATCTGGCCCACGTTCATTCAGTACTACTGTTAAAGTGGGGAGGTACTTAAAGAGGTCCTCACAATCTTCTGTTTTCTTATGCATCATGGTTTAGTTTTAGGTGAATCTGTACTAAACCAGGGATTTGCAGTGAAAAAATCACACCAGTTTTTGCAATATGGAAATAATATATGCTGATAACTTGCAGGTAAAGTAATAAAAATTGGTTTTAAAATGCAGTTTTGGGAACTAAGTAATTTTAATTTGGAATATACCCTAGTGGGCTGGTGTAAATCACACTGTTTACATTTCAGAGCAGTAATGTGACTTGAAAGGATGTGTGAACCTGCAAGACAAATGATGGCAAGCTGCTGAGCTTTATGAGATCTTATTCTTCTTGGTTTACAAGTGGGATGAACAGTTCAATCCAGCTTTTATGCTGTAATAGTGAAAGCAAATAGAAAAAAGGCTAAACATATCTGGGAATCAAGGGCTTTTTGGCACCTTGAAGAAATTCCAGTAATGGCTGTAGAAATGTCATAAATCAAACCTACAGAACAAAGGTTGACCTTAGCTCAAGATATCTTAAGTTGGTATTCTTTTCCCAGAAAAATACAGAGAAGCTGCTATTAAAAGAATACCTTCTATCACATCTACCTTTATGGCAAAAAACCCTAGTCCATTGAAAACCTGTACTCATTTTCTAATGAGTTCCTAGAGGCTAATCCTAAAGCCAGTACAGATGAAAATGTGTTGTCTTAGGAAAAACCTTCCAGCGGAAGGGCTGTCTGTGTGCAGCATCAGAATGTGCAAAGGTTTTCTGTCAGAGGCTTCCATGAGTCCAGATGTATGACTTTGTGATGCAGGACTGCAGTAACTTGTTAAGAGTTTCTAATTGACTTTTCCAAATGCAGTTTCTTCATTATAAAACAAACAAAAACTGAACAAAAAAACCCCCAAACCAAACAAAAATCATTGCCTGAGAAAATGCTGCAAAAATATGAGTAAATGTCTTGTTTCAAAATGGCACCAATCTAAAGATTTAAAATAATCTTTAAAAGGGCCATAAGGCAAGGGGAAGAACATGTATGCAAGAAATTATGTCAACTTAATGAACTTGCAAGTCTGATATCTGTGTCGTGAGAAGAACTAGAAATGGAGCTTCTGCCAGACTCACAGGACTGGAAGAACTGAGGAGACCAGTACGGAAAAGAATTATGGTGAATTACATGATAGTAATTTGATTTTTTATTTCTGACTTGTGAGTAGATAAGATAATACTGAATATAATGTGCTTTTGAGTTTGTCGGAATATGATTTCTTTTTTTTCAGCTGTATTTGTGTGACGTTGTTATATCACTTGAGAAATAGCTTGGGAATTCTATACAAATCTTTCTGCAGAGCAGAGAGATATGTAGGCTTTGCTAGGAAAGACTGTCTTAGGCAGTCACTGACTTTCTGATATGTCAGTAAGACTCCAGAAGTCCAGGAGGTCTGTTAGCGTATCAAAGTAATAGTGGTTGCTTACAATACTGAAGGAACCTTTGTTAGAGTAACGTACTCTGATCTGATTTTTATGTCCTTGGCAGTCCTGTGCTCTATAGCAAAGAAGAAATTCTAGCCAGATGTGTACATCAGTTGAGGTGTATGTGGTGTACATATGAGGTATGTATGTGTATGGACCACAGGATAGTGTATAATTCTGTGCCTTGTTCAGTTAATTGCCATACAAAATGTCTTTATACTTGACCAGATTACCAGAACAGAAGAGGATAATGAACAGGGTCTTCAAGGCAGCGTGGCTGAGATTTTGAAGGTGGATAGCCAGAAGGCAAGTCATGTGCCTGTAAGGACATTGCTCACTTGAGTGCACAATATGTTAACTATATCTGGATTTAGCATAATCATCCTTGACTAATAAGAAGAGAAGGGAGAGGGTTTAAGTGCTGAATAAATAAATTACTTAATTACATGTTATCAGAGAGGAACAGATGGTCAGTTTAGCGTGTTTTCTGACTGCTTGTGTTTTCAAGAGAGGGTAGATCCACGCTGACTCTTGTATAGAAGATTTCCCAGTGTTAATAATTAATCTGTGGGTACATTGAACTACTTTTTCTTGTTATCTTTGAGATGTGCTTTGCCAATACATATTTTAGGTGACTGAAGAGTCTTGACGTCATTAGGAACTAACATAAGTTTCTCCTTCCTTTATATTGTAACTGTGTATTTATCGTAGTGCTTGTTATTCTTAAAGGTGAGAAATGGTTCAAGATACCACACCAGAAAAGCTGGATGGCTGCATATTTTGTCACATGGATATTTTGCTGTATAATGTTTTGCGGTATCTGTGGCCAAATCATAATTTGCAGTCCAAGTTTCAGTTAAAGAAAATGGATTTTTGTTCTTTGGAATCTTCTGCCAACTTCTGAGAAACATTCTCCTTGAGTTTTCTCAAGCCCAGAGTTCAGTGCCTGCAGTATTGGTGTCAGCTGGCCTGGGTTGCTGTTGCTGCAGCCCTTTATGTAGCATGAAAAAAAGTGACATTAGATATGATCTGAATTGATTTCTTTTTTCTTTCTTTTTTTTTCTTCCTCTTTTTCTTCTTTCTTCCAGAATTGAGACCTATTCCACTTCCATTTTTACGTGGAAAAATTCTACAAATTTAGTTCTTTGTAGACTCTCTGCCTTGCATAGCTGTCCTACAGCCTGAACTTGGTGTGGTAGAATTGGGTGCCTCACACTCTTCAGTTTTCCCCTCCCACCTTTTTCCTTTTATGAGGAGTTGTATGGAGAAATTAAATGTAGGGGTGCTTCAGCTTTAATTAACGATTGTTGCCTAAATAAAGAGAAGAGGAACAAACCAGGGTTTACGTTTTGTACTCTTGTAGTAATTAAGAGAAAATAAACAGTAAAAGGGAAGTTCTCTGTTCTGAAACAACAGTAATAGAAAACAGGTTTGTCACTGTCCTATTAAATAGTGATAAATACTTTTCTATTACCTGTTTTTTCTTAAAGGCAACACGTTTAGCACTTCCCTCTCGCTGTGTGTATATATGAAAATAAAATGCAGTAACAAATAAATGCTTAGGCCTTATTAATAAGACATGTTCAAACTCTGAATTTTAATTTAGAATTTATGCTTAGAATGAGCCTAATTTCTAAATCTTTTTTTTCCTCTGTTAATCCTTTATTTTTTTTGCTTAATCTTAATTTAAAAAAAAATCCTCTCTCTATTTTTTCTTTCACTTGAATTTAACTCTGAGCTAAAATCTGCTATTGAGGACCAAACCAGAAACTCAAATACCAAGGAAATCATTGGGCAGGAATGAGGGCTAATACCAGGTGGTCACCTACTTGGCAGTATCCTTAATTTCCACATTTCTGCTCTATGCCTTTGGTATTGTGGCACTGAAGGTCAGGGCCCTAGTATTGAAGGCTGCTTATTTTATGTACAACAGTTACAGGGGATGCCTGTTTTCTAGTGTGCCTGGCGTTTGGACAATAGCATAAGCAATAGAGTATCAATTTTTGTCATGTAATAGTAATTATTAGTTTACATGACAGGGCAGGCTCTTTATTGAATTAAATTAAAATGTGATTGCATCAATGAATAGCAGAAAGAGGAAGACCACATTAGCTACTGTTTGCTACAAATACTTCTGTGAACTTCTTATTCAGTATTTTTATTCTTATGTAAATTCAGACAATTATTAAAGTGGATGTTGCTGTAAGTTTTTATTGTAAGGTGCAGTAGACTTCTGGATTATATCCAAATGGAGGGGAGGGAGAATCCTGTTGTGGTGTTTGTTTTTTCCCCTAGGTCTTCTGCATAACTGCCAGCCTTCGGTCTTCTTACTTGCAAAACACCAAATCGGGGAAAAAAACCCCAACCAAACCAAAACAAAACACCCAAGCTGCAACTTTGAATCACAAGATGATTTTGAAAGGTGAAAGACAAATGAGTTGTCTAATTTTTGGTGGGAATGTGTTGCAAGGAACCATACTGAACAACTAAGGCTCCAGTGAATCCACAAGGACTTAAAGTGGCTGAACATGTCAGTGGAAGATGTCAAACTCCTATCAAAAGGATAGAATTCTGTGGGTTTTGTATCTCTACTTGCCTGCCTTGGCAAGGAACCTTCATGGAGGTACAAGAGGACACAAATACCAAAAAAATAGTTATAAAGCATATGTAGCATTCTTGAACTCTTACAGGACTCACTGAAACTTTTTTTTATAAATTCAGTTTTGCCTGAAAAATCTGCATACAATTTGAATGAAATTGAATATGTTTCAGGGCTCAAGCAGTGTGTCTTCCATCTGAGGCAAAATGCAGATGAATTTCAATTAGGTGTTCCCATTATAATCTGTCTTCACTGGTAGTTTTCATCAAAATTGCTAGGAAGTGCGGTATAATGTATGATCGGGATTTGCCCACTAGCAGCAGTGTACCTGTTACCTTAGTTTTTAAAAAAACGCAAAATAATTAGCTTGATGCATGTGTGTGTGTGTATCAGCTCCTCACCATGAATGACTTAATTGTGACAGGTAATTTGGGATTTGAAAGTAGTTCTGTCTGTATGTGTTTTGTGTATGTAATACACATAATGGTTTATATTCTTTTTATCTTCATGATGATACAGATTACTAATTAGGTTGACAAAGTAACTGTTTCAAAAGATTTATTGTGATGTTGGCAGAGTAGTCAGTAGTTACTTTAAAATGTCTGTTTTGTAGCGGTGTTTTGTTCTGAACCTGATTTTTATGGAAATCTTTTTATGTGCCAACCCACAAGGTGAATCCTAGAGTGTTAGTATTAACTCAGGCTTATCACCCGCTCATGATGTGTCTGTTGGTGGCATCCCTCTGCCAGTCTCTGAAGCTCTTCTGCCTTACCGTAGCTCTTGCCATGCAGGGATGCTGTGATGCCCTGAAATGGAGTCTCCCTACTGCCACACACCATTCCCACAGCTGGGGGATATCTGCTCCACACAGGTGATGATAAAATAGATTAAGTTTCCATCCTTTCTCACTGCTTTATACAAAGAGATTTTGAAAATCTGTCATGCACACATGGATAGTTCTTTTTCGTAAATAAACAATAACTCAAACTTGTGTTTTAGGCAATACCAAATTCAAAGCTGTGTTAAAATTACTTGCTGTCTTGGATTCCTAACATGGCCATTATATTAATTGGTTTCATGACAGTAGTATGGTGTTTAAAAACTTTCATTAGTACTTGGAGTGCTTGCTTGTCTGCATGACTTTCCTGAGAACTGTATTAGAGGTGCAGTTTACTGCCCTTACCCTGTCAAGCTGGTTTAGGACTGTTTAAATATAGTGTACTAATATCGTTCATCGGCTGCATCATTTTGTTTGGAGGGTTTTAGATGTGTGATTTCTTTTTATTGCCTGTGACATAGCACTTGCAGAAGAGAGAAGTGAATTACTGAGTACTTCATTGCTGTTGAATGGACTTGGTGTATTCAGATTAGCTGTAGCGATAAGAAACAAAGGTGAACATAGCTGTGGTTCAGTGCTGAAAAGAGGAGGGTAGAATGTGGTGTTGAACTATAAGTGTGGAAAGGGAGATATTTTGATTAGGTTAATAAAGTGTTCCCACTTCAGAGAGACTTGACAGAGCTCTTTAGTTTGGTGGTTTCTGATTTCTCTTTAGAGGGATGGGGAATATTAAGTGAAAGATGCAAATCATTGTACTTCAGGAGAGGCATGGGTGCTTTCTGGAGTGCTATATGAAATGTGTGTGTGAGACTGAATCAAATCACTAATATGTGAGTAGGTGCTTGGATTTTAGTGTAGTTTGTTTTTTATGTGCTTTATACTTGAGAAGACAGAGTTGGCCATCTCTGCTGCTGAACAACCTGGCATCTGCTAATTTAAATAATCCTCTGTATTTTCATTGTGGGTCTCAAGGAAACTGCTCAGCCTTGCATTTGATACTGCAGGGTGAATAATACTTTGTTCTGTGCTGCCACTGTTAGGACACCAATCTTTCCTTCCATCCCTCCTTACTCTGATAAGTGCAGCAGTCCCACTGATGGGTCACTGCACTGAAAGTCAGTCTTATCTAGTGGAGGTGCTTGTTGCAGGCTGGAGCTGACTCTGGAGTTCTCGTGTATCATAGCTTCGGCAGCTGCTGACACATGCTGATAATACACTTCTTGTTAAGCAGCAGCTTTGGTAGAAAAATCAGGTGAGCTTAGGTAAGTGTGTCTATCTTATGCTACAGTGAACAACATTCACCTGTGAGCTTGCGGGTGAAATAAGGAGAATTCCCATTTCAGTATATGCACGATGAACTTTGAGAGATGACAGAAACCTCAGTACCAACAATCGAGAAAGCAGGAATAGATAAGGTAGGCATTCCTCTGCACTCTGCCATCTAGAATATAAATGTTAGAATTGTCATCCTATTCCTGCCTTTAGGAAGAAAGTAACAGTGATGTGTCTTCATTGAGACAAAAGTTGCAAGGAAAACTCAGCCCAAAACAAAAAAAATCCCAATCAATAATAAGGAAACATGGTATGAAGTCAAAGGCCCTGAGACAGTATTGGTGGTATATAGTGACGGCTTTCAGCCTGCCTTACAACGTAACTGTTTTGTAAGGCGTATCATAGCACAGTGTTCTGACTGAAGAGGAAAACAAAGCATTGCTACAGAAGCAGTGAGCTGCAAGATGTCACTGAGGCCAAGAGCTTAGCAGGATTGCAAGAAATGCTGACTGGACATGATCATCCACAGTTAACAGGGTATAAAGCAGGGGTCCTCAAACTTGTTAACCAGGGGGCCAGCGCGCGGATGAAGTGGCAGGCAGTCATCTGTGGCTGCTTGGTTTCTCCCCCCAACCCCTGGCGGGGGGGGTGGGTGGTGGGGGTGGCAGGGGGGTTCTGTAAGTAGCAGGGCCGGATTGAGGACCCTGGGGGGCCATATCCAGCCCTTGAGGACCCATGGTATTAAGTGTCATAGTTAAAGTTAGGTGGGATTTTAGAAGGGATAGGAATGGTGTCCTTGGGTCAAACTTGATTAGTGTTTGGGAAGAACCTTGGTGTCTTAACTGCCACCTTCAAGAGTTGTTCTGCTTCACACTGGTACTACTGGCCTGTGATTAAGTGAAAATACAGGAATAAGACAATGGTACATCTAAATGGATATAACAACTTCCACTCTTAAAACTGGATTATCATTTCACGCTTTGGTGTATCATACAGATGCATGTATACTTTCTTTTCCCTTGGCAAGTCAGAAGAGAAACAAAGACATCCAGGGAAAGAAAAATACCAGTTCCTTCGCTTTGTGAGCAAATGATACATGCAAACATCCTGAAGCAGATCCCCTTAAACCAGGAGAGGGGATGTGAACCTAGTGACAGCAGCTAATAGGGAAAAAGTGGAATGCGTTGGCAACAGAATGTAAATGGAGGTTTCTGTAGTGACTCATAAACACTAAGAATACTCAAGTAAATTCAGGGTTAGACCAAAGTGCTCAAGGTAAAAAGACAGCTCTTGAATTATTTCAAATGACCTAGTAGCCTTTGACATGAATTATTTGTTGAATGGGTCCAGTGCCTCACACTGCTGAAAAATCTCTTTCAAACCACCCTTAGCTATTAATAACCTCCTACGCAGTGTAAAGGATAGCAGAGAATGGCCCAGATTGCTAGGCAGCATCAATGGCAAGCTTCACATTTCATGCCAGTATTGTGGTCTTACTGTCTTACCTTTTTTTTGGTAAGTAAGCATTTGAATCTTGTTTAAGTAGAAATGGTTGGGCTAGCATTTCCTAAAGATCTTACTATACCATGTGTTCACAGAATGTAAACTGTTCTGTCTGGGGCAAGTACAAAGCACTTAAAAATAAGGTCCAAAGAGTAGGTTCAGATGGATAATTGTAAGCACTAATATCTAATGATAACTTTGACTTGGCACATTTTCTGTCTTTCTAGAATTGCCAAAATGTTCTTAATGGATAATCTCACAGCTGCTGATACAAAAATGTTAGTAGACAAGTGTTTTGGCAGTGTCTTTTCTTTTCCAAAGCTTCTGCTAGAAATGCTCACACTGCTTTCAAGTGCTTAGGAAGACCTTTAGTGAGGGGAAAAAACTGCCCTTAGTGAATCAATAGTATTAAGTTTCTGTTGTGATAAATACCTCTCAAAAGTGGTTTTTAGCAGCAGAGGAACATCAGTTACTAGTTATAAACTTATATCATCCCTAATTAAAAAAAAAAAAGTGTACTGGAATTAAGTATACTGCTATTGAAATGTTGGTACCAAGATTTTGTTTCACTTTCTTCCTTTTTATTTTATTCTTGACAATATAAAAGCAAAGACGTAGAGGAAAGACATCAGACAATAAAAACCCCAAACAGAAAGTAATTTTTCATTTTTTCCCCTCACCATTGAAAAATAAAAGTTGCATGGGTGTCATTTCAGCAATCAAAATTTTTATTCATGGTTTCTGACTAAAAAATTATTGTGGTTTTTGAATAACTACAGGTTCTGGAATGAAACAGAGGTTTTTATAAAACCAAATTTCTTCATATACAGCTTCTTCAAGCTGTATTTCAGTCCTCCTGTTACTACTCAGTGTGTTTGCATGTAGTAAGAAAAACAGATTTATTTTTTTCCTTTCCTGAAGTTCTTCATGAGGACTATTCCTTGGTGTCTTCTGTCCTGCATAACAAATACTGGTCTATTTAGAAATTCATTATGTGTTCTGGCTCTATATTGCCTATCCATGTCCCTCAGTTGTTTTCAAACCCTTTAACCTCAGCTATTCTGAAGCGTTTATTTTGGTTTGTAGCTGTTCTGAAGTAAGTAGTTTATTTAAACTGGCCAGCTCCAACAGTTAATGCAGCATCTCTGAAACTGCCAGTGAGCCTAAATTAGGTTGTCAGAGTCAACATACCGATCTAGTGAGCCTATTAAAATCTTAATAACTTTTAAAATTGGACTCTGGGTAACAAAACATTGTCCCTGTGCATTAGATTTTCAGTAGATAAATCCATTAAACTATGTCTTATCACCTTCCTTCTCTCTCTGTTAGACACTGCCCAAAGAAGAATTTTTAGCGATCTAGTGAATACCTCTAATACTGGAACGTCATAAATCAGTTATCATTGGACAACATTCAGCTCATCCAAATAAATGCTGCTGTGTTAGGAAAATTTTCTGCTTTTCTTTGAGTCATCTTACTGACGGTGCTTAGATTTCTGTGCCTGAGAGGAAGGTAGTTTGTTTTAATGAAGCAAAAGCAGGGGGAAGATAGCTATAGTACTTGTTTGTTGCCTATTATTTCTGAGCCAATAGTCCATTCTGATCTTAGTAAAGGAGCTGTCAGTTATATTTAAAATCAGATTTCTGTTGTCTCAGCTTCAGTTCTGTGCATGAGAACATGCATTGAGTCCAGTAAAATTGCATTGCTTTCCTCTTCTCCCTCCTTCTCTCTCTCTTTCTCTCTCTCTCTCTCCAGTAAAATGTCAGTTAACTGCATCTATAATGCACTGCCATAAACTGGAGTTTCCTCCTTCAATTTACTCTGATTGGGAAGGAAAATTCTTCTTCTGCCACAATTCTCATGTATTACTTA
This sequence comes from Falco naumanni, assembly GCF_017639655.2. Classification (NCBI taxonomy): domain Eukaryota; kingdom Metazoa; phylum Chordata; class Aves; order Falconiformes; family Falconidae; genus Falco; species Falco naumanni. The sequence continues at coordinate 14,596,600 of NC_054061.1, forward strand.
AGTTCTCATTCATTACTAGATGCAAGTGGGAGGTCAAAATCGAACTTTTTAATGGGAACAAAGTTGCAGCCTTAATTATGAAGGAAATTGTAGATTACTTATAATAATCAACCGAAGTTTGAATGTTAAGTTTGACTGGCAGAAAAACATCTGTCATCATTATTACTATGTATGAGACCAAATCCATTTGCAGACAAGTAGCAAGTGATTAGACAGAACTAGGAGAAGCAAAAGGACTTTTATGAGAGACTCCTTGTAATTCTTTTCTTTCAAGAAGGATAATTAGTGGCCTTTCGGATATTTCAACCAGTTGTAATGCTCTGTGAAAGGAAATAAAATGAAACCAAGCGTGGTCGTATATGACAGCAGTGACTGAAAACGAGCCCTTCTGCTCTACTATCCTATAGTCTTTACATTGTGTATCCCTGTGCAAAGTGGTTATTAGCAAAGAATCTAGGGTGTTTTGCACAGCAATTAGTAACTAAAGGAGATGCAAAAGGTTGGATATGTATAGTGCATGTGACATGGATGTCTAATTCTTGGTAGTAAACAATGTCTTGGAATGCAGTAGTCAATTCCTCTGTAGTGGAGTCAGAATGTGTACTCTAAACTTTGAAAAGAACCATAAAATGTGAGTTAAGGAACATAGTAGGTAAACAAAAATATGACAAAATAAATATGTCTGAGCTGAAAGGGAGTCATCATCAAAGACTATGAAGTATCTATGTCTTCCTGAGAGTTATTCTTGAGTTATTACCAGCTGTGGTTAAACATGCTGCTAAACTCACTGCGTTATTTTCAGTAGATTTTTCTGCCTTAGTGCAAAAGGGTGAACATGACTTGGTGTCTCTTGAGCAAACACAAGTTATATCTGCAAAGCAATCCAAATACCAGCACTTTATTATCATTAAAGCCCAATTATCAAGAAATCTTCATCAGAGTATCTTAATGACACTATATTTTGATATTTAGATGAAGCATTCTATTAGAAGCTTGAGTGAAAGAGGAAGTGATAAAGACAATTAGTTCTGCTAACTGCAGTCTGTGGGAGCTTATCTATGGATTTGCTCCTTACATGGTTAAATATTCTCTCTGCAGTTTAGGTTTTATCCAACAAAGAAGATCTGATTTCAGATAATTCTTCTTTCAAGAAAACAGTTGGTACTTCAGTCTGTCACTCATCCATATCCACTTACGCCAGGATAAACACTTATTTATGAGAGAATTCAAAATAAAGCACAACACGCATTTTATCATTTACAATAAATTGGTAGGTAATATGTTTTATTCTCAGACACTTGCTTACCAGTGGCCATATCTCCAAGGAGATGAGTGCTATTTAAAAATATTATATGAGTTTCCACTTCTCCAGGGAAGCATAGCTGTCCTTGTACAGTTTGTAAAATGACTGTATAGTAACCTCATTGAATACTGGGATATTTTTCTGTGTTTTTTCCCCCTCATTGTTTATAATGACCAAAAAAAAAGCAACCAGGACATCTGTGTCTTTGCAGACACAGACACACAGTGCTATTAGTTTGTTACTTTTGAAGTACACATAAAGAACACTGAGCAGGAATCATAGCTTCTTAGACTGGGACCCTGTTCTGCTTGGTGCAGACACTCACTACATGAAGCTCATAATTTACTCCCAAATCTGTTATAATCTAAGCATAAAACTCTTGTCAGTAATGAAATCTGACAAGTGGCTGGAGTTGGTAGAGGCAGGGAAGCGACGAAGCAATGGGCCTCAGCATAGCTGCCAGTCTTCTTTCTCCAGCTTTTAGAAGAGTTTGACTTTGGGCAGAGGAATCTGTTCAGTCTGGACAGAAAGTGAAAGTGATGGTCCCTCAGATGTGACTGTTGTTAGTGAAGCTTGGGTTTAAGCATGAGAGAGTGAAGTGAGGTATGAGAAATCTCACAGAACTAAACTGCATAACACTTGGTGAAATACAGTCTGTAAATATTGCACAGCACTTAAAAACATCAAAAAACAAAATAAAAAAAAAAACCAACCCAAAACAAACCCCAAACCCCCCCTTATTGGAGGATCTCCAAGCAGCTTGCAAATATCCATTAATTACCTCTCAGTGGGAAATGGTACAAAGATCATTTCACTTGTTTTGGAATTGGAAATCAGTTGCTGTTAATGTGTAGATCAACATTGCTACCATCTGTTATAAATAGGAAAGAAAGTAGAGATTATGGACAAAGCATTAATTTGCAGTCAGGATGTTCATACACAGAATGTAACCACCTGACCTTGAATTTAAATTTAAAAAACCTGTGAGACATTTAGTGGTTTTGTGTAGCAAAAATCTTCATAGCTCAGATTTTGCATTATCTGACTTTTGAAGCGAAGATTGAGCCTTGCTACCTGGAAGCCAAAAAACCTGATTATGCTCGGGTGCGATGGTGCTACTAACAGCCTGTGCAACTGAAAGGGGTCAAAAGCTTCAGGGACTTTTATGGCTGCTTGAACCTCTGAGCCACCGCTGGTTTTCAGATTACTTAAGTGAAGTCTCACCCCAGCTGCAGTCTTGGGCTGTCATCTTTACATTGCTGGTGAATTATAAACCTGCCCATCATTACTGTGATGCATTCCATACAACAAAGACCTGCTTTAATAAAGCTCTATTTTCACTTCCTTACTTCTCCAGAACTTGTTTTTCTGTAGATATTGAAATAATTTGTAAACTATGTAACTGACCTTGTCTGTGGCTTTTTGATTATACATGCTTCCTAGACTTAGCCTATTCATCTCTTTTTAAGGATCTGATCATGATAGTAATCAGTTATTTTTTTCAGATTGGTGAGGATATTCAGACAGTTTTGGTTTTAGTTATTGTTCCCACGACAATGACTTTTCTGTCCTCAAAATATCAGTTACACCAGGGGAAAGGTGAAATTGCCTTTCACTACTTGAAAAACTGGGCCAAAGTAGCCAACAAATGTTTAACATCAAATACTTTGTTCCATGTGAATGAACACTTTTGTCAGCTGCCTGGGTAAATAATAGCTCCTATTAGGCGATAGCCAGTACAAATGCACAATGAAAACAATCTCTCATTTTCTGTAGAAATAATGCACTGGTGCCCTTGAAATAGCTGTAAGGTTTTTTTATTGAGAATCACAGCACGAGAATGAGGAGGTGTGTGTCTGTGTGTGTGTGTCTTACTATTTCTTTTTTTTACCGCTTTTCACAGAAATACTCATCAGTCTTCCTCTTTTGTTCCTCCAGGTTTGATTAGAAGCCTAGTGTATTGTGGGGAGGAGTGGGATGAAGAGTATGGTTATTATGACTAACCAGAGGGGAAAAGCCTTTTCCTGACTTGATCTTTGAAGGTGCAGTGTTCTTGGTTTGGGTGGTTTTTTTTTTGTTTGGTTTTTTTTTTTTTTTGTTTTTTTTTGTTTTGTTTTGTTTTTGTTTTTTGTTTGATTTGGGGTTTTGTTGTTTGTTTGTTTCTGAGCTGCTAAGAGAAGTAACAATGTGCAAGACATCTTAAGAATGGGGGTAGTGGTGCATATGTCACAGGTGCTGGAAGGGAGGCAAATAAATAAGAAGGTGCTCCTTTTAGAATATATTAAGAGATGTAATGGCTCCAGCGTGTGGAGGATTGGGTAGCCTTGAAGGTTAAAAGTCAAATTGTCTGGTAATGATTAATTGTGGTTGTATATCATCACAAATATTAGGATATTTTTGTTCATTTACTGCTCATTAATGACATTGATGTGCCTTTTGTCAATTTAGTAATTCTCAACTCACTTAAGAGTACTCTGTGGGAAGCTCTGCCCCTTGTTAGTTTGTATGTGTATTAAGTGGGATTTCTAATAAATGTGGGCTCACCAGTAAAAGTGAGCTGCTGAGCCATTTTATTTTAACTTCATAACACACCCACTGTGGTTTCTAGCGTGATTGAAAAAAGCACACAGTAAAACCCGAATTCAGCCACTCACCACTTGGTGCCACTCTAGCTTTGTGAACGGTAGTATCACCAACATAACAGAAGATCTTTCTTCCTCTAAGTTTGCCAAGTGCTGTCTGAAATATGACACTGAGCAACCATCTTTCAGCTATGTTGGTCTGAGTCGGAATAGGTGGTGGCTGATGGACAGTTTCTTCGTATTGCTTAGAAGGGAAAGGAGATGTTGGTATCTATGATACAGGTTTTAAATCGAGTATGTAGATATGAAAGCACTGCAGGGCTTTTTTTTTTTTTTTTTTTGTTTGTTTTCTGATGCAGCTGTCAGTTCAAACCTGAAAGTGGACTAAACCATTTTAGTGACTGCTCTGAGACTGTTCTTTTCCTGGAGAGGAAGAGAGACAGCTGTTGAATGTACTTGCAGGTAGTTGCATAAAAAATACAGAGAACTTTAGCACGTGTGTTGCTTACTCCATTTGTTTAAGTATATCTTGCATAGCACATCTGTCTGCTTACACTGTAGGATCTTCATCTGAGAAGTGCTATGTTGGTATGGGTCACGCCTCTGCAGGCAACCCCATCATCTTTCTTTTGTTTCCGAAGATGTGCAATTATACCGAAGGAGACATACAACTTTTTTCAAAGGAGAGTTTGAAGCTGTGTGGATGATAAGAACATTTTAACTGTCTACAAAGTTCTGTAATGATAACAGCAAAAAGTGATGATTTCTGCAAGGTAAATGTTCTTATTTGTGTGTTGAAGGCAAGATTGCACCATCTGAACTGATGAGGAGCTAAACAGTGGGACCGCTGATGAGCCATAAGACCGGCTGGACAAGGTGTCTGACATGGAATGGGAGTAGCATAACTGGAGTTGGGAATGGGAGAAAGGCTGTGGAACTGTTTTTTTGGACAGAGTGAGGAACTTATTTGGAGTCTAGGATGGAGAAATGACAAGGTAACACTGAGAATAGGAACATGACCAGGAGTAAGAATTTAAAACCACTCTCACAGCCTGTCCTTTCTCCCCGTTTTCCCTCTACACTGTTAACCTTCTCCCTGGTTGTGTAGGCACTGTTATATTATGTGGTTAACATTAGAAAAGGGAATCTGAGCCAATTATTTTTCCTGCAGATTGAAGTGCTGGGATCTGATGTGTGGCTAATGGGCAGCTGGAAGCAATAAATTCTGTAAAATAAATATATACAGGAGCTGCATAAGATTTCAAAAATGACCCTAATTCCCGTATTTTTCTAAGCGCTTGACAATAACTTTAGTGGAGTTTCCTTTCGAACTTTTAAGTGTGTGGATTTACAACTGTGCAGTTTTCTTCAGCACAAGTTTTGTGTGATAGATGTATACAGATAACACTTAATTTTTCAGCTCTTTGTTATGCCACCATTAGTGAGATGTTTAGCAAATATCTGTATCATCATTACTTTCCTGTTCATGGATTTTAAAGCAGAGAAAACTGAATCTGGCTGATTCCAAACCAAAAATTTAGGTATTAAAATCAAATTCCAGGACTTGGAAACTAGCTTAACACTTCTGTTCCTGGAGAGATGACTAAGGATCTTTAATGGAGAGAGAAATCAAGTTATCAAGATTGAAGACATCTAATGTGAAGGTGGTGTTTTGCAGTTATCCTCTTCTGATAATTTTCAGAGTTGCTAGTTCTGTTATAAGACTAATGTTTTCCTCTCACAGACCCTCCATTCCACTAAGACAGGGGTCCTCAAACTTTTTAACCAGGGGGCTGGTGTGCAGATGAAGTGGCAGGCAGTCAGCTGTGGCGGCTGCTTGGTTCCTTGGTCACCCCCCCCAACCCCCGGTGGGGGGGGGGCGCGCGCGGGGGTTCTATAAATACCGGGGGCTGGATTGAGGACCCTGGGGGGCTGTATCCAGCTCGTGGGCTGTAGTTTGAGGACCCCTGCACTAAGAGATCACTCATGGTTATTTGGTCTTGATTTTTACTGTTTATATCAGCTGGCCCTGGCATCCTGCCACTTTTATTATTACTTGTCCTGTATGCAATGTTGTATGTAATATCAATCTGAAATGATATTTCAGTTGAAAATCTCAGCAGAAGGGGACAGAAATGTAGTGCAGAGTAGGGTGTCTTCCTTACACCACATTTACTTACTTTGTTGGGTAAAGTTCTTTAAGTTGTGGAAGTTAGTTTATGTGTTAGCAATTACTGTTGTTACATTGGGATAGTCCACACAAGAAGGCATAATACTTTTGAGACTTCAGAGAAATTTCAAACTGAACAGGTGTGTCAAAACTTCAGTTTACATGGTGAGCCAAATAAAAAACTGAAGTATTGCATTTGGCTAGCACTTAGGTAGAGTTACAACTTGATGACAGAAGGATAAAGATAATGCTTTCATTATCCTTTGGAGTCTGAAAACATTTGACCAATTCCTTTTGACCTTGCAACACCATGATCTTGATCTGAGATTTTAGCATGGCTAATCTTACTGGCCTCAGCTGTAGCCTGATTATTACTCTGATTTATGTTGTTGCTGTGCATGTCTCATGACTCCTACCACCTATTTGTTTTACATTAATCTACTCTTAAAAAAGCAGAAGGCAAACAAGCCAAAGCTACCTAACAAAGATGGTGTCTTGTCAACACATCTCTAACCCTATGACCAAGAAGTAAGACAAAACCTCTGTCTTAAACCTAAAGATGGTACAATTTTGCCAGATTTTGGAGTAGCTCACACCATTCTGTGCTTCCCCTGAATTTCTCCTAGAGGTAACTTGAATATGTCAACACCAGAAACGATGCTCTGTGTTTTTCCAGTAGTTCTCGTTCTCCTTCTGTGTGTACCCAAGTCATTTTCAAAGCAGCAGAACCAAACTCCAACATGCCCGAACCTTAATATATTGTAGTTAGTACTAACTAAAAGATTTCCCTCCCCATGTTCTTTAGCTAAAAGGAATGTAAATAAATAGTGATTTTTAAAAAAGAAAGTTTAATTTTATTTATTCCTTTAAGTTTCAGGGCTCTGAATTTTTTCCTCCCCAGGCTTTAAGGGTAGATGTTGCTGTGATGCTAAGGAGGCAGAAATCTTTGTGTTATAAAATCATGAATCTGATTTCAGTGTTTAACGTTGTATAGTTACAGGGTTATGTTAACATGTTTTGCCTTTTGGGACTTTTTTTTACATGATAATTAATATAACAGTCCTTTGGAATGAAAGTTTTTATGGTAATGGAAAAAATATATTTTATGTACTGCTCTCCTCTGTAAATCTCATTTTTCTCTGTAGGTTTCAGGAAGTAACCTACAACAGAAATACTAATAAAACGTATATTTTGTACTCTGCATCCAAGCCAGCTTTAAAGAGGTTAGCTGGGTACCAGAAGTAATTCTTTTTAATGCAGCAGTCCAGAAGGTTTTTTTGAGCTAATCTGTCCTTCATTACCATCTTGCTACAGCTAGACTGCTTTCCTGCATGAACGTAGCTTTAAGCTAATGTGATTTTTTGTACACTAAACTGAAGTTAGATGTACAGACAGACCAAAAATCTGTTCCTTCCCTTCTCTTTTTTTTTTTGTCTGTCACTTCTAGTACAAAGCAAGATATATGCATGAAGGAGGGTGTGCCTAGGTAGACGTGCAGATGAGTTTTCAAGCAAGATGAACAGGTTCTGAATTACCTTAATTTATCAGTGTAACCCTATTGAATTCATCCCACCTATTTGTATGCATAGTGCTCTATGAAACCCTTGCTGTAGTACTAAAAATAAGACTATGATACTGTTTTGCAAGCCACTTCTGATTTTGCAGTGCTGACAATTACAAACTTTCAGGGGGAAAAATGAAAAATTTTATGCATACATATATAAAGCAGCATGGGCTTTTGATGATAAAAGACAAATGAAGTTCCAAAGGGACTCATGAAGTCTGTCTGACTTTTTAAGGCTGTGGTGACGAGACACATGAAACAGTAGATCTTAACAATTGAAAAATAACCTTAAAATGTTCTCACAGGGTATAAACAAGAAGACAGTTAGGAACCTACTGTTTTAAAAACTTTTGCTACTAAATAGTTATAATTTGTTAGCAAAGGTAAATTTGAGGAAATGTCAAGACTCAAAACAAAACTGAGTGATGATCTGTGAAAAAATAGTTTAACATCTAAAGACTTAGTTGTTGGACTTATTAGTAAGTTTTATAATCACAAAAAGTACCAGTTTATATTCCTGGGGACTTAGTTCTGGCAAGCAAAGCAACATTAACAAACAGCTTTAATGCATGACATTTGATGGTGCAATCTTAGGTGAACTTGAGCTAATAATTTTAAGGTGTCATTTTTCTTGTCTGAAGGAACCACTGGAACAAAACACAGTTCTTCATGGCAGAAATCTTAAGCTGAGATAGCTGCCCTGTCAGACTCCCTCTGCTTCAGTAGCCCTGTTAGCAGTGGTCAGATGCTACATTCTGTACTGTCGCGGCACAATGTTAACCTAGAATAAAATGTGTACCTTTGGAGCCGGCTATGGGGGAGTGCATAAACCTTAAGACATGCCAGGTGTATTATCTTCCTGCACTCTTGCTTTCTTAGTGATCTCTCTCTGGTACTGGCTTGCATTGGCATCAGCACGTATGGGTAGGGTCTTAAACAAATAGGCAAGTATTTGGTTTCATTGTAATAGAGGCATTAATGTTTGCTCAACATCAAAAATGTATTAGTAATCCGTTGATTTATTGATTAATGGGGAACGTGTGATTTTGGGTGTTGAAGCATGATGCTACCACGTTGACTTAAAGTACACACTACAATGGTCAGGGATATTATTACAGTACCATAAATGGAATAATTCCTCAGGATTTAACTGTGTATGTTCTAGGGGAAAAGAATTGATTTGATAAATGGAAACTAATCAGCAGACATTCAATTTATATCCTGTGCTTTTTCAAGGAAGAATGCCTGTAGCTGTCTTAGTGTTGAGAAGGAATTGTTGGACCAATACATGGCTGACTACTTAGGAGTTTACACTGGTGATTAACAAAGAACTGTGATTGCAGTTCTCAAACTGAGATTCATTCTGTTTAGCTGAAGTGCTTAAGGATATGTGTGGATTTGAGGAAGACTGAAACTGCATTTCTATACCAGAAAGCAATTACTTAGGTTACATTGAAAGGTCTGTTTTGTAACATGATTTTAAAGCATATTAACCTTGTCCAAAGGGAAAGTTAAAATGGTACGTGTGGACTCACAGAGCCGTTGGGGGAGCGGTATTTTCATTGCTAATAAAGAGAACAAAGCAAAGCAATAAACAGTAATAAATAGTGCGAGTTACTAGTTTCACAGGCCAGAGCAGCTCAGAAAAGTGGTAGAGTGACTAGAGAAAGCAATAGCCAGTGAAAGAAGAGACTGGAACGTGAGCTGTCATGTCTGTGAGAGTACAATTGGCCCCTCAATAGGAATTGATAAGCTCGTAGCCCTCAGAGAATTACACCTTGAATAGGTAATGGATGTAATCAAATGTAGGGTCGAAGATCTGTGTGAGAAGGAGACATCTGCCAGGGAACCTTTGGAAATGCAGGGACAATCTAACGCTGATTATTGTGCGAGCACTTCAGGTAAACTATCCTTACTCTTTCAGTACTGTTTCCTGCCTTCAGATTTTCTTTGTCTCTTGCTGCTACATTTGCCTTTCAGAGTTCAGCAGGATCATGAGTGTTAGAGTTGGATCTCAAACAGCAGGAAGTTGATGGAAATGTGCTTCCATAGAGACTAGTTTTCACTGCAACCCAAAATTGTTTCCTAACAGATGCCTGCTCTTTCCCTTCTGTTATAAGTTTGATTTTTCATAATTTGTTTTCTTTAGATATATTTTATTTAATCAGTATGGTATTCTGGTAATCTAGAGTGAAACTTCACCTTAAGTGAGCCCAGGTTTTTCTACATAATTTGAGGCAGTGTTTCTAGGGCAGTCTGTGACCTGATCACATGGCTGCTGCACATTTCTTTAAGAAGTCTGTTGTTGTAAGAATATTGTTTGCACTGTCAGTCTATACCAGTACAAATGTATAGATTGCTATAGGTACTAATTCCACAGTTAATTTGCAAGGTTCCTCTGGAAACTCATGCTGTAATCTTGAACGTGTTGAGTAGGCTGCGTATGAACATAGCTGAGTAAAAATCTCATTTAGTTTCAACTACCCATTACCTCAAATTGACAAAGCTTTGTTTACAGACTTGCACAACATTTCTTTAAGTGGTTGTAATTAAGCTTATAAGGAGTAATTAATTACCAGCAAGTTAATAGAGAATGTAGACTGTAAAAACAGAACTTTACTAAAATGGCTCAATAGTTTTTACCTATTGTTTAGTCCTATCTGCAGAAGTAGGAGGAGTGCTCCAGTCACAGTCAAGTGCAGTATCACAGTTTGAGGACAAAATTACCTCTGTATTTTTGTCCCTCTTTTATGCCTTTGATGTGAAAGATGTGCAATGTGCAGGCAAGCTGTTTATTACTCTTTTTACTGATTTGCTCTGCTCTCCTTACTGTAAACGAATATTTTTCTTTCCCAGCCATCCTTAGTCTATAGCTGTTATATGTATAGAGCAACACAAACTAGTGTTTCACCTCTTAAAAACATCTGTAGTCTTTGGGCTGAGATCTGTTACACTTAACAGCAATTTTTTTTCATTACTTATTTCCTCTTCAAGATATTTTGTTAAATAGCATGCAGATACTTTGGTAAGGGTTTATAGCATGCTACATAAATAGCACTGCAGATTTTTTTTTGTAGCAGAAAATAAATGGAAACAGCCTTGAGTAGGTTTGCTACTCTGCCACTGGTTTGCTCCATAGCCTGAGCTGCATTCAATTGTCATATTTTTAAACTGGTAGTAAGGAAAGGTAGTTCAGGAGTGGAAGGCTTTGATTCAAAATCTGTTCCATGTCAAGCTTGTGATACTCCATCTTTCCCTGGAGAAAGTCATAATGACAGACATTTTGCAGTTTTTAGGTGGCGCATTGCTGGTATCTCTGGGGAACTATTCTCCTTGTAAGAAATAAGCATCTATCTGCTGGTATGGTAAAGTCAAATGAGAACATGTCACCAGAGGCCTGAGGCAACTAGTTGTACATTTTGCAACAGAAAATCATTATTTATGCAATCTGTAATAATCTCAACAAACATTAAAAATCCCCATTGCAATGTGTGTCTCCTGTAATAGTTGTAAAGATGAGGGTATGGGGGTTCAATCCTGTGATAAGGGGTGAGTGCCCCATCTTTGGGAAAAATAAATTGAAAACAATAAGGTTGTCTTTCCATTTAGTAGTTAGTTGGAAGGGAGTGTTGGTTTCCTTTGTGTTGCTTTCAAAAGATCAAAAATTAAATATTCTACTTTGGAGGGATGCTTGAGGGTCAAGTGGAGTATTTTATGTTGGACAGATTAGACTTTCTGAGGTGGAGAGATTGCTCCCTTGGAAATGGAATTGATACTTTACATTGGCTTTTTTTGGTGGTATTTTTGTTTGTTTTAGCTATTAAACAAGTATGATCCTGAACTCCAAGTGTTTTTAGAGAAGTTATAATAGCAGGTATGTCAAGAAAAGCAATGCTTTTTTCTGATTTCTAAGCAACTCTCTACCTTTACTGATTATACAGGCATTCTACTGGGCAGAATAACTGCCTCAGATCTCTGGCACTTACCCCTTTTGCTGGCTTAGGCAATTTAATGTAATTAATTGTAATAGCTTTATTTATCTTATGTGGTTTAGAGTTTACTCTCTGATACCATGATGTCCTTAATGCAGATACTTCAGGATTGTTTCCATTAGGATCAACTGAATGTAATTATTTAAGCACCTTTAAGCTAACCTAAGTTGAAAATTGATGTTCAAACCACAGCATCTTTGGGGGGGGGAAGAAGACTTAGAGTAATGATTTTGTAATCAATCAGCAATCATTGTGTAAGGGCTGAGTCATTTGCTCTGGCATCCATAGGAATGTCATGAATAAAAAAAATAACATGGGAATAATAAGTGCAGAGGTGAAATACTGTGTAGTGCTCTCAAGGAAACATCTCCACCTCCGGATATTTGGTAGCAGGGACTTGCCAAGAACTAATTCTTTATCATAGTGACCGTGTGTAATCCAGTCAGCAGTAACTGTAGTAGTTAGAGAAGGTGATTGTCACAAATTTGCTTTGTTGTTCTAGTGAAGCTTCTTCCTTCTAGAACAGACTTTTTTTTTTTTTTTTGTTACACTGGAAAAGAGAAAGAGGGAGTTTAGTTCATTCTTTACCTTAGACACGGAACAGAGCCCTCTAGACTAAGGAAGACCTCATTTTAAGGTTCAAAGTTGTGCACAAACATAGCGAGATATACTAAAGTCGGTAGTCAATGAAAAGTAAAGACAACAATAGGAATTGCTGGCATCAGAGTAAGTCCAGAACCCAGTTTAAATTCTTGTTTTGATATTTATACTGCAGTGGACTCTACATCCAAGGAAAGTTCACACAAGAAGGAATCTATTCTTTCCCACTACATCTCAACTATTTGCTTGGTTGCAAGTGTGGAGAGCAGTTTTCATAATGAGTTACAGACACAGTTGTAGGACTAAACCCAAGTTTAGGTGTTTTGCAAAGGGCTATCAAGATGATTAAGGGACTGGAGCATATCTCCTATGAGGAAAGACTGTGAGAGCTGGGACCGTTCTGCCTAGAGAAGAGAAGTTAGTGGGTTGGGCGGAATCTTATCGATGTGTGTAAATACCTCAAGGGAGGGTGTAAAGATGATGGAGCCAGGCTCTACCCAGTGGTCCCCAGTGGCGGGCCAAGAGACAGTGGGCACAAGCTGAAACACACGAGGCTCCATTAGAACATCAATAAACACATTTTTACTGTGAGGGTGACAGAACACTGGGATGGGTTGCCCGGAGAGGTTGTACAGTCTCCATGAGGATATTCAAAAGCTGTCCAGATGGGCAACCTGCTCTATGTGACCCTTTCTGAGCAGGGAAGATTGACAAGATGACCTCTAGGGTCAACAAGATGACCCCCTTTCCAACCTCAACCATTCTGCAAATCTGTGAGAGAGCTGGAAAGGAATTCATGTTACCAAGTTATCAAAGTGGCTTGCTCAGGTCCTTCTGCAGCAAGGCAGTGAAGAATGAAACCAAAGTAATTTGACTTAGCTCTGCTGCCCTCTGTGTGCTGTGTAGTCTCTCAGGTTTCTCTTTGCTCCCTTTTCTCATTTTCTGGATGTGAAGCAGAAAGCTTTACTATTATGATCTAGTTTCCAAAAATGGAACATTAAAGCTGAAAGACATGGTGGGAAGGACAGCTAGAAGTGCCCTTTTAAAAAATCGTGAGACCCAGGTGCACAGTTTTGCTCTCAATTGCTTGAAAATTTTAAATTATTTTTATTGGTAAAGTCACTGCTTTTCTTGATCTTAATGCCTATTGAATAGAAAGACAATTTTCTTAGGCCAAATAACTGTCACTTTGTGTTTTCTTTTAGGATTTATGTATTTTGAAAACATTTTTTAGCTGCTTAGGAGAACTGCCTTCTGTACTGAGAGACTTATGTCAATGAAGAAATTGGTGCAGAAGATTCCTAGCTCTAAGTGATGTTCTTCAAAGTTTTCAGGGAAGCTGGACCTGATGTGATTAATCCTAGGGCATTTAAAGAATTGGCTGCATAAGGAAGAAAGTGGTATCTGGGGAAAAGCAAATATAGTACTTCAGGAGAGGGTAGGGAAAGGATGAGCTGGGTAATTAAAGACCAGTCTGTTTGGCTTAAATATAGCAAGGAATAATTGGATAGACATCTCATAAGCCCCTGCCAGTTAGCAAGATCGGTTACCAAGTAAACAGATTTCTCAAGGGCAAATCATGACAAACCCATTTAATTTCCTTGTAAGGCAGCGTTACAGGTCAGGTGGCTGGGAAAGAAGCAGTAGGTATTATATACTTTGACGACTAAAGTCTTTGGCACTGTATTCACATAACATTCTCTCAAGTCAGATGAGGAAAAGTGGTCTAGACAAGTGTAGTGCCTGGTGGATATAGAATTGGTCAGAAAAAAATTTCAGAGAATACGTATTTTTAGCCAATATCAGAATATAGTAATATACAGTAATATATCAAGGAGAGCTTGTCAATATCCTATGCCTTATATTAATCAGTATATTTATTAATGATTTGGACAGTAGAATGCAGGGTACTTCCTGAATCTGCCAGCCCTGGCACAGTGAGAAGGAACACAAGAGCATGGGGAGACAAGTACGGAAATCAGAATAATCTTGGGAAATGGAATTCAGTAGGGATAAGAGCAGGGTAAAGCACTTCAGCAAGATGAATAAGCTGCATAAGTACAGCACGAAAAAATCTGGCTAAATGGTGTTTATGTGTAAAGGGATTTAGGATTTATAGACAATCACAAGTAGTAGTCGTTAATATAATGTTAGGATGGTAGTTAACACCATATTAACCTACCTATAATACTTGTGAAATCATCTTAGTCTTACTCAGCGTTGGTGAGGCCTCTGTTAGAAAACTATTCCAGTTTTATTTTTCAGATAGCTGTGGTCTCAATGAAGGCTGCCCTCTGAAGAAAAACAGCAGGTCCAGAAAAACATTGCTAAGAAGGAAGGAAATAATAAAAGAGGAGCTACAATTATTTAACCTAAAAATAGAAAAAAGATGCATGTAATAAATTTTAAAATACACAGAATGCTACTTCAAGAAGAAAAGGAGTAATCTAGTATCTGTTTATGGTAGGTGGAGCAAGTATGGAGTTTAAATTACAGCATGAAGGCCACAGAAGCTCCCAAAGGCTGTAGACTCTCCATTGGAAGAAGTTTTTAAAACTTGCCTTTAAGATGAGATTGATGAGACCTGGTCTGTTTTGTTTATCTGTGTAATGTATTTGCTGCAGGAGGATGTACTTGATAATTCTGTGGTGATTTCACTTCTGTAATTCTGCCCTTATTCTTTGATCCTGTGTTTCGTACTGTGCCTTTCGCTGATTGTGCTGACAGGGAAACTGGATAGTGTTCTATATGTCTTGCTATTGAATACTAGTATTCCTAAAAGAATGAGGAAGAACAGGCCAGTAAAAGTTGTAAACATCTATCCAATCAAAACTATCATTAACTTGTGAAAGTAGAAATTTCAGGGTCATTTTCTCATGAATGTGCAGAGCAAGTGTATACTCAAGACAATGTGTTTTAATGTACTGAAACTGGGTTCCTCTGGTATTTACTAAATTCAGGAGGACAGCAAATATACCCTTCCTCTTCCTGGGTCTCTTTTTCCTTTGAGAAATATAAATCAGAAAGTTAAGCAAAAGTCAGATTTGCTGAGGAAGATACGGCTTGAAATCCATTCAACTAATCCAAAATCCACTAAAGTTAGTCGAACTTATCCTCATGGATGTAATCCAAAACCCAGCTGAGTCTGCTAGGCTTAATGCAAAGTAGATGCAATTAAAGTTGTGTGAACTAAATACCCAATATTAATTTTTCCTGTAATAATTTTTCATGCAATTTTCTCAGTTTTACAGCAGAGGATAAAAGACTGTGCTTTAAAATGTAAACTTTTTTTGTTTGTTTGTTTGTTTTTTCATTGTGAATTAAAACCTTCCTGATATTGGAAGGTTTTGTAATGCCATTCCCAGAAACTCCTGATCAGGATTCGACAACTTCAAGTAATAACAGGTTTCACTGCAGACTCATCTTGATCAGACTGAAATTTTACCAAGCTGAACTAGCAACCCTGCACACTTTAAAAAAGAAGATTCTAAGTGTGATTTTGGGAACCAAAATTATATAACATTTATACCTATATCTATACCCTACTCAAAGGCAAGAAACTCAGATTATTTTAGGTTTCCAGTGAAGGAGGAAATAAAACCAGAATTGACAAGAAAAGTCAACTTATATGCAAATCTTACATGCATATAAATATGTTTATAACAGCAAAGAGGTCATAATTGCAGTAGCTGTTTCCATTCTAACCTTTCTCCAGCTCTTTATAACCATTAGGTTTTTGAAATTTCCCACCTTTTGGGATTGAGAGTGTCTATGGTTAAATCTATGATGGAAGGAGAGTTTTCTTTGTAGCACAGAATGAAGAAATTTTCAGTTGCATTTAAATACCCTCATAGACTTCCTGGCTCAAGAGATGACTGGTTTTGATTCATTCAGATTGAATCTTAAAATTGTGCAGTAAATATTATCTGTTCCCTCCTGCTTTCTCTTCTCCCTCAAAAACAGTTCCAAAAAACTGAATGTAGGCTTATCTGGTGAATGGTGTAAGCCAGTAAAGGTTAAGTTTGAAGAACTTATGAGAACTGCAATGAGTGAAGGGAGAGAAGAGCAGCTTCTTCCTACTTCTGATGACAAAAGTACTTTTTCTCTCTTTAGAAACTGAACAGCAATCACTGGGTGCAGTTGAAAAGCAAGGACTTGGATACTTAATTTTAAACAGTACTTCTACCTATTGCTGTTAGTGAAACTGTGAATTTACTTCATCTTCCACATACAGACATGTTTTTCTCCATCTTGGTTGCAATCAAAAATAGGGAATAGGGATACAAATGTGTGTTTTATAAGAAAACAGAATGGCAAGACTTAAAAAGTTAGCCCAGTATTTCCGCAGTACGACTGCAATGACACATTCGCTGTCGGCAGGTTTAAATTAGTTTCCTGCCTTCCAGTTTACAATCTGTTTCTGTCTTCACACCCTTTTCTTACAGTGGGAAAGATTTGTGAGGTAAAGTGGATTGGGAAACTGTGTGTGGTTAAAGCTAACCTTTACTTTCTCCTTCAGCCCTCCACCATCTCTAGTTCTGTGTTTGTTTCAGCCAGTTACATCCCTTGGGTTTCACTGTGTTGGGCAAATGCTCTGTGCCAGGACAAGTGATTGGGTGAGACAGGGATGGAAACAAGACTGATGGCAAAGGGGCAGAATCACCTCTTTCAGTGGCACTGCTGTCTCAGACTGTCTTGAAGTGTTCTTGAAACTTGGCTTTCAATTAAATGCACAAACTGTCAACTTCTGGCAGCCTCCGCTCAGGTCTTCAGGCTCTTTGCATGCCTTTGTTAGTTCCTACATGTTTTTAAGTCATACCTGTAGCTTCCAGAAGTAATTTTTTTTTTTGCATGCTTCTGCTAATAAGTTAGTTAGTTCTTCATTAATATAGATGTTAATAGAGATTTAGCAAGTATATCTTGTGCTTGCTCTGTTATAGGTCATGTGTCAGAATCCAGTTCCACTGTGCATGTTCATTGACCAGCACATGCAACGGGTAGCTCCTGTAATGTCACTGGGCCTCTGACATGTGGTGCTATTCGGTGCAAGGGTTGGAGAAACAGTCCCAAGGACATGGCTGGAAGCTTAAGTCAACAAAAAGGTCACATCACTTTTGATTTGACGTTGGGACTGTAGGCTCTTATTATGCATCATGAATAGAACTTTCTGCATACTTCTTGTAAAAATGATTTCTAAAGATTTAACTTAGAACACAGACTTAGGATTCTGGAGCTTATACTGATATTGTATAAAATAGCATAGGAATTAAATATGGCATTAAAGGATGTTTCTTTAAAAAGCTGTGGTGTGCCACATACATGTAATATAGGTTAATGGTAGTTCTAGTGTTAGCCTATCCTAATATTAGAATGTTTAATTTTAAGTTTCTTTTGGAATATGGAATATTACTGTTACTTTTGTCTCTTAGAGATGCTTAACTAGAGAACCACAGATGCATACCAACTTAAAAGCTCCAAGTTAATCTCAAAAGCAGTATTAGCATCTCTAAATTGGTCAGTTGATATGCAGTATCCATGCTGTAAAGCTGTGGTGAAGAGAGCTCACCAAAAGATGAACTATACTTGGAAAATATATCTATTGAGAGGAGTATTTTATGCAGATTTTTTCAGTCTCTTTTGATATAATTGCCTCTTAAACACAGGAGCAGGGGGAAACGTAAGATGATGCCACCTGAAGAGAAAGAATTCCATACTGCTCTGGGCACAGCAGTCAGAAACTAAAACCAAATGCAGGAAAATCTGTCGAGTGGATTGTAGAATCATATAATTGTTTAGGCTGGAAAAGACCTGTAAGATCATTGAGTCTAACCGTTAACCCAGATCTACCAAGTCCACCACTAAACCATGTCCCTAAGTCTGCTGCCCCCAGGTTTACTTAGTCTGGTTTTATCCCTTACCCCCTTCAAATCTAGTTTAAAGCTCTTTTAGTGAGCTCTGCTAACTCACGTGCAAAAATGCTTTTCTTCTTGTCACACATTCTGTACTTGATCTTCTATTTGCGATCAGCACCTCTTCTATTACACTAGCAACGATCTGTTTCAGATTTTTTTTACTAGACCTGTCTTACATATGCTTAGAGAAAATAATTGTATGCCCTAGGGTAAGTCTTCCTTTTTTTTTTTTTTTTTTAATGAATAGTATAATAATATTTTCTGTTTTCTTATTAATTTCATAGGCTATGCAAAAGTTAAAAAGGCAGATTTTCTGTAACTGCATGGGTACAAACAACCTCAGAGTAACACAGAGCAGGAAGAAGCTTCATGTTTTCCCTTTCATAGACTTTTATCATAAACATATTGAACAACTGGGGAGATTTATGTCAGGATAATATGCTGTGATTTGAAAGAAGTGCATGTTTCCGTGTTCCATGAAACAGTGGCCCTCTCAGCCTTGTACTGCCTGTATGATAATAGCTCCTACCACTCAGATTAGTCAGAAAAATTTCTGCTTCTTTTCCTCTGTCTCCCAAAGTTTGGGTCAAACTAATTAGGATAAGATTCTCATTTCTTTTTATTTAAATCCTCAGTTTAACTATCTCATCTTCTGACAAATACGTATAATTAGTTCTTTTGTATAATTTATTAACTTCCCTATTAAGTTGTGTACAGATTAATACCAGGCATGCTGGCAAAAATAGCTTCCAATTAGAAGGTGATAGATGGGTTTGTTGTATTTGATAAACAGGTTTTGTCATAATTTCAAATGAAACTGGAAGGAGCTGTTTTTATTTAAATTCTGTCATATCATGAGTCAGTATTGGACCAGATTTCATCTTGTGCTTTGGCATGGTAGTTTTGTAAAAAAGGTGGAGATTTAAAGATATTAATAACATATAAAAAGACAATTTTGAGACTTTTTAAGAAAGGTATAAAGAAGAGTTAGAACGGAAGCAAAAAGTGAAATTTTGATCCTTGTCTTGTACAGCTTCCTGACAGGAGAAGTGACATCTCATTATGCAAAAGACCCCAGAAAGTCAGTGCTTTCTGAGGGCACCAACATGTGCCAACCTGTGGTGTGACTTCTGTTGATACTGCCCCTTTACTTTTTGGGTGTGTTGGGCAGAGGTAACATGAAGATGTATATCAAAAGAGAACTGCAGTGTTGGCAGCAGCGTTACCACCATTGGAGCACTGCCATTTTCAGTAAAAACCACCAAGCACATGACATGGCTCTTGAAATTTCCAGGAAGAAGAATTTAGTGAATACTCAAAGGATATCCATAGTGTGGGACATACCTAGGGTGTGTCCAGAGGGATGGGTCTGGCTATGGTCAAGTTTATGTAAAGGGAAATAAAGATGAAATAAAAACGAGATTGTGACAGTTAAAAAAGCAGATGTCCTGAATCCTGATCCTGTGCTCTGCCCATACTTGCTTCGGAGAACTCTTTTTCTTTGTACAGCTTTACACAGAAAATAATACAAGGCTTACATGAACATATACTGTTATTAAATAATCTTCTTAACAATTTGTTTTATAGAATTGTCAGCGTTGTGTATCATCAAAAAAACAGATTTCTGATATTTACATTACTTACCAACAGCAAACTTCTGTGCTACTGATATTTCTTAAATGAGCTATTTTGTTTTAAATAAGTAGTCCAAATAGTCCATTCAGTTTAAGCACTATAAATCCAGACTAAGTCAATCAAAATAAATGTATTTTGACTTAGTTAGGGAGTTGGGCCCAATTGCTCTCTTCCAGCACTGTGTTTGTGCTAAAGTTTCTTATTCTGTCCTTTTTTCGTGTGTTTTTAATTTCTTAAGTGAGATCTTAATCTGCTTTGCCAGTTTGAATGAGAACATCTAACTCCCTGTCAATAGCATCATAACTTAAAATGCTTAGAGGAGAAGTTACTGGTTTTTAATTTCCAGTGCTAACAGTTTTCTCTAAAGCTGTTTTGGTTTGGTTTGGTTTTGGATATTTTTTTTTTTTTTGAGGGCTAGAGGGAGAAGGCACAGTTGTTGGCTCAGACTGTTCATCCTTTTTTTTTCTTTTTCTATCTGTTAAAACCTGCCATGGTTTCCCATCTTTTTTTTGTCCTGCTACTGACTTAGTGCACAGGAGTGAATCTGGCTTCCCGAGATAATTTATCTTTCTGCTATTTCACTTGACTCTAACTTTGTCATTTCCTTTCAAGCATTTTATTTACTTTGGAGGTGTTTATACAGCAGGCAACATTTTTGGCTTTCATTCGTATCCATCAGATCAGTTTTCATTGAGTTTACAAGAATGGTTTTTCCTTTGACCTTAAGGGTGAAAAGTTACTATTTCACCCAGTATTTCTGGTATAGTTTCTTCCCCTAGGAATTTTTCTAAAGGAATGAGCTTACTGTATGACTGCCAGCATTAAATATCCAGTTCTGAAGGAGCACTTGAAAGTAAAGGACCCTTGGCTGCTGCTTCTTTCTTTCTTTCTCTCCCCCTTGCCCCCCAAAGGAAGAGGCAATAAAATTTCTGCCTGTTTGACTACCTGCAGAAAGCTAAAATATCTGAGTGATCTGAGGTGCAAAACCTGGAGTGACTAATGAGCTGGGCGTGCTAGTGACTTGAGGTGATGTAGGTTGCTATGTCCTAGTAAAATCACCAGCACCTTTTCTCCTTGCTGACACTTCATAGAAGCATCAATTGCTGTCTGTAGAGCTTGTTCAACTTCTTACAGAGAGAGTAAAAATTTAGTAATTAGACCTTAATCTTCCATGTGACATAATAGACATTAATTACAGATTTTACAAGACTTACCTGGATTATCAACTAGGAGTTGATACTAGTGTGGCACTAAGACACCAATAGATAACAAGTAGTTTTTGCTAAAATATAGAACCCATTACAGACCCAGGGAGAGATTTCTATTGAACAGGTTGCAACAGTGACTTTTGAATGGTCTGCCTTAATCAACAGTTCAAACTTCCTTTTGCCACCTTCATTGATACCATGTTTTTATTGTCAAACTTAAACTGACTTCCCTGTACTGTGGATGCTCCTGAAGAACCTAGCCACCAGAGGTGATACAGGGTCCTACGGTCTGCATTGCATCACCTTACTAACAGATATGGAATAGGGCTCCTTTTTGGTGTAGCTAAACCATGTTTTGGTGGTATTTCTCTCATTTCTCCTTGTAACTTCTCAGAGGCTCTTTCTAGCATGTATGCTTTCTAGCATATGCTGTTTGGTTGCCATAGTAACAAGTATCTATCTACTTGATTGTTCTGTTGCTGTTTTGACTTCTATTTTCTTATACCTTGCCCATCACCATCATGTTCATTCACCTTAACAGCGCAGAACTGATTTATTCTGCATCAGAGGTTCTCTTGCAGTATCTAAAGGCTCAGCACTTACTTTCTTGTTTATGTCACAGGATCCAGCTTGGGCTGTTGGTCAGAAAGAAAGAGCAGTCAGTCAGTCCTGCCCTTTGTCAACAGGGTTTTGTTTTTAACTAGCAGTTCTCTGATAGACATTTATTCCTCAAATATACTTTGTGAAATACTGTCTCTTTTTCCCTCTTACAGAGCTCAGGGGTTCAGGACCTTGATCGTACCACTGGAGGCTCCTTTTAAACCTTTCCTGTGTCTTAGCCCCTGGCCACGAGGTGGGCACAAGAGCATTCCCCTGTACTGGAGGACTAAGATGCTGAGATAATAGAGACTGCATAAATAGCACAGGTAACTAGCTTGGGGAGTTCCTAAAGCAAGGCTTTTGTGTAGATCTAATTATAAATACGTAAATACCTTTTTGACAAAGCAAAAATATCCACGATTCCTGTGAAAGGATGATAGAACTTATTTGTTAAAAGGGCCAAATATTTTTCAGTTATGAACATGAATCTGCCCAGCTCTAGAGAGTTTTCATTTTGATGACTTTAACATAGTCCCTTCACTTAATTAACTTATTAGGTGCAGCTTGTAGAGGGGAAGATAATTCAACTAGAATGAGGCTAACAGAAGCATGGGTATCACTCACTTTACAAGATGACCATGGTTTTCTTCATCTTCTTAGCCAAATGTATTTAAAGGTTATGTTGCAGAAGTTTTAGAAAAAAAGTTAAAATACATATAAAGAAATCATACACTGCATGTATATAATCATCAAACACAGCTGTTAAAAATGACATTTGCTCATTTCTTTGTCTTCTAAAGAAGCAGTTCAGCCTCTTTGGATTCCTCTGGCTGTTGCTGGTATTACTATGCATGAATCACACATATGGTGTGTTCTTCCTTCTGCTTAAGGAACAAATTACATATTATTACAGTAGTTCAAAATATTTTGTCAAAGCTTCTGAATGGTTATTGATCAGGTAGGTAAATTGTCCTTGCCATAACATTTTATTAAATTGTCCTTGCCATAACATTTTATTAAGTAGTGCACAGAAAACAGGAAAGGAGGACTGTGTTCTGGTTTCGGGGAGCAAAACTAATGAATTGCTGAATTCGGTAGCTGAGCTTGGAATGAGTGGAACAGGAGCAGACTTGAATTTTTCTGGCAGAGAACTTGAGCCATTGTGTTCTCTGAGGGCATCCTAATGGTGGGGTTGTATATTTGAGGGTGATGAGCCCTCATTGTTTCTGGGTAGAACTGTTTTATTTTGAATAAATGGAGAAAGAGCAAACAAAAATATTTCTTGTTTGACCAATAAGGACATGTACTTGTGTATATTGTTAAGATGGTCAAGGAAGCTTCTTGTGGATTTTTTTGTAACTATTATTTTTTTTATTTTCTATTTATTATATATTAACAGCAGAATGTGGCCAGCGGAAGAGGCTACAAAATCCACTGCTTAGTATGGTAGCACCTGATGCCTTAATAAGAGGGAGAATCATATCTCTTAAGAAAAGGAGAGATCTTCCGTATCCTGAGGACATGCTTTAAGCACTGAGCTGATAACACAGCTAATGCTTCTTGCACCAGTAGCAGTTCTGTGTTTACTCCAGAGAACTGATGTTCCCAAATCCACATTTGCAGATGTGGACTTCATTATTCCTGGCAAAAATATCTTGACACTATTTTTAATCCAGTTTTTAGATGGAGAACTAGAACACTGAGAAATGTTAATGGTGAGATCTTGCCCAGAACCTCAGTCACAACAGTACCTCTCCTGCCTCTTCAAATGTGTGCTGAATTGTAATGATCCTAATACAGATCCCTTTTCAGCTGCTGTCTGAACAGTACTTTTTCTAGATGTTGCTCGCCTGTGGTTCAGAAGGAGCTACCTAAAAAAGGCTTTATTTACATCTTAGCTGTATTTGCAAAGTGTAAACATTTTTCTTGTGGTTTTCAATACTTCAAAAGACACAGACAGACAGAAAAGTTTGCCTTAAAAATAACCTCAGAAGCAACATAATAGTATTCTACAATCGTCATTTAACAGCTTTCATAAAAGAAATGTTAACTGTTGCATACTGAATTAATTGTTTTTAAAATTAGATGCTTGTCTGGCATTTGCAGTGAGATAAATGCAAAAATAATTAAGGACTAATAAAAAAAAAAGGAACACACTTGGATTTCAGTGTACTTAGTTGTAGCGATTGGGTCTGGAGTATTAAGTTTAGAAAAATGTAATCTTCATATTACCAGACAACTTTACTCTACTGTGATTGCAGGGTTAAATACTTAGAGGCTATGAGGGTTCTTGTTTTTTAATGTTGGTGACAATTTGTATATCAGGATGAATTACAAGCTGCAAAGAAGACATCCAACATTGTCTCCATTTTGAATATAACAAAATCCTTCACTTCCCTTCTAGCAGGAGCTGCAGTTGCTTTCAGAGATGATTGACTTATGCTTGGGTTTTTTTGTGGGTATTAACAGAGGCTTTGGTATTTTATGTTTCAGTGACCTTGGGAAATAAAATATTCAGGCTTTAAGGTGAGATTTCAGGAAAATTTGAATATCCCTTAAATGGGGTGTCAATTACTGCAGTATGTCTCCATGGCAGGTTTTTTTTTTTCTTCTTTTTAATTACAGCAGGTATTTATTTTGGTTGTTTCCTGATGTATTTATTTGTTTATTTAGGCGTGGCTTCATTTCCACTGCTTGAGGCCAGCCTGACATGCTCTAAATCATTAACCCTGTGCTCCAGGGAACTTACCCTTATGGCAGCATCTTTGATATTAGATTAGATCCCTTCCGGGCAGAATTTAATTGAGTGGATTTCTAGGGGGAGAGCTGGTTCCCTCAGTTTCTCACTGCTACATCAGGCCATGATTGTTTCAGCAGCTGATTTAGAAGCCAAGTTTCTGCTGTTACAGGATAGCAAAGGGAGAGCAGGCAGTGAAGTAGAGGGCACAGACTGTGCTTTGAAGCATAAACTAATACATTTCTTTGTTTAGGGATATATTTACTCTAAGTATACCAGCATTTTTTAAGTATTCATACCCATAAAAGCAATATGAGATGGATTAATACAATTTTATAGCACTTTATTGTAGATTACAATGAAACTTGGAATTCTGTCCACGGTAAGTCATGGAGACAACCATTTTAGCAATAAGATAATAAGGTGATATATCTTATTTTACCTTGAGTTATGTAACTGGAGTTGTGATTGTTGGCAAGCTCAGCCTCTATTAGAACTTAGAGAAAGAACAGAGGACATTGATATATTTTTTTTGTTTGTTTGTTTTTCTCATGGCTATAGAATCTTTTCTTACAGAAGCAGCCTCCCTGAAGTCAACAGAGCTGTTTATAGATACTTGCTTATTCAGGGCTTCATAGCCAGGGAGCTCTCCAGAATCACCAAAGTCTTCATTGTCAAAATGCAGAGATGGTGATGAGAGCAGTGGTTGTGGGTATCCACACACTGGTTGTGGGTATCCACACACAACTTCTGTGAAAGCTAAGATACTGTACGCTTAGTCTGGTATTCTTAGTAACCAAACCCCAATGCTCCTTCTTCTATAAGCACTTCAGGACAAAGCAAGACTTAAAGTAAACCCCAAAAGAACCAGAAAGTTCACTGTCAGATTAAGTCAGGTGTAATAAGAAGGGGAACCCCAGGTTTTGCCTTCAGGATATTTCAGGGTTTATGTTCCTATCTACCTGGTTTAGCTGTGCCATAGCTGTTCTGTACAGCTCAGGAAGCCTCTGGATATCTGACATATTCAGTATTAGTCTTATAGATATTCAGGTTTTTTGGCCGTGTGTACAAGTACAGGATAGGACTGTTTTTTGTAGCAGCATAAATCCAGTATTCGAAAGGCTAATAGAAATGTTGTCTGTTCCGCCCCTTTCAAGAAGCTGGTGGGTTTTTTTTAGTTATACATGGTTGTAACAGTGTTCTTAAATTTAAAGATAGTATTAAGAAGGACACCATAAGCCAGAAAACAAACAAAATACTAAATTGACACAATCTTCTAAAATTTTTGGATCACTCTTTTGTGTAATTATTCAGGAATTAGTTGATATTTTACTTAATAGCTGCCTTCTGTAGGCATTGGACTGTAAAGTTATTGCAAGTTTTGGTAGTTTTAACACTTTCTAGGTGGTTTTTGGTTTGTATTATTTTTTTTAGTAGAGTACCTATACTAATACAAACTTTTCTGATAACTTTTTCTTATTTCTGGGCATTTCTTAATGTTAAAGAATTTCCCCTAGAAAAGTTTTGTGTTCATGTCTTAAAGCCATTAGCCAATCTAAAATGTGATTGTGCTGACGGTGGTGATGGACATATGCAGATGGAGGAAAGTATCCATCCTTGGGCCTCTTACTCATGCACGTGAACGATTGCTGTATTTGTCAGCACAGTGTGGAGGCTATTTCTTAATCCTCATAAACCTATCACAGACAGACAAGAGATGATGCAGCTACATAAAATTTATCTGTATTAATATTTTACAGGTAAGAATGAAGACTGGAAATTTGCTTTGAAATGACAATTAAAAGACTTTTGTCATGAAATAAGTGATCAGATTGGTAACACACCATTTGATGAACTTGCTGTCTTCATTAGCATCAGAATCAGGTGAAATGGATGCTGGATGTGAGACCCTCAGGAGTGCCTGTTTGAGTGATATCCTTATAGCTACAGATGTACGAAACATGCTTTTTCAGCTGAAATTAATTTGGATGGTTAATTTGCATGTTCTGAGATGACATGCGTCTGTGAACAGCTTACAGAATTTCACCCTTTTCCCTGTGTTTAGATGGATTAGACTCCTTCCTTCCCTACCTAAATCTGGGGTAGTTCTGCTGTTATCTAAAAGCAGTTTTCATTAGAGGAAAAATGTACATCCAAGTAAAATGTGAAGTTGAAAGTCAGAGTTGAGATAGAGCTGGCTGCATCACTTGATCTCTATCTGAATGTTACTGGCGTGATTATCACAGTGCACTGGCTCAGTGGGGAGGGAGGATGTACAGGCCGCAGACAGGAATTACATATGTTGGGGGGAAAAAAGTGAAAAATTTCTCAGCAGTTACTCTGGGTTTTTGCTAGATTTTGCTGAATAGTGCAAATGTAATACTACAAAGCTTTTTTTGGTAGTTTGAGTTCAGGGAAAGGAGTATGTGCGGAGGAGAGAATATGTGGGAATAAAAATGAGGCAGTAATGTTCAAATTCCTCTATTAAGGTAGTCTGAGGCTTGGGGAAGCACAGAAGTAGAAAACGAGGTTTCTTGTTTTCCCCCTGCCCCATAGCTCTTTGGAAAGGTGGGAGTAGAGCCTTGATCCCACAGTATTTAGCTTCTTTCTATGTTTGGCCACTGCAGTGAGTTATTGATATGCAATGAGGTAAACTGGAGCAACCAGGGAACCTTTGTTCTGCAAAAATAAATTCAAGATAATGAAAGAGCAAACAACTGTAAGTGAGCAACTGTGGGGGATTAAAAAAAAAAAAAAAAGTAAAACAATTCCTGAAAGTCCAGTAAAAAAAGAACTGAAAAACAAAAACCCCCCTCCTACCTACAAGAGCCCATCTGCTTGGAGACTGCTGCTGTGTGCACCACACACTAGCTGTGTGCAGGTTCTGCTTTTCTGTGCTTTTTTCTCTTTGTTTCCTTTTCTGCATCAATTTCTCATTGACTGAACACAGACCTGCCCTTTGCAATCCTTGCTCTGTCTAGATGAGCCTTACCCTGGGAGAATAAAATGGGCAGGATGTCATTAGGCTGGAGAGTGAAGGACTTTAGAAGTTGCTGCAAGGGCACTTGCTAGCACTGCCATTATTCCACCAGCAGGCAGGTGAGAGGAGTAAAACAAGTACCTTATTTACAAAAGCCCTTCAGGAGAACTCTCTTGGGACAGATGAAGTTCTTCAGTTAGCAAAGGTCTGGATGTTTTCTGAAAAGCCTTCAGATGTTTTCCCCAAATAACTCCCATGCCAAGACTTAAACTCTGTCCCACTTCCCTCCCAAACATAATATAACCTTAGAAAGGTCTTTGAGGCTATCACCTTAAGCTCTGCAACCCCAAATTTTCTGAAAGCTTCTAAATTACAGGTTTCAGGGTCTCTCATCTCTGCCATGACTTATGTCAAAGCCCCATCATTTTACACTAATGCCCATTCCTTTGCTTCCTTTCTTTTACCAACACTTACACAGCAGCAGCTGTGAGATTTGCAGCAAGAAAGGATGTGACATACTGAATCAACTAAGTGAGGTATTTAATATTTTATGAATTTAGGTCCTTAGTGTTCATTTCTCCTGCCTTTTTATTTTTATTTAGGAAAACAAGTGGAGTCATTCATGTTGCCTAATGTTTTACAGCAACAACATCTGTTATGTTTCCCCTTTTCTATTTTTTTGAGGATGTAGGCATATCACATGTGGCACTTACAGCTGCATTTAACATAAATTACAGCTGATGTACAATTTGTATTTCTCTGCCTGACTTTTAAAATAATTATTAGAGATTAATCCACCTTCACCAGGATTCCTGCAGTAAAGTTTTCTTTTCTGCTCCCTGCATTTCTGTTTTCCCTCTGGTGTAAGGTAAACTCAGCAGCATTTGAATCAAATGAGAAATGTGCCACATTCAAAATTGGGCAGTATAAGTTTGTTTACCCTTTTCTATTCTCTACCATTAGGACTTTTAAACAGGCTCTCATAACTTACCATCTGGATTACTGCAGCATCTTTGCAAGCTGCTATCAAAGCTGTATCACCCTCTTCCAGTGTATATGAAAATGCAACAGCTCTGAACATCCTGCCTGTGATATCTTCCTCTAAATGAACCCCATCTTTATGCCTCATCAGGTTCTCATTTTATGTTTTATCCTGTTTACATCTTATGCTACTCAGTTTCTTTTTTTATATCATCTTTTATTACATTGTTCGTATTCTTTCTACTTTACTAATGAATATAACCCCTTTCTTTTTTTCTGCCAGTTATCTGTAGCTTTCTGCCATATTACTCTGTTTGGAGGCTTTCTGTGCAGAATCACAGTGCTCTCTTAATTCAAAATCCATACTGAGACCCAGTTCTTATCAAAGGAAATTCTTATATCTGTAGTGTTTGTTTCAACAAAGGGAATGAAACAGTGCAAAATATTTAACTTCCCTGGATAGTCATTTAATCTTGTTGTATTCCCAAGAATCTTCCCCCCTGATCTTCTCAAATTGTCTTTTGTTAGCCAGCACGCCAAATGACAACTGTGATTCTTTTGTGTCTCTGAGCATACTGCAGGTTTGAGCTCTGTGTTCATTTGAAGCAAAATTGACGCTAATGGTCATATTCATAACAGTTTGCAGGTGTGTATCTTTATGGGTTCTTATAATATGAATTATGCATCTTCATGTGCATTATGTTTTTCAGCACTGAAACTAATAATAGAACCGATACTAACAGAGAAGATTTATGTTTCAGTAAAAACAAAGTTAAACTCATGAGATGGTAATACTTCAGAATCTGAAATGCTTTAATGTAGAAATTGTATTTGTAATTATCTCTGTTTCCAGGACTCCGATTCCAGACCTTGTAGCATACTGTTGAAGAATACAGTTAAACTTTTTGATAAGGGATGGGTGAAATCTAAATTTTCTGTGACATTGAAAATGATAACAGTCAAGGATTATTATTTGCAAAATGGATAGTCTGATTTTGTACCCTCTTGAAGAGAGTGCTTGTGAAACTTTCACCGCTGCTATACAGGACTGCCCTCAGCTAACACTCATCAGTGAACTTTACAGCTCCACAGCCTCTTCTGCTTCGCTGTGAAATTGGTGCTTATGTGCTGTTCTGGTGCTGCTGCTACTGCCAGAACTGTTGAGTTGGCTTTCATTGTGATAAGAAGTGAGCAGGAAAATTTCTCGCTTATTACATCTCTTAAATTCAATTAGTGCCCCTTATACCATGGGAGGCCACTGCAATATCTGAAGAGAAGAAAAAAAATATTCTTGTAGCCCTCTCTTGTTTGTACTGCTTAGTATTTTCCTGGAGTCCTGCTCTGAATTTAAATTCTGTTCACTGCAAGTGTCACAAATCAGCAGTTGTTAGAATGCGTTATTGTCATGGTTTAACCCTAGCCAGCAACTGAGCCCTGCACAGCCGCTTGCTCACTCCCCCTAGCAGGAAGGGTAAAAGTGAGAAAACTCATGGGTTGATATGAGAACAGTTTAATAATAACAATAAAATAACAATGATGATGATAATAGAAAAATGGTATTGAAAAGGAAAATAACAGAGAGACAAATAAAACCCAAGAAAGACAAGTGATGGAAATGAAAACAACTGCTTGCTACCAGCCAGCCGATGCCCAGCCAGTCCATGAGCAGTGGCCCTCCAGCCAACCTTCCCTCTAGTTTACTGCTGAGCATGATGTCGTATGGTCTGGAATACTCCTTTGGCTGCTAGGGGTCAGCTGTCCCATCTCTGTCCCCTCTCAATTCCGTGTGCCCCCCATCCTGCTCTCTGGTGGGGTGGGGTGAGCAGCAGCAAGGGCCATGGCTCTGTGTGAGCGCTGCTCAGCAGTGCTGAAAGCATCCCTGAATTACCAACAAATCTAGACTGTAGCCCTATACTAGCTACTGTGAAGAAATTTAACTCTACCCCAGTCAAAACCAGCATAATTATGAAGAAATAAACATTTTATCAGATTGCCTTTTGAGGACGTAAATAATTTAACTAGAAAAATTCCATCACCAACAAAAGCATGTTGCTGACTGACAATTTTTATCCCTTTGAGATGCAAGGAGTTGTTGCATGCTGAGTGAATATTGATCTGCTGTATACAGATAAATGAAATTCCACTTACAATTCTTTGGTTGCTCACTTGTCACCAATTAAAACTGAAGAGCATGGTCATGCACCAAAAATATTAATTAACTCTCTTCAGTTGCTGGTTTTCTGCTGACCCAAGAGACTGTGGGCTGGCTTGTTTGATACAGCTGTGTCTGGCCTATACTATATGCAGAAGCTCTTTTCTGGCTCATGACATTCCCTTTCCACTATTCTTCATAATGACTGTGAGTAGTAGGGTGTAGCCAGGTGTGTGTGTGAAATAGATTACTTGTTCCTTCCTCCCCCTACTTCCTTTTAGATTTATCTGATCACTGTTTTTATTTTTGTTGGATATCTTATATCTGTTTCCCACTACTAACTGCACAGTCAATGGTCATATTTAAAAGCTGAGTCTTTCCTACGTGTGCAATCATGTTACAAGGTATGAACTGAATTAAAAAAATCTGTAACAGCAAAAAAAATGAACTTCTAAGTAAAGGATTTGTTCTCTGGATTATCAGCTTTCAGAAAGTCACAGGAGTCCTATCAGGAAAATAACTGATTGCCAGAAACTTGGCTAATATTACAGGAAGAGGAGAAAAAACCCGACAGAATGAAAGCTGGGGAGTAAGATTAAAAGGAGCACTGAGTTTGCTGGGAAGAGTATCTGGTCAGCATACCAGCTGAGGCATCTGCTCTTTTGGTGATGTTTCTACCCATTGCTGCAGCAGAACTTTTTACAGCCTGCAAGGAGGTTGGTCAGTGGAGAATTAAGAAGCTGTAACAGCTGTCCTAATAGAAGTCAGGTCTCTGGCTTCTTACCTTCCCTCGCAATTAAGTATTCTAAAAATAATGGCTTAAGAGACAAGGTAGAAAAATAAATAAGGTGATGAGGCTTCATTTTGAGCAGTTTCATCTGCAAATCCTGAGTGACTCTGCTGACATCCAATTATACAAGTGTAATGGAGATCATCATCTAGGCCCTGATTTGAAAACGACATTTCAGTGTTTTGGCAGCTCTAAAAATACTGACATTTCTAGTAGCTGGAGGCCATGAAAATATTGATTCAGTAACAGAATTGTTTTGTAAAGCAGTGATAGTTGGCTGGCTTCTGAACTGTATCATGTTGCTCCAGGCTCTACAGTATATTGCTAACAAGGAAGGAGTAAGGCCATTGAAAACCAAACGTGCCGGTGGGGAACATTCCTGAAGGAATCAAATATGTCATCTACCACTCACAAAGTGTTGTTGCAGCTTTCTGAATATACATTCCCATGTCAGACAACTTGGAAATAATGTGTAGTGATAAAGCCAGATTTCTCCTGTAGCTTAAGCTAATACCAGAGGAGTGGTCACCAGATTACTTTTCCTAAAGGGACCTATTAAATGAGCATCTGTTAACTGTAAAAATTCTGCATACCAAATAGTAAAATATAATAAAATCCACAGCATTTGGAGAAATTAAAATGAAAAAATACCATTGGACAGAGTAAGCTTGCTTTTCACTGTCAAAATTTGCATGAATTTGAGCCATACGAAACCAAGTAGAAGCACTTACTAGTATGTGGGCAATGTAGTTATCTTTCCATTAGGAGAGCAGTAGGGGAAAAAAAGCAAGCCTTGGGAAAAATGTGCTTCATTAATAGTGTTTTTTCAGAAAGAATTTTACATATTAAAGAATTTACATAGACTGTTGATATTTGACATGTTCGCTTTTATGTGATAGACCTCACTGCATTTACTGTTCAAGCAGGAATATGTCCTAAGCACCTGTTTCCCTCCTGCTCTCTCCACAACTCTTAGTCTCTTCTGCTTCCATCTTGTCCTCTGGTTAACATATGCCTCACCGCCAAAGGAAAAAAACTACTTTTGGGGCTGTTTTTTGATTTGCGTGTCTAGGAGAATCACAAACTGGTTTTTAATCCAAAGGAACCAAGAGGCTCTTAATTTGTTGCTTCTGGGAAGCTAAAGGTCCAGTATTCTCTTCTGTTTCTCTGCCTTTTCTGGAGCTGGTGATTTCAGAGGAGGGAGAGAATTCAGGGTTATGGCAGCACAATTTTCATAGATAAGTCCCATCAAAACCTGCTGAACAGGAAATTTAAGATGCAGTCTGACCCCAACCAATGCAGTCTGATCAGTAGAGCAGTTGTCTGAATCTGTTACGTGAAGATTGGTATTAGCAAGGCTCTGCAGGCTGTTCATCCAAACATGAGCATTGATAATATCTGCAGTATGAGGGAGTTGGAGGTGAGGGAAGGGGAAGAGGGACAGAAGAGTGTGATTCAGCTCCTGTTCCTATGGTAATAGCTAATCCTCCTGGTATCTGAACAACATGATTGCTCCTATACCAGTAATTTAAAACTTGATGAGCCATCAATGGAACCGCCTTGCAAGTAGCACACAAATCAGAAGTCAAAGCCAGTGATTCTAATGATCATTTCTTTTCCTCCTAAGAGTTGCTAGTATTTTGGGACAAGGTACTTCTGTTCTGCTACTGTGTTACTCTACTACTGCCACTACAGTTGCATAGAAAGAACTTGCTGCTTTTGATTCATTGCCCATTTTAAGTAAAACCAAAAGCAAAAATGCATTTCCCTCTCCTCCAAACTCAGCGTAACATTACAACTTCAAAGAGAGAGGTGGACTAAGCTGACTTTAAAGGAAACTGCCTGGGTGGCATCTAAAGCTGTAAAAATTAGTATATTGTATCAGTGGAAAAAAATTCCCTTGTACTTTGATAGGGGGCAATTTCAGGAGCTTGTCTATAAAATTTTATGACGTAGTTCCAGAGGGTGTAATGGATACAAATTGCTGAGACTGCAGCAGTGATGGCCTAGATGAGGGAGACTTAGACTTCAAGCTATTACAGTAGTAGCAGCTAGAAACTCCAATGATATCTACTTGCATCTTGTCACTGGAATGAACACCTGAAAACCACCAGAAAGAATTTGAATTATGAGACTTAGCTGTTATAAGAATGTTAACTAGAACTTTTCTTATTTTTTAATTTCTTTCAAGAGAGAGAAATCACTGGGTGAAGGTCTGAAAAATCACTGGGAGACGGTCTGGAAGTTGAAGGACTTGGTCTCAGTCTGCTTTTGTCCTTGTGAGCTGATCCTTTCTTCTAGGACTTTCTCAGCCCAGTAAGATCAAACTATTTGTGAGGCCTCTAGGATCTTAAGGAGCCTTTTTAAAAAGATATTTTTAGTGTGTGGCTCATTGTGTCTGCCCCTGTTTCTCCTCTGTCTTGCTGCATGCTCAGTTCTTGTCTGTCTGTGGGGTGCTGTGCCTGTTCCAGCCTGCACCCTAAATATGCAGACTGTAGAGATGCTTTTAGGATTAAAGTAGGAAAAGATGCATTTTTGGAAGGAAGAAGTAAAGAGGAAACCTTGTCCTCTTTGCTTAGTTTATTGTCACATGGTTCCTGTGGTCTCCAAGTGCAGGTGATCTGTTTGTGTGATAGGGTGGTGGGCAGGCTGTGTAAGGGAAGCTGGGGAGCTCCTTGGATGTTTCTTCTAGCCCTATACGTCAATGAACTTTTACTTCAGCCCAAACCTACTAATGCTCTCATGAATAGCAGATACCTAATTTCAGT
Source organism: Falco naumanni (assembly GCF_017639655.2). Taxonomy (NCBI): domain Eukaryota; kingdom Metazoa; phylum Chordata; class Aves; order Falconiformes; family Falconidae; genus Falco; species Falco naumanni. The sequence goes on from NC_054061.1 coordinate 14,630,574, forward strand.
TTTGATTGTTTATCTTGAATCAAGAATATATTGACCGCACTTGACCTTTCAATTTAAAACCTTGGAAAAAGAAACTCCTAAAAAGTTGAAGAAAATGGACATCCCAAAGGCTGTTCTCTACTAATGGGGTTGCTTTTCACTTACATTCATACAGCTGAGGTGAAGCTTTACTCTTATACCATCTTTGCCTCTGTTGCAGTTTGATTTGGAAACCCAGCATTTTTGTCTTAAGAGAAATTTTGATACTGAAGTTTCAATTGAAAGTTCTATCAAAAGATATGAAGAAAAGCTCTTTCACAAAAAATAACTCTGTTTTCCCCCAGATGCCAAGGAAGTGGGTTCAGAAACATACCATGAAATTGGAATTTCTCAAAGTGCCTCTTAAATCTTTGCTGCAATTACTGTAATTCACAATAATAGATCCAGCACTATTTTAAAAAGCTTTTGAAGGTTGTAAGTAGCATCCATAAATTGTGGGTTGTGGGCAATCTATGAAACCATAGGTTTCCAGGGCTTTTATTTAAATGAGGGAATGAGAGAGAAAGATGTAATAAAAGTAGTTATGAAAAAATAAGAAAGTTTGAGTTGTGCTGAACACCAACAAAGGTAGGAAATACCTGAGCCTTTGTAAAAGTTGTCTTCAGGCTGAATGAGATTTTGCAAGTCTGGAAAGAGACTCTCTTAATCCAGTAGTTCTTTTTATAGAGACTGGTTAAAATGGTAGCTCACTGGGGTAGAATCCACACATCTACAACAGCCAGAGGGACTGTTTATGCTTCTTTATATTGGTACAGACTTGAGTAATAAGGTGAGGTAGGTGAATGGATCATCTGCTTGCCCCTTTTCCACCCCCACCCCCAAGTGATCTTTGGATGAGTCATATCCTCACCTTTGAGCTTGTACACTGCAAAGGAGTGTGGAATCAGGTTGTACTCAGCTTCTCTGTAGCCTCGGTTAATTAAATGTATGCTTATCAAAGATTTTTCATCCAAAGGAAAAGACTGTTAGTGTCTGTGTTGCTGTGCACGCTCTCTCTGTGCTGCAGGTCAGCTGTTACAGACTACAGTCATTTCTTTGATGTTGTGACTATGTAAAGAAACATCTGCAGACTTACAAAGGGAAAATGATGTTTTCTTCAGTCACCTCACAGCAAAACTTATGAAACACTGTAGACCAATAAGCTCGTTAATGAAAACTAGTATAGCTTTATACACTTGGTGAAGCTACTCAGATTACTTCCTGGGATGTTCTTTCCTTTTGAGCTGGGTCTTGGGATCATCTGCTCTACTTGAAGTCTTTTGGTAGGTTATACATGCCTAGATGACAATGAAGGTGGACCTGAGACAGGATAAAAACGAACTGTGGCCAAACTTGTGGGAGGCATATAGAAGAAGAAAAATCAGCTGGTTCTTTTTTGTCCAGGTAGGGTTATAGACTGAAAAAAAAGAAGTGGTCCGGAACAGAGTATTTCCAAGAGAAGTGCTGGGAGGAGCTTTGTGTTTCAAGGTAATTTGTTCACTGTGCTGGGGGTGGGAGGAAGGTGGTTAAATTGGAATATAGCAAAGAAGAGAGGAAATGAAGGGAAATGGCTGCCAAAAGAAAGTATTAACATGAGATATTCATAAAGGACCCAGCAATTTTAAAAAGGGTAAACAAGAGCAGAAACTGCTAATCAGAGAGCTATTTTTTTATTTGAAAAAAGCAGAGCATGAGAAAGTGATGTGTTTTTAATATGCTTAAATGAAAAGTAGTTCTATCTTTAGGGCAGAGAACTGGTCTGGGAAAGATTCAACCAAGTAGTTGGAGGATTTGCCTGAATATTAGTCCCATTGGCACTTCCCTAGAAGCACAAGAAATTATGTTTAAAAAATAAAAAAGTATTAGTAGTAAAGACTACTTTATAAGGATGCAGTGGCTATTAAAAGATAAACAATTTAGGAGTGATATTGAGGTGTTACAGGGAGTCCATAGAGTTACTTTAAACCATATTACACTGAGATATTCAAGGAGTACAGTCCATTGTTTTTATCAAAGGCAGAACTGGAGAGGAATTTAATCAGTGTGTACATAAGGGCTGAAAAAACAAAAGTTTCTTTGTTCTACTGCATAGATATATAATGAGATACACACTCAGACTTAGAAATAAGGTGTGTTGCTTTAGTAGTACAGGTAATTAACCTCCTGAATAACTTTCCATTGCTGTTGCATTCTCTGGCATCTTAATTCAAGTTTGGAAATAATGTTCAAGAAGTGCTTTGGGAAGTACTAGGGCCTTTCTCAGGCATGAGCTCAGACAAGATGGTCAGGCAAAATAATGGTGTTTGTCTTCATAATCTGCATCTACATAATTGAAGTATGTCATATACTTGTGAGGTAACTGTGGTTGGTAAGATAATGGAAACAGCTCAGTTTGAGAAGTTGGAGCTAAGCATGCAGGTCTTATTCAAGCCCTGGAGCACATTTGGCCCTTCTCCCAACACCACATGCATAGTAAGAGCTGTGTAAAATGCCTTTCTTTTCTCTGTCCCAATATTCAAAAGCTCACCTCTGCTACTTGGGAAAGAAGGACTTTTGCTGAACACAAGGTCCTATAGCATGATCAAATGGACTAAAATCTGTGGTGTCCCAGGAAAAACACTAGTAAATATAAAGATGTTTCATATTTAGTTTTAACTGGCGTTGTATGCTAAGATGATGAACAAGCAAGGTACACATCAATCCTTTATTGTATGCCAGATATTTCTTTTCACCTTGGCTTGTCCTTGTTCATTAGTAGCTTGATATTTCAATCTTAAACATAAAATGCTAGTCTCCCTTTTCAGTCTCTTCTTGAAAATAATTTCTAGAAAAGTTCATCTTTATGAAGCATTGTCTCATGCATCAACTGCCTGAAAAAGCAGAAAAATATGCATAATGGAGTCAGTGGAAAACACCCATGTAAGAATGGCTTTTGTGAGCGTTGTAACTGGTCAGGCATGTTATCCTACCGCATATTAGTACTGTGGCTGACAAGAAAGATGTGGGTGAATTTTCACTGTATGAATCTGAGTTCATTGTTGTGAAGGAGAATATTTTGGTGACATTAGTGTGTCATATGTTTTGAGTAGACACATGAATAGAAAATCAGGGCTAACAAGGCCGCATATTAACTCCTATACTATGGGGGTTTTGAGTGTATTAAAAGAGTGGCAAAATTTATAGCACAAAATCTTTATCTGTATTTTACAAACTCCTGCTTGTAAAATAGAGACTTGGAGAGGTCAGATTGTTCCACATCATTAACTAGGAGTTACTTCCCCAGAAAGGTTAGAGCAGAAGACACTTTAAGACTAGTATGGTGCAGTAGTAGATATGGTGATTCATAAGGGAAAAGTGACCATCACCTATAGCTTTCCATAGGCCATACAGTTAAGTGGGTTCATTAATAACTGCATCACTCGGTGTTTCGATGAAATGAACCTTCTGCACATAACTTTGCCAAAAAGTTTTGTTGTATGCTTTTCCTAGCTTTAGAAATGTCTATTTTTAATTTGCATGTTATGATGATTGTACTCATCAAGAAAGCTTGTGGCTAATATGTGGGATAGGAGGGACCCTTTACATGTGCTAGATGGAGTTTAGAAGCACAAGTATTTTGCATTTTAATGGTTCTTGCAGACATTATTCTCCTGAGGCATGTTTGAAAATCAACTTCAAGGTTAAGGTACAACCTGGTCTCCAGCAACTCTGCTTGAGAAGAAAGTGGTTAAAAACAGTATCTTGTACTTATGTGTGACTCGTTTGCTGCCTTGGATGTTTGAGTCCCCTAGCCACTATTGAAAAAGTTCTCAATCTGTTTAATGAACAGGTAATGCATTCCTGTAATAGTCCTGAGATATGAAACAATTACATACTTGTATTCCGACTAGAAAACAGACAGGGCAAGGTGAGGTGTTATGCAAAAGACTGTGCAGGAAATAGAAAAATCACAAAAACAATATGAAGCCCCATATAACAGCATGCCTTCTGTTTGTGTTTGCAAACTCCAAATTAAAAGCTGAGAAGGAGTAATCGTGTACAGTACTGTGGTATTGTCTGCAGTTTTACTTAAAACATTTCTTTGCCACATGACTACTTATTAGTGGATAACAGTAGGATGTATGAGTCAGTGTGTGGCCTGCCAAGATGTATTTGAAGGACCTGTGCAGCCTTCAGCAAGGAGAACCTACAGAGCAAAAAATAAAGAAATCCTGTCATGACAGAAGGCTTCTAAAGGCGCTATCTCTGTATCCACTTTGGCTGATGCATTGTGGTAGGGTTTGTCTTGTCAAGTTTTTGCAGTCATATAGCAAGGTATGAAAGGACGTGACATAACTCAGTTGTTAATGAAGCAGTTCCTCCATTGAATGCTACAATATTATCATGTGTCTTTTCTGACATGGCATGAAAGAATGGAGCTGTATTTGAGAAGGAAAAAGTGCCAATGAGAAATGAAAAATAAAGAAACTAATGTGTATTTCTCAGTGTTGCTTGTTTTTCTGTAGCAATGTATTGCAGATAATTAGGTGACTCATTTAAAACAGACTCTCCTACCTACTCAAATGTTTTGGAAGGTGGGTGATTGCTCCCAGGCTTGTAGGTGAATGAATTTCTCATCAGCCATTTGGCATCCCAGGCAGTGATGTAGATCTTCTGACAAGAAAATCAATTGCATTGCTAACTTTCACAATTTGATTACTTTATAAAAAGTCTCTAGAGCGGCTCTCTGTGTGATTATATAGACTTACTTTTGAACTGAAAGCTTAGTCCCACATGCTTCACAGTTCTAAATAATTTGTAGTAATTATTTTGATTAGACATGTATTGAAATGCTATTTCAATAATGAACAAGGTGATGTGCAAATTATAGAGAAGAATATGCACAAAAGCCTTAAAAATAAACAAAATAAGGCTAAATTAAGCTCTGAAATTATTGGATGAAGCTTCCTGAAGCTTATGTTCACTGTTTTTGAGTTCAAACCCCTTGTCAGCTCGGATGATTTGCAATGAGATTAGTTTTGCAGATGAGACCTCCTTCCATTTCTCTCTTTTTTTTCCTGATATATTTTCAGTGATCAAGTATTAAAAATAATGCATATGCATAAAAAATGGTAAATTGGGTTACTGTTAGTGGTGACCCCATTATAGCAGAAAAGCTGTAGACACATTTAGATTCATTTAAAAGAAAATATTGACTGCCTCTCAGGCAAGTCATCCAGCCATCTGGATCTATTAGGCTTTTTAATATTGTGCTTAATATAAAAGTATAGTGAAAATAATAGAAATTAGCCATCAATTTCAGAGTTTTGTGTCAGTTGAAACATTTTACTGGGCTATAGATCAGACCCTATGTAAAGGAATCATCTGTTATTAAGAGCAAGAATTTATTTTCACTGAGTGTGAGTGCAGAATGCATGAGTATAGCAGAAGGGAGGCATTCGGAGTGTGTATGCCTTAGGAAATGTTCCAACCTTCTGAAATTTTCAAAGGGAGCCTACTTAGAGGAATATCAATAGAGTGGGTTTCTGTGAGCACGGGAGCATGGCTAGCCCTTGAAACCATGTTGCCTTATAAAGTTTTTAAGGTTTATGGGCTAGATCTGCAGAAGAGCTAAAAGTGACAGAAAGCACAAGACTGAGATTTTCAGTATACCTTTTTTTTTTTTTTTTTTTTTTTTTTAAAGCATTTGTCCTTCAGTGCAAAGTTTTTAGCCCCTAGGCTCCCCAGGTGATGGCTCAGAATGGGGATCACACCAGCTCTGGATCATTTCAGATTTGCTTTCAAGAGTGAAGGTAAGATTACTCTTTTGCAACATAAATTCAGGAGTAAGAGGAATTGGTCATAATCCCCTTTTCATTTAACAGCTCAGTATTTCACAGTCCCAGCAATGAGTGCTTCCATTTTATGTTAAGCAGGTACTGAATGACATCCAGCAACGGTAACTGAAACAGGACCTAGACACCTAGTCTTTGCCCTCTCAGCTCCCCTAGGCTACAACAATATTCTTTGCTGTTATTTCTCTTTTTACTGAGTGGTTTGATGAAAAATGGAATAGTTTCCACAGGAAGGGCATCTGGTATTCTTTCTCTCGTCCAGGAGTAATTGATAGCTTAGAGTGGGCTGTTGTGTGAGATGAATCTTCTATAGCAAAGACAGGGGCTGGAGCTGGGAAGCGAATTGAGCCTAGTGTTAAGTTTTTTGTGGTCTTGTTCATCAGGGACTCTCTGGAAACTGATATTGGGAATCAAATGTTTAAGTTGAGCAACTTGGTGTTTATGGGATGAGTGGGATAGGTAGATGGGGATATAATCCGAGCTTCTCAGCACTGGCAATAATGGGTGCTTTCTGCATGTACTCAGTTGAACAGTGTAAAAACAGTTTATACTGAAATGTGTGCAGAAGTGGTGCTTGAATTGTGTATGGAAGTATACACATATTGACTTTCTGCTTCTTGTGCGTGTGTGTAAGAATGGTTATTGTAGGGCTGGTGGGTAATTCCTTTACCCTTGCACAAAGCATCTCAGAAAGTCATGCAAAACGTTTGGTTTTGCCTTTTTTCCTTCTCCTCAAAGATGTCAAGTCATGTGTGGAAAACAAAACATTCAATTTTAAGTAAATTTCATTGATTTTATTTATATTTTTGTTTGGACTGGACAAACAATGAAACACTACAATGATTGTCACAATCATTTGTGCCAACCTACACCATATAACTGAGTGAAAGGACTCAGTCACTGCTGTGTGTTGTAATCTTTGGCTGCACTGCAAGTGGTGTGGTGTGCTGCTGGAGGTTGCAGTAGTTTATGGGAGTTGTAGATCAGCCAGGGAAGCAGCACAGACACGAAAAAATAGTATTGAATTAAATGAACCAAAATATTTAGATTTATTTCCAAAGCATTGCTTGATACAGTGTGGGAAATTATAAAATGAAATATTTCAGGAATGTCAGAATGGTTTTTGTTCACTGATTTTTAAAGGAGAAACTGATGTTACTCAGGTTTGTATGTAAGCAGTGATTTAAGCTCTTCCTCATCAAATTTCCTTTTAGTCAAATGTTATACAAAAATAATCAAGTTCAGTTTTAAGTCTGGTACATCTTGTTATTTTAAAATTTGCATTCAGGTGATGCATTGAGTATCCTTCTTTGGATACTCATTGAGTATCATGATGAGATGATGGGAGAAAAAGCAAAAAAGTGAAATCTTGAAAAGAAAGCTACCAGTCCCCAACGCCAGCAAAGTGATAGCTGTGACAAATACGTTCATTATGAACAGATTTCCAGTTCTAGAAAACTATTTTTGTGGTTTTAATTTGTAATTTTTGTAAATTTGTATAATAGCACTGTTTTTATATATATATATAATAGCTTTTTCTTTTATCATCACTGTATTTTAACGACGTACTCGGAGCTCAGTTGCCATCACTTCTAGCCATCCAATGGTTACAGTGAAAATATGGAGATGTTCTCCTTTTTGCGATTTGCATTCTTTTGTTCTAAACACAAAATTAAGAATGGTATGTAACTACTGGTGATTTACCAGTCGCTTCTAAAATGTGATTAGAAAGGAGAAATTTTTCATGCTATGTGGCAGGGAAAGAGCTTCCAGCAGGTTCTTTTGTCATTTCCCAGTGTTAGTCAGGGTGCATCATTTGCTAGCCGTAGGATATAAACCATTAGGAAAAGACTCTTGTTTGGCTGGCAAAGCTAGCAAGGTGGATAGCAGGAAATAAATGGGAGTTTGCAGGACTGGATAGCTGGGAATTCTGGGAAAAGAGAAAGTCTCTGGATACTCTTTATGTGACAGAAGGGAATAAATTACAGGATCCGGTTTATTTACGAAGTTGGAGGGAGATTGATCATGGAGATACAAGTGGTAGGCATGAACAATAATTTCATCTCATTAGATATAAGGGAAAAAAAATAATGATGTGAGTAATCAAATTATAGGGGCCCCGAAAGGTTTTGAATATCATTCTTGGAGATACTCAAACCTCATCTGGACAAGACCCTAAGCAACCTGAAGTAACTGGAGCTACTTTGAGCAGAGGAATGTGCTGGAGATCTCCAAACTTCCCTTCAAACCGAAACTGTATTATTCTAGGGTTAGCTGATTAAAAAGATTGTGTAACAAGAAGAATGAAAAACACTTGCTTGCAACAAAATCAGTTTATTTTAAATAAATAGCAAAATAACAAATATGTATGAATAAATAGTTTGAATGTACCTAATTTTTTCTTCTTAGAACCCCTAAATGATCTCTTCTCTCAGATTAAATATACAGATCTTACCTTGACAAAAAGAATCCACAAACTGGTTTTAAATAGTATCTGACTCTTGTATTGAAAAATGTCAGCAGAAATGGCAGGGGTTGGGAGGAGGAAGGTATTCATTTTGAAGGCCATTTTGTTTGAGAAATGGGTTTTAATGAATACTTTTTGTCCAATTCTATTTATTTCCCAGCAAAGACATGAAATTCACAATGCCAAAAAATACAATCATTGCAAGTAGGATGAGAAGTTAGACTATGCAGTGTGGGTTTGATACTGAATTGAGGGTGGAATGGATTTTCAGAAACCAGTGGGGGAGCATTAGTTCTTATTTTAGGTGACAACAATGTTGGATAATTAAGGTCCTATTTTCTCAGCACTGTAGGAGAGTGTGGATATTACAATGCCTGCACATTTTCTGTCTCCTTTGCTTGAAGGTTGCACTCAACCTTTATTTTATGTGTAAGAGAATGAGCCTAGTTTGAATTTATGACAAGTTCTTTCTTCATAATAGTCTGGCATAAGGCATAATTTTTGCCTTCTCTGCATAAAATTCTATGTGCATAGCTTCTATTTTAATTTTTCTTTCCACTGCTTTGTAAGAAAGAGAGCAACCATTGTTCTTCGTATTGAGAAAAGTTCAAATACCTTTCAATTTTTAAAGGTGACATTGGTGGCGGTGCTAAGCGATTCGGAAGTGAATTACAGGGATGTAGATTGACTGTCATAGAACAGATTTTTCAGCCATTTCTTAAAATTCTTTCTTGACACTTTTCTATGGTGTGGGCTTTTTTAAACACTTTTTTTTTTTTTATTTTATTTTTATTTTAGCTCCCTCTTCAGGTGGGGCCAGAATTGCCCTTGGTAATTGTCTGTGAAGGAAGAAAAGTCATCTTTATTATCTTCCTCCTGTACTGGCATGTTGTTCATTGTTAGATAATGACAAAATGTTTTCACTGAGTGTCTTTAAGATGTGTTTACCTCCCTTAAGAAGGAGCTAAACTCTTACTCAGTCTAGTACTGGGGAGTGGTCTGCATAGATGCTCTTTACCTTTGTATGCTCTTTGTTGATAGACTGGGACATCCAAGATGCCTAGGTATGATTTTACCAGTAACCTTTTACCATTTGGCACATTATTTTTGGCACTGAGATAATAAAACTAGTTTTAGTGACCAAAAAAGTGTTACTTTTATGTGGAAACAATATCATGATAGATTCAGGAAAGGTATGATTTTACCAGTAGCCTTTTATCATTTGGCACATTATTTTTGGCACTGAGATAATAAAACTAGTTTTTAGTGACCAAAAAAGTGTTACTTGTGGAAACAATATCATGATAGATTCAGGAAGAGGTCCATCGGATCTGGAATTGTATCCTGTAACAGTGTGGTATTGTATAAAAGCCAAGAAGAGAAATACAGAAAAAGGAGTCTGATTGAATTTTTTTACCAGGAAAAAAAAAAAAAAAAGAAAAAAAGAAAAAAAAGACAAAATATCTATACAGTGTGCTTGGATCTAATTATGTTAGCAATTTCCAACGATTATTTTTTTCTGTTGGTGGTTTTCCAGACAGCTTAACTACTAAAGTCTCAGTCTCAGCTCGATCTGTTGGCTAATAATTTCAGAATATTCACTCTGCAGAGTGGTGTGCTTCCACTAAAGTCTTATTGGAGAAATGGGAATATCCAGACACCAAGATGCTAGTGCAAATGTAATCTTTTCATTTCTTTTCTTCCTGTTAAAAGGCCTGTTCGCCTTTCTTCCATTTCAGCACAGTTCTAAAAGGCAAGGAAAGTGTTAATGAACTTGGCAGGTACAGCAGTGTATGTAATGGACTGGGCCTTACACCATTATGTGTCTGTAAAGCATGTTGTACATCCACTAACAAGACTGCCATTCATTTTTTCAATAAATCCTGCACAGGGGTATTAGGGTCTGTGAACTGACAATTGATTTACTGCCTGGAAAATTATTCTTTATTGATTCATATTACATGGAGGCAACCACAAATCTATAGCGGCCTTAATCAGAGAGAAAATGCTAAAGTTAGTGTCATTCTTACTTAGTCAGGCAATTACAAGTAGGAGAATTGGTTTAGTACCTCTAGGTGACATCTACATATGATTCAATTATGAATCTCAGTAATCCATGAATTACAATACATAAAAGCATGTGAGATCTGGTTAATTAATTTTTTGTAATACTTGAACAGTGTCCTTTGTGCAAGAAGGTGTTTTAAATGTCAGCCTAACATTTTATGTGAAATTTGGCACCAGAAACTAAATTTGATTTTTAATGAAAATTCTTGGGAACTTTGCTTGGTATTTTTCTGATATTTTGTATGAATTGGACAGAATAAAGAATCTGAGACTATTTACAAGATTTGTATATTAGATATTTTAAAAATGAGTAGATATTCCAATTTTTTACATTCTGAGCTCCAAATGAATGGTGTGTGACAGGAAAGATCCATCTATAGACACAAGGGACCATGCTCTGGGGCTGGGCACTCTTCAAACAGCAAAAGCCCTGAGCTCTGTGTGGACTAAGCTGAATTTTGCAGCCTTACCTTCAATTAACCCTCTAGGCTGTCTCAGATATGGCTGCATATATGTGGCTATCTTTGCAAACCCTTTGGATGTGTGAGCTGGCAAATTGGGGGGTGCTGGACAGATGTATATACAGGTTTCTAGAGGATGCAGCTGGTACTGAGGAACTGGAAACTAACAGCTGGATGGAAAAGCCTCTTCATGGTGAGGTTAGGATCTCTGAGGTTTGGCTGAAAAGCTTTGGGAACACATCTGGGAAGATGAATTTAGGTTTTGAGAAAAATATGTGAAAATAAATGTACGTCACTGTGTTAGTAAAACAGATCTTTGTTGGTTTTGGGAAATGGGTTATTCACACGGCATCTTCCTTCTATGGGAAGCAAGTGGGGGGATTAAAAAAGCAAAACAGCCTGTGTTGTATTACATAACACTTCAGCTTTTCAAATTATTCCTACTGTAAGGGTACCGTGGAGCTTCCTCTCTGTTAATGAATTTAACCTCCTATGCAGTAGGTGAAGGATATTTTCCTGCTTTGCAGGCAGTGATAACGTGGTATGGCCCAAGGTTTTCTATGGACCTGGTCCTGTTGACAGACCATCTTAATTGAAAGTTGTCTAGAAAAAAAATTAATACTGGCTTAAGGGAGTGAACTGCCTGTCTCTGTGGTTCATCATACTGAGGCATTTTTTCTAGGTAGAGTGGAAGTGTAGCTTCTTCTTGGGCTGTTTCTATTAAGTATTTAAGGCTTTTGCAAATTTGTCTGTTTTGTTACTGACTGACAATTTGGAGTCTTGAATATATTCCAGGGTCCAGATATTTTATCCTGCTGGTCACTGTTAAGTCCCTGACCCAGAAAGCAGAAATAATGAAAAATGAACCATGCCTGTGCTGTACGAGGCTTTGTCAGTAGCCAGAAACACAAAGAAATTGAGAACCTAAGTCTCCCGCACACCCCATGCTTGACTGGTGTGCTGCAGCTTCAACTATAGAAAACCATGCAGCTGCTTCTGTGATATGCTTGGCAGTTCTGAGTAATGGCTAATTCTCCAAATCTCGATGTCCAGAGCTTCTTTTACAACGCATATACCACCATGTACAATGCTTGTTTCATACCATTACTTATTTCAAACAAAGATATTGCCTTTTTAAAACCAGAAATTTGGGAGGGGCAGTGGTGATTGTTGTTGTAGACAAGCAGTTCAATGAAAATGCTACTGAAATGCCTTTTCTTCTATGAAAACTAGTAAATCAATTACAAAAGCAATTTCCTAACCCAGTGTGATTTTATTGTGTTTGACCAGGGCATTTGATAAGCATTAGTTCTTGCTGAGAGCAAAGAGTAAATTTTATTTCAAGCTTTGCTCTCAAGTGTTTGGAAAAGGGAAGTACCAGAAGGGCAGTTAGACATGTGGGTCTGGTCATTGTGTTCAGGGGATGGGTGGCTCTCTGCAGCAGGCCCTTGGCTGACAGCCTAGTAGTAGCTAATGCAAATAAAGCTGCAGGAAGAGCTTTCCAAAGGCATTTGGGCATCAGGCTTCAGGAAATTGTTTAAAAATGTTTCTTGATGTTTTTACTCAGTTTTGTGTATTATATATTTGTATATTATACCTTTTTTGCTTTTTGTGAAATTCTGGGAGCTCTTATTCTGCTAGACTTCAGTACAGGAAAAACTACTTCTCACTGAAAAAATATATACTGTAAGTCATGTTCCTCCCACCACCTGGTAACAATTTTTTGCATGGAAGTGTTGAAAACAACAGACACTGCTGAATAGCCATTTATAGTTATAGGCTATTGAAACATATGCAGGTGATTTCAATGTCAGGCAAGGACAGAAATATCATGTATGTGCTCTGATTTATGACAGGGGTGTAATAGGAGTGCTGTAATGAAATGTAAGGCGGCTATTTTTTCTGGGGCGTGCACTGAGAAAGTCACTGGAGTAGTGAATGCTCATCCCTGCTGGACTTCAGGGCAGCAGATTTAGGTACCTGTGATCCACTTCTTGTTGGTGGTACCAGAATTTGAAAGGTCAGCAGTGCTGCTGCGTTCCACTTCATTATCACACATATATAAAAGCACTGAACCTCTCCATCTTCTCTTAGCTGCCCTCATCCCTACCCTACCCTGTTATCCCGCTCAGGCCAGGCTAATATCCCTACCCTCCTGCCATTTCCTTAAGGAAAGAGCAAACAGGTCCATGTTTCAACCTGGATGTCTCTGGGGTCTGTGTGCCATTTGTTCTAGTGGTGAGTTCCTGAGGGAGGGACAGGCTGTTTCCCTTCTGCTGCTGTCCCTGTCTCTAGGCAGTGCTGAGTGAACAGGTATATACACTCTCCATTCTTAGGGAGTTAAAAATAATCATAAAAACATGAACAAATCCAATTACAGGAAGCATGGCATACTGTAAAAATATTAATTGATTTCCACTTTTGATGTGTTTTTCTTTACTGACTTGTAAACATTTAGAGGGATATGATAAGAATTCAGGATGATTAATTCCAGTATGACCAGAGGGAAGTCCCTAGGACCAAATTTCAAGACATTTAGAAAATCCCAGTAAAAAACCTCATTTGTTAAAAACCAAAAGAGGCTTTAAACCATCCATTTGTGTCTCTGGACAAGACCTCTGGTGTGTGTTGTGGTGTTTTTGTTTGGGTTTGGTTTTTTTTTTTTTTGTGTTTTGTTTGTTTCTTAAAGGTGATAATTGCATTTCTCTGGCTTTTGGGGCTGATTTTTGATACCAAGTTGTTTAATATCATGTGTCATAAGATGTTAATGGGTCTGTATAAATATGTTAGGTAGGATAATACTTCCCTTCCTCTGTAGTCTCCTTCCCATTCAGGCTTTACTGTAGGAGCTTTAGGCAAATACTTCGTAGGAAAATCCTCTTAGCCACTTCTTCCTGTAAAGCTAATCATTAATTTACTGGCCTGTGGATTCAATAAAGGAATAAATATTAGAGAATTTTCTTGAAACGGAAAAGTAGGCAAGTAACAGCTTTGTCTCATGCTACCTAGGTTGAAATTGCATTCCCAATTACAGAGGGAACTATTTCTTGCTTGATACAGGAATTAAATGTTCACAACAGTTGCTGTTAAAATTTTAACTGACTGATGATGCAGATAGTTATTACTGTGCCCTGTTATTTCAAAGTTGTTGGGGGAATCAAGGTTTTGGGGTGTAGTTGCTCCTCTGCCAGTGCAATGGGATGGGACAAGGGTGGCATGTCATCCCAGCTCCGCTGTGTCCAGCACACAGCAGAGAATGTGCAGCATGTGAGTCTGTACTATGGATTTCAGCTTAGTGAAACTGATGTTTTTAAGGAGCTAGTTCATACACTTAACCTATTCAAAGCCCCAGCAGTATAGCACTCTGTAGTAGCTAGGTTGGTATTTAAATTTAAAGCTAGCAAGTGAAGTTATTGCTACAGATAGGCAGTTTTTTTCTTTGGCTGTGGGGCTTTTCCTTTTTGCCCTTTCCTCAGTACAGGTTATAAACTGATAGAGTAATACATGCCAGTTGTCCTTTAAATTTGACTAAAAACCCCACCCTCTGCATTTAAGATATTAGCTCTTCTCTTCAGTGAATCTGCTAAATGCTAATAACGATCCCTCAGTCCACTAACCAGTGACACCTGGAAGTGGCCCTTCCACCAGGAGCATTCTTGGTAAGCAGCACCACTTGGAAGTGTGGGGAATGGCATTTGGTGACCTTGAGCGTACTGCTCATGGATCTCGGTGCACCATAAATTAACACACAATTACACAATAACAAGAGAGATGGCCTTTTCCATGAGTCATCACTTCACTACAACTCATTTCATTTTGAGTTCAGTGTATTAATATGAGATTAATTTATAATGATTAATATTAAAATATTACCGAATATTTTATTCTAGCAGTTGTTTTACTACTCTGAAAAGCTTTTGGGAGAGCATCGTATGAATGTATAATTCAATCACGTGCAGATTGTGGTGCGATTAGTTTCTCACAGTCAGTAATGCTTCGTTCAGTCATCTGGACCACTTTGGTGATGAATTTCTATTAAAAATACAAAAATCCTTATTTATTATTCTAGATAACAGCATTCTGATCTCATTAACATGGATCATTTTCTCTAAACTCAGCTAGACTCTGTAGTGTAGCAGCAAAAAGCTCCTTTTTATATCAATTAAAATACTTTTTCTTTTTGACCTGCCATATAATTAAGATCCTGTTTATTAAAGTTACTAGCATATTAGAACACTAATTGCATTACAAGCACACTTTCTTATTTCTGAACTGTTTATGATTTAATTGACTTGTTTAAACTAATTTTCATGTCTCTGTGCAATTAACTCATTAATTGAATTTATTTACACATGCAAATACTAATACATCACCCCATTGTACTAGTAATGATTAAAAAAAAATCATTAATGTCCTAATGGAATGAGTTCTTTGGTATGCATATGCAATCTGATAACACTGCAAGTTGATTTAGGAGTAATACTACCTTTAAAAGCATTCCTTCCTGCAGTGAACTGAGAATTAAAGGGGCAACATGCAGCATGGCTGTTGTGAATGAATATTATTGCTGTGTACAATGAAATACTCACCTTGAGTAGGGGAAAAATCTGGTAATTTTACTATTTTAGCAAGGAGATACCTGATTATACTTGAATGGTGTTCTTATTACTATAGAGACTGGATAGTACTAAAGCATCATAGAAAGCAGAATGTGAAAAATATCAGGGGAGAAAAATTAGCATAATGTGACACATAAAGGAAGCTTCTGTAAGAGGAAAGGTGTGATCCAAAGCCCAGTTTGTTTCCACTGACTTCAAGTGATTTTGGTATCTGATGGAGACTCAAGTCATTTCTCTATCTTGTGCAAAAGGTCTTTGCTGCAATAAAAAATGTTTAATTCACAGTGAACATGATGGAAAGAGTACATAGTTTCAGCATGTGCTGTGCTCTGTGGACAATGACAACTGATGATAAACAAGATAGGGAAAAGAGGACAAGAACTGTTGCTTTACATTGGTAGGTTTTGATCTTGTAAATTTTCCAACTTTTACTCAAATAATTTACTACCAGAGCATTGCAGTGAGAAAGCTAACCCAGCAGTTCTGCCCTCTATAAAGTCTGTAATGAAATTAAACCTTGGTTGGTTCGTTGGCTTTTTTTTCTTTTTTTTTTTTTTTTTCATTTTTCTTTTGTATTTTTTTTTTTTGGCGGGGGGGAGAAGAAAAAGAGAGTATGTTCTAAGGTTAAAAAAAATTAAACTAAAAATGTTGCTGCCTATTTAGTTAGCTTCTTGATAGTTTTAGAGTTACAGCACTGTTTTATGTACATATACATGTTTAAAATAAGATAAAGGTGAAAATTCAATGATGCTGATCTGTGTTTGTGTTTATTACTATAGAGTGCTGATAAGTATCTGGGACTATAAAGTACCCAGTGACAACAAAATAATTTTTATATTTTACTTTTTACTGATAAAGAGAAGGCTTTGTTCATAAAACATATTTCATTCCCCAGAGACACTCATACATTGTCGGTGTGGTACAACCACTACTTGTGATAATTTCCAATATCCTTTTTTTTCCCCCACAAAATAGAAATTAAACTTTGATAATTGGATTTAATTATTATTCAAAATTAAATGAGTTTACAGTACAGGACGTCTTTGACCTCTGGGGAAGTATTTACATGAAACTGCCTGTAAAGCCTTCTGCAAGCTTTTGTTTTCCTGTGAACCTCACCAACTGCATCCTCAGTTGGATAAAGCTGCTTACCAAATGGAAAAAAACGTGATTCCAGCCTTTTGTTTTCCCCTTCACTTTCCAGCAGGAAATGAAAGAAAAAACCCCGACAACCACCCTAACCACTTTGTGCTTGGATTTCTAGCAAAAAAGTGAAAAAATTATATATGGATGATAACATGTGTGAGCAGAAGAGGGTGTACAACAGAACAAGAAGTAGGATTTAATAAGTATACCTGAAAAAGGAAACAAGTTTATCCTGTTTTAGCCTACAACTGTTTGTGTGAAAGATGTTAGTGCCCTCTATTTTCAGAAATGAAAAATTTTTTAGGTGTCCCAAGGTTTCAGATCCGTTATCTAAAATGTTTGTTCTTGCAAGGGCTAGTAAGTGAAGCAAGATTCTAGAGCACTGTCAGTTATCTTTAAACTTTAGGACATTTAAAAATGCTACACTGAACTGAAGGATAACATTTATTGGGTTAACTTTGCAATGAACTCTTCTTCCACAGTCCTTTTTCCTTTGAGGGATAAGGATCCTATTGGGATCTTCGGTTCCATTTCTTCCCAGCTCCCAAAGAGGTGATGAATCTTTTTTTCTATATCTCCTCCCGTCTTACAGGGCGAGCACCATGCATTGGAGTACACAGGCTGATTGCTTGTACTGTTACTGCTTCTGTGGCTTTCACGAGTGTACTATTTTAGACTGTTTACAAAAAAAATAAAGGGTTTTACGTCTTAGTGTTGCCTTCTAATTTGACAAACACAAACACTGCCCCATAAAGAAAAATGTAACACTACTTTTCAGTACACAGAACCCATAATGTGGAGAGATACATTCTGTTTAATCTCTTATCTCTTTTGAAAGCCTTGAAAATGCTTTCTCTTTCATGCTCCCAGTCTTTATTTATGTGCAAAGACTTGCTCAAGTGACTAAATTCCCTAAATAGCTACAAAGCTATTGTGATAAGAACAGGAAGTGCTCTTGACAATGTGTTATGTACCAAATATAACCTGCCAAACCCTTTAGGATGCTCAGGATGCAGTTTCGATACATGATTTCATGGTTGTAGTGGTTTGCACTTCTATTTTCTTTTTCAGCTATGGATTATAAAGGGAAGCAAAAATAGCAGAATTCCTAAACTGCTTTTTTGCTTTAAAATATCATGTTTATCTTTAATGGGAGAAATACTGTTTGTGCATATGAGATCAATTTCTTAAAATAGTATCTTAAATTGTTTTTTATTGATGAACAGATCTACTAGTAACCTGGTTTTAAAATGTCAAACTATGGTTTTCCATCTACAAAGAATAGTTTTCAGCATGAAGTTGCACTTTAATTAGTTGACAGTAGTGCCACTGTATAAATATGGAACCAGTAGTCCTGTGTAAAATGCAGGTCCATTTCAAACTGCTTAGAAAAGTGGTACACACTTCTAGTGTTTTAAAAAGGTGTTTAAAAGTTTTCTTTAAGAAAGAGTTATATCCAGTCACAGATTTACCTTAAAACAAAAGGAAAATAATAGCATATATTGGAATTAAAAGCAGATCTGCTCCACAGAGATACAAGGTGATATGTCATAGTAAGTTAGTTTGACTTTGATCATTTCCTTAGAAACTTTTTAGCATTTTCTCTCCTGATTGGTCTTTTAAGTGCCAGCCTGGTCCACAAAGGTTGCTGTGTTCTTTCTGCAGCGAGTACTTGCTATGAAGCTGTGTCTCTGCATGTGACAATTTTCTTCTCTTGACTTTAATGGGATTTTATGGGTATGAAAGGCAGGTATATCATAGACCAGTCTACTTAAACATACCACAGGAGAGAAAAACTTTTAGTTTGCTTTAGGAGTGAGTCTTGCTTGCTCTCTAGGTGGAGCCTGAGATCTTGTGATGTTCAAACAAACAGACACCACCACCCCCCCTTTTGCATTTGGATTTTTATTGTTTTTTTACAAAGTCAGTGTAGAGACACATGGAAAAAAATCATCCAGCAAAATCTTAAAATCGTCTAGGACAGTGTGAAGATCACCTCTTCAAAGACTGTCCATTCAGGTGGTTTTGGTTAATTCAGAGATTTTCACTGTTTAATATTTCAGAGGGTCAATTTTAAGTGACGTAGGAAGAACATAGTGAAATCTGTTCTTTCCCTCTCTGCTTTCCTTACTAAGGTCCATGAGTCCAACGTCTCATGCATTGTTGCCCATCCTGACTTAACTTCATGCTGGGAAGATCAGGAATAGCACATCAACCTTTAAGTTTAAGGAATTCAGTTTATTTTCCAACATTGCATACATAGAATAGCAAATTTGTTTTTTACTGATGGATGTGGGACACAATTTTGTTGTATTTTCTGTCTGTATGCCTCTTCCATTGAATGCTCAAAGTTTAAAAATGTTGTGTCTGTCAAGATACGAATTGAAACCTGGATGATTCTACTAATTTGAGCTAGTAATGCAGCGTGGACTAAGCTGTTAATACCATCCAGCTCAAGCGTTATTTTGCAGTGTGATTGCTTTGTGGCAGTTAGTTGTCCTTGAGATTAATTCTAATATAGATAACCTAATGCAGCAGAGAAGAGTGCACTGTGTGTGCTGATTACTATGGTGATTGCTGTGTCAGATTGTACCACGATTGTATTTACTCTGCTGGGTACTTATTTCAGTATCCCACCTCCAATAGTGAAAGAGCCTTTTGGAAAATGAAGGTTATTCTTAAGCTTATATCACCAAGTATCTGAACTGTTAGCCTCAAAACTCGGATCTTGACAGCAGTTCAGCCTGCATGTGGAAACCCTGTTGAATTTTCAGTTGACTGTAGACCTGTTTCCACTCAATTCAAAACTCTCTGTTCTCTTTGCAGGTTGAATTTTAGGGACACTGCAGCAGGGAATCCAGAGATGGACACAGCAAATTTGTGTACAGATGCTTAGGAAATACTTATTTCCACGTAGGGATACCTGATGTACACTTATGTTGAGCTTAGAGAAAGTGAAATACTACATTGATTAATTCAATAGTCTTTACCAAATGTAGGTGGAAAGGCAGTTCAGTGTGGTTGAGTACAATGTCAAGATGAATCCTAAACATCGTAGATGTATCTTGGCGTGGGCAGACTTGTAACGGTGTCAGGCAAGACCATGCTCATATGGGAGCTTGAATCCCTTCCAAAAAGCTTGCCTTTTTAAAATTCCACCACTGTAGATGTAGAGTTTTCATTTTCTGTGTAGGTACCCAGTCTAACTGTGTATAATAGCAAGGTCTCGGTTCCAGTAATATCTTGCAGCAATGGGTTTTACAAGCCAAGTATTTGTTGCGTGGATGAGATGAAAGATAGAGTTTTGTTGATGGCTAATTATATCTTTATCATTCAGGGGAGAAATAAACCACAACCCAGGCCTGAGTGTGTGCTTCTGCCCCCAGATACCAGACCTGTGAATACTGCAGGGGAGCCTTTTCTAGCTTTCTACTTCAACTTCCAGAGGAAAAAGTGCCAAATAAGAGCAAATGTTTTAATTATAAGGAACAGTCGTCTTTGGTAAGACAATTGCTATGTTTGCAAAACGAATTTAATATGCTACACAGTCTAGCAGAGTTTTTAATGAATGCTAAGTCTGAAAAAACTGCGTGAAGCAGTTATGGTTGTATTTGCATATTTGCTCAGGATAATTGATAGAATTGTTTAATTAAATATTGTAAAAGGCAATAGTCTAATGTAGTCTGTGCAAAAAAAATAAAACCATGAGATTCAGTAATTTATCTGATTGAACCTTTTGTATATTTAAGCAGTAAGTCTCAGTAGGCTATGCATTTCTGGGTAATTTTAACTCAGCTTGGGTGGTAATGGGAAACTTCATGATACAGAAGTCTGAGAAGGTTTTAACTAGATATGAGCTTCAAGCAAAATCCTGGTTCCGTATGAGCTTAATCTCTAGCTCTAAATACAAATTCAAATTGAGCTTCTCCCTCTCTAGAATTACACCCCAAATGAACTATTCAGCATAAAATGTATCATATAGATCATCATTATATATTCACATTAGTTAGTGTATACAGTATATATTTATATTAATATACTAGTAATCAAAAAGTAGTAGCTAGAAAACAAGACCTGAATCATTGCAATTACATATTTCAGATCTAACTATTTTTCCAAGGAGGAAAAAGAGTAATACATGGTTTGGAATATCCTTTGCAATTGCTTAGTGTCCCTAAAATAACTCTGAAAATCACTTTAGGAAAAGTGATTGATTCATAGTCCTGTAGCGAGTCTAGTATGTGAAAAGAAGAGAAATGGCCTTACAGAACTAGCCAGGCAAAATTGGCTGGCCAAAGTTTCTGTAGTGCATAATAGATCAAGTGATACAGAGTTTGACTTATTTAACATAATTAAAGCTTAGGCACTAAACATGTATATGTGATGAAATATCTGTAGGATTCAAGAGGAAGGAGTTTGAAATGCTGATTCTAATCAGTTATTTAAGTGGGGACAAAAAAGCTTATTCTAATTAAAACACAAAAACAGGGTGTTTGAAATCCTTTTCTCAGTTTTCTCACTGGATGGCTTCATGTTAAATACCCTACAATAAATCTGTTTGGTTAAATACTTAAATGAAATGCATTGTTAATGCAAGCATTATATATAATATGGCATAGCAATAATATATAATGTAGCCTAAACAGCCACTTCAATCTTCAAAGCTATTTAATAACAATAATGAGTTAACTAGATCATTAAAAATTCTGTTATGTTTAAAATTTATATTTAATTTGCGCCTTTTTCACAAGTTTTTGTATCTTTTTAATAATAATTTCTTTATGACATGCAACACTTCTAGTCACAATATAGAATGTTTTGTTTATAAAAGGACCACAAATTTTTGAAGAAAGTGACTTTATCTGCACCATTTTTGTTAACAGAGTGAATCACCTGATTTCTTTGTGACCATGCGGGTAGAGAGCTTCTTGGCTGTCTAATTTTTCTGTTTGAGATTTTTTCTTTTTCTTTCTGTTTTTGACTGCTGATTTAGGATGGTTACTTCTAGTGGTGGAAGATAATGAAGATAGTTAACATGGGCCAGCACACTGAGTGAGAGTTATATATATGTGTGACAGCAAGGGTTTGAAGTAAGGATGTTTCTACAGAGTAAGAATCTAATTTAGATGCTCAGGTTAGCAGATTAGGTGTTCTGGGAGCCTAGCAAGATTACTGCTTTTCTAGAGCAGTTGAGCGGCATTCTTTGATAGGTAGCTAGTCCCCTACCTTCAACACATACATCATGGTTTGTAGTTAGGCACTGTAAATATGCCTTTCTCCCACTTGAATATTTTGCATCAAAGCAGTTGGCAGCAAGGATTGCTTTATTTGCTAATCATCTTTCTCTTTTTGACCACCTAAAGATGATCTTTGCTGAGACAGTCAGTTGTTGTGCAGGTGGTTTCGGTGATGTATGCGCTTGTTTTCTTGTTGCTGGTAAGAGTTTCTGGTCCTGCTAAAAAGTGGATGTCAATCTTAGAGAAGCACATGAACTTGAGTCTGTGCAATTATGCTTCAGTTCAAATGAAGTCAATGGCATTAAAATGTCTGATTACAGTTGAAATAAGTGTCAAAATACTTCCAATTTAGAACCCATTTAAGCACATGGGAATCAGCATTAGGGGTGGAACTAATGTTTTCAGGGACAAAGACAACAATTCTGTTTAATTTTGTAAAGAAAGGGATGCAGGATTAGGGTTTCTGTTTGAATTCCCACATTACTTTCTTTTTGTCAAAGATTTTGATACTTCAATTACAGCTTTTGTAACTAGCAGGTTTTGATACTGTTACGTAACGTGACACAATAAATTGTGAAGACAAAGTAGTTCCATTTCTCTCATTTTCAAAGGATCTAATTTTCTCATCTTCTGTAGTGCTTAAGTTCCTAAGACTTAATCACCTCATTATATTTCACGAGGAATTCTAGACTATGTAGAAAAAACCTCTCACCTCTGAAGAGAGCCTTCTGCTGGCAGTGTGTTGCTGGTGCACTACTTGTTGGTGTCTTTCCACCTGGAATTTAGTGGCTGCTTTTAACTTGTAAAGCCCTAAGATCTTCCAGTTTGTCTAAAGCAAACGCATGAAAATGTAGAAAAAAATTGACATCCAGTTCTATACTACTCAAAATTCCAAGTTAACATAGGATTCTTATCACTGGCTTACCTAACCACAGTTGTGTGGTCTCAAAGGACCCTGGCGCTGGAATGCTTGCTAAGTTTGAAGGAAAAGCCATTAATTTAGGCTTTGGCAGAAAAATCGAACTGAAAGGAGGAAAATGTAGTGGTGGTATCCTGCTTGCATCACTGATTAAACCATTTATGCAAGAATGGGAAGCAAAGTTATAGTCAGCATCATGTTTTAATTTCCTATATTCTTATGTTCGTTAGTGTATCATAAGGCCACTCCACTGTAGTCAACTGAGGAAGCTGGATCAAAATCAAGACCAAAGATTGTTTCTTGCAAATCCAGTGATTTGACTCTGAAATGTAATACAAACTAGTTCAGTGACAGGTGCCTGCATTGTTGGTAAGGCGATTACTGAAAGCCCAAGGTCAAAAACATAGGTTATACCTTCTAGAACTGGTTTTGTAGTTAATACTTTATTTCTTGGATGTTTTTGCAAAAGAAATTGTATAGATAACATAACTGCGAGTTTATGATATTACATCAGGTTTCTTTTGCAATTGAAGCTACTGTTCGGGTACAAAATGGAAATTCTTTCTGGATTAAATGTTTTTTGGAGGCTCTGCTATTTAAGATTTACGGACTGTTTAATAACAGGTATAAGACTGTATATTTAAAAGAAGAAATGAGTGACAGACATTTTTTGCTAAGGAGATAAATTACCTAATCTGGTGTATCTATCAGGCTACAAACATAAATTTTCTTTGAAACAGAATGGTTTTTTATTAATAACTCCATCTTGTGACTGTTTTTCTAATGCATATTTAGCTTGGAAAAAGGAATAGAATGCATGCAATCTATGAGTGATTTGACAACTCCCTGGCATTATAAAGATTGTATTATTAAACTCCTTTTCCAAGAAGAGTTACTTCACATTCCAGTGGTTTCTTAATAGTCCGTGGTGAGAGAGACTTGCCTAACTCTCTGCTAGGGCATCTCTGATTAGAACATGGACTTTTTATGTTCTTACAGCATCACTAAGACACCCCCAAACATATATGGTTATTTATCCTTTAAATTATGACTTCGGAGTGCAATCGTATGTGATGCTGTTTGATTTACAATCATTGCAGTCTGCAAGTGAATGGACATACAAAGAATACAAAAAGGAAACTAAAACGATTCAAACATTCTGAGCTGAAGAATGCATTTTCAGTATCTTTCCCATCTTTTCAATGCAGAAAATGCATCTTTCACTATCTGGGACAAAAGAAAGACCAGTGCAGCCCTAGGTGATTATGAATCATTTTGTTGTGTCTGCAACACTGTAAAATATATGCCTAGTGAGGAAGACCATTTCTTCTTTTCTAGTGACCTATAGTAGTAAATGAAGAATTGAAAAGATTATCAAGCAGTTCCTGTTTGGAGTACTGTAGAGAAAAGAAATACATCTAAGGCTGTCTCTCCAGGCATACAGTCTGCTCAGGCTCTGAGGAGTCAGAATGAAACCCGAAGCTATAGGGTAAGGCTTGAAAGGACCTAAATGGCTGCCAGTGGATTCTTAATAACTGTGCTGGGAACTGTCAGATCTCTGGAGCCCTGGCTGCCTGAGACCTCAGGGAGCTGCAGAGTGAAAGGACAGAAAGAGCAAAGCCTGGTGACTGCTGCTACTGATTCTGAGGAAAAGGGAAGTGCAGAGGAAAACCTGTATCTGTCTTTGGCCTTTGTGAACATAATGGTATGTAAAACACACAGTGTTCCGGTCGAACACCAGTATAAATAATTTCTTGTTAGTGCAGCGGTGCCTTACCTGCTTTCCTAGTCACCTCACAGTGCGGTTTGTTCTTTGGCATTCCCCAGGCTCTAGCGCACCTGACCTACCTGTGAAACTGTTTTATTTTGGTATAGTGACTAGTGCACTGGACAGGTAACATACAGTGTTTTCCATGTATCATTATGGTCCCTTCTTGAATGATGAAGTGGGATGGCTGATTCAGAAATCCTAGTAGTGTTCATTTTACAGTTACAGTGTACATGCTGATCTGGTGTGTTTAATATAGGGAACTTCACTGACCACATCCTTTATCTTCACCACATTATGAAACTTAAGTACGTGGTCTGATATTTGGCGATTCTGTTAAGGCGGGGGGGGGGGGGTGGCGGTGGGGGGAGGGAGATGAAGCTGGGGTTTTCTTTGTGTTAGGGTGACTGCCATCATTTACTTGCTAGTCCAGCTTGGTTTAGGGAGCTAAAGTCCAAAGCATGAGAGAAAGAAACCAGTGTACACTGTCAGTACGTACTGGAACAAAATGGGAACTGTACAAACCTGTGCTAGCGTTACGATTTTCTGCCAAATTCAGATGAATCAAAGAGCAACTGTGTGCAAACAAACCTTAGGAAACAAACCTAGTGGACTCAATGTACTGATTACACTAAGCATCCCAGGGCTTCTTATTTATTATCGGGGACATTTTTTTCTCAAAAGATATAAAACTATGATCTGGAGCTTAAGGTGACATCTGCCTAATAAGGAAGGTTGGATGAAAAAACCCCAACAAACTAGACAGGGAAATGCAAACACTACCAGGAAACTTTTCACTGGGGTACCCTCTTTGAGTGATGAGTTCTGGTTAATTGTGAGGTTAGGCATAGTGTGAAGGTACATTTTTTTCAGTAGATTTGCCTTTTAAATCTTCCTTATTTCAGTTCTCCTTAAAGTTTAAGTCCAAAGCTGCAAACTATATGTTTTAATGCTGTTCTTTTCACCTTTACAAACTATACCTATATACACCTGACTAACAGAGAATGAAAAGTAACATCATGCACCTAGCCAGGGTGGTCAGAATCCTCTTGAAAATTGACACTTAATATGAAGCTGTCTCATTTGTTTTTTGTGACTACTGAATAATGCCTTTTTGTTTTCAAAATCTGAAATACTTCTCAAAGAATATGCCAGCAATCTTTTATATTGTAGAAGCAACTCCTTTTGAAAGGAAACAGAAGAGATGCAATTAGTTCACAAATTCAAACATGATGATTGAAGTCAGATTATCCTTTGATTTAGAACAATGCTGAAAGACATTTTAATGCATAGTTTTGTCCACTTGTGAACAATTAGGGCTGTCAGCATAAGTGGTCAATTGAACATTTAGGTTAAACTGCACATTTTTAGAGGTTCTGTGACACTGCATTTGGAAATCTTCCTTTGGAATTACAGTCATGGCCATTGACTGGATAGCTGAATTGGCAGAATCTAATTATTGGTGAAATACCCATGGCTATACCTTTATAAAATACATCAGAAACAAATGACTCAAGAAAGAACTGGTAGCAAATGGATTAGTGCAAGAAAATATTGTTAATGGAGGCAATCTTTCAGTGAGCAAGTGGATCAAGCAAGTAGACCCCAGGTTTCTGCCTCAGCAAATAACATCTCTGGAAGAGATGGGAGAACACACAGCAAATGAGTGTGTTTGGATTTCTTCCTCTAAACAGATTGTTCACTAGTAAAATGGAAGAAAATTCTGCATGTTCTAATGCTACTTTTGGTCAAGTACAGACAGCTTTTGTTAATTTTATCCTCTTTCAGTTCTGACATGTGCACGCGCGCACACACACACGTGTGTGTGTATGTATATGTTTATATATTTGTGTGAATATGCATCCCTATGTACTTTCCTCCAAATACTATGTTTCATATAGGGAAGTACAGAGTTTAGACTAGTGAGAAACGTAACCTATTCTTATAATTTAATCCCAACAAATCTGTGTAAAACAGATGACTTGGTGTGGTGACTGATAAGCTGAAATTTTACCCTGACACATGCCCAGTGTAACCTATTGATTGCCATGGTCTCATAGGATGCATGCCAAGTTGTCTGCATGTTTTCTGTCATCTGTAATCCAGCTTTGAATTAACAGGTTTGAGCCTTATTTTGACCTTTCCTGACTTTCCCTCCCCCTCCCTGTGCTCATTGACTTTTTTAGTGTCATTATACCACTTTTCCCCCTGACAGTAAAATATCTGCTGGAGATGGGCTTAATGACCTGGAAGTAATTAGAAGAGTCTGCAAACAAAGATAACTGCCACATCACAAACAGAATTGATATTTTATTCACACAAGCTTCTAGCTACTGCAATAAATCTAGATCAGCTACTGTACTCATTAAGTGAAGAGATAATTAAAACTTGTGGGAGTCTGGATAAACCACCTGGCAGAATAATACCTTTTATAAAGGGAGACGGTAAGCAGGTCTACAACTCTTGAGAAGGCTTTATTGAAATAAGTAAATGCTACTTGAAAGATGCCCATACAACACTATTGTTTTTCTGTCTGAAAGGACTGCTTATTGTAGTGGAATCTAACAAAAACTAGTGCAAAATAATCTGGTTCTCTGAAGTGTATCAGCTCTACGTTCCATTGCATGTTTCCTACCTTTAGCTATGTGAGACTGGCTCTGCATTTGGGAATAATTTTGCTGTTCTGTGGTGGCTTTAAGATACCCTTCTGTTGACAAGTAAATAAGATAAGGGATAGGAGATTCTGATGTGATGCTCTGAATTGGATTTGATCCACTATATTATGTCAATATAGTCTCTGCATTCATTCCTTTCGTTCTGATTCCTTATGGAAGGGAAACTTTCCTTTTCTCTCCATTTGTCATGAACCTCCTAAAGTGGCAAAGTAGGAAAGATTTGCTGTCATGCAATACCATTTTTTCCCTGCAAGTCCATTCAGTAACATTCATCAGCTTGGTATGGATGTATAAATAAATATTAAAACATTTTAAAATAAAAAAAATAATTGCTCATTTGACCACTAGAGGAACTGTGTTTTTCTTCAGGAGCTGAAACTGTTATGTGTTCAAGTGTAATTCCAAGCATGGCTCATGTTACTTCCTATGAAAATGTTTTAATGTAATTACTATAAAAGTATAGGACTTGCAATGACCTTAAATTACCTTCAAATTTTGTGAAACCAGACACTTAACAGTAGAGAATGTAGTATCAGGATTCACTTAGGAGGTGTGGTTAGAGACATTTCTTTAAGTTTTTCCCTGTGAATTGGAGAGCAGTTCTACTCAGAGCCCAAGCTGTTACTGGGGAAAATCAGGTTAAAAAAAACATTGTTGCCTGTTCTTCCTACTTACTTATTTGTTGGTGTTTGGAGCTGTAGTAGAACATTCATGTAATGACAGTACAGAAATGCATTTACATGATTCTAATCTTGTAATGTCTCATTGCTTTTTTTTTTTTTTTTTTTAACTTCCTCAAGTAGTCAGGTAGGTCTTTGATGAAAACGTAGTGAACTAGGTGGTAATGTTCCTGAGTTCTATTCACATCATCAGTAAATTCTCTGTTTTACTGCAAACAATTTTCTCCATGCCAAGCTTCTGTTTTCAGTCTACATCCGGGGAGACAAGCTGAAGAGGTATATGGTGTCAAAAGGTGAAAAGAGATAAACAACCTGATTGCTATTGTGTCATATAGCAGAAGGTCTTAAAACTCTGTGTCAAGGGGTGATAAAATACAGCAGGTTCAAGAATAGGAAGATAAGAATCCAGTTGCCCAAAATGTTTCAGAGAGTTTAATTTTTTCAGAAGGTATATTAAGTTTGCATCAGATATGTATCAACTCTCTGGTGCATTTTTCCTATTTGCCTAATAGCTTGTAGTTAGGATTTAGCCATCTGTCAGCAGTCAAGGAGTTAGCACTGATTTTCATGTACTAGGACACCTTATAAAGAGAGCTGTTTGCTGGGACTTTCTCTGTTTAATGGCAAAGCCAAGTAAGAAACCAGTCATGCTTTTCACTGGATCAATAACCAGTATAATATGGGTTTTAGTATAAAAACCAGCATCAAACCCAAACATGGTCAGTGTGCAGTATATCATTGTGGCATGCTGCACAGGTGTAAATGTGAAGATTGAAGTTCCATTTGAGCAGATAAGTAACGTTGCAAATAGTTGAACAGGATTTCATTCCTACAAAACATTTAGAGGCATGATTTGTTAACTGTGATTTTCTAAACATAATGGGCTTTAGAAATGGGGAATTTAAATATTTTTCAAAAATAAAATTTCACCCTGAACAGCCTGCATGAGCCTTTTATTAGTAGGAGGCAAGAAGTTTCTTTGTTTAATTATTTCTTTTGTTGAAGTGAGTTTAACACAAATGAAAGGAACAAGATTGATAGCAATGAGGGATTTAATCTCCTTCCAAAGAAATCCTCCAGCCCACCAAAGCAGTGGTAGTGCAGATTTCCCTTACAGAACTGTGTGTTAGTCCTTCACCGTTTGTCAGACTCCTCTCCTGATGGTATTTGTATCCATTCTAGGGCTGTTCAGATGATGTAACACAAACCTGTAAGTGATGACCATCAGTACACTATTGATTTGATGATTTGGCTTGGTGGAAATGTTATTTAATTCTTAGCTGCCTATTCAGCTATTTGGATCTGAACAGCTTTGTCTATGCTGTATTTTCCCGTTATTACTGTACCTCGGTGCTTGATCTTCAGGGAGGAAGGAGGCAAGGATAATTATTTCCAAGGTCAAATTTCTGCTCTGCTCTGATGTAGCATCCTCAAGTGTTCAGATGTTCCAAAGGGTCTGTCTGGTTCAGCATTGTTCGCTGGGAGGAAGTGCCTCTTCTATGAGAATATGCTCTGGTGCCATGCTCTATCTTTCCCTTCACTGCACAAGCATTACAGGAAGAGAAAGGGGCTTGACTGAAATGGGAGGGGGTGTGTGTGCAATAACTTGCTCCTAGAAATCACTGCAATTAGGTGTAACTTAGTGTCTTAAACCTGCTTCAGGTCATATTTTGGATGTTGGTGGGTAATTGATGGTTAAGACGTATTAGATTCAGGCAAAGGTGAAATAAATGTGTTTCCCCACCAGCTTGGTTTGGATGAAGCCCAGGTTTGGGAATCAGAATTTGTAAGTACAGACTTCTTAGGAGTTACGTGGTAGGATAATAACGGTGTGATTTTTTGTTGTTATTTGGTTTTAGATTTGGGTGGGGTTTTTTAATGTTATGGGTACAATGTTAACGTAACATTCTTTTCATTTGAACAAAATGGTCTCTTGTTTTTCCAAGCCATAGATTCTATCAAGTTAAGCCAAATTTTTTTTTTTTCAATATGTAAACTGGGATTAGCAGCAAAGTTTAATACCTTCTCTTAGCTGTGCCAAACTAATTTCTGAAAATAGTTCCTTTGCTCTTACTTAGATAGCATTATTTCATTCTTTTTTGATTGAGTGTTAAGCCCTGGTATCATCCAGTATACAGCATATTGTTATAAGGTCAACTACAAGGAGAAATAGTTTTGAGAACATACTGTTTGAAAATGCTTATTTTCATTATTGAATAATTATCTTTTCATTGCAAATCCTTACTAATAGTAGCTAGTATCACACACTCTGTATCATTCCAGCCTATTCAGCAAACAGCAGATACTGCTGCAGAATGGACCAGCTGGAGCTACTAGAACT
The DNA here is from genome assembly GCF_017639655.2 of Falco naumanni. NCBI lineage: Eukaryota > Metazoa > Chordata > Aves > Falconiformes > Falconidae > Falco > Falco naumanni. Next base: position 14,660,806 of record NC_054061.1, read on the forward strand.
TTTTGTTGTTGAAGGTGTTCTTGGTGTATTTCCTAGTGTTTTGTCTGCTCTATTAAAAAACAACAAAAAAACACCCAAAACAAAACCCCAACAACAAAACTGAAAGTATTGTAGTGTATTTCTGAAAGTCTTGTGTTCCTGGTTAGTCGTGAATCTTCATTTAGAGCTGTGGATTAGTCCCGTCTGTTTAGTTACAGAGTTGCTTTAGCGCAAACAAGCCAACACTTTTAAGTCAATACAAAAAATTTTGCTGTGTGTGATCTTTAGATTGGTACATATACTTGTTATTTGTTTTGTGAAAAACTTAAAATAATCTGTAAAAGCAACAAAAAGTTTTCTTTTATTCAGCAATTCAGTCTATGAATTACATCCTCCTTATCATCCATTTTAAGATAAGGATGCAATGTCAATGTTTGAGTCTCTCTTTACAGGCACGTTTGTGCATCATTTTTCTTTGCACCCTGCTGGAAAAGCTGGAATATTTAGAAAATTAACTCTTTAGAAAAACAGCCCACTTAACCTGCAGGTTTAAACACTCTTTCCTAAAGTAGTTGGAGTTGACAGCAGAGAAGAAATGTATGCAAAATTGAAGAAAAAAAAAAAAGCTGCATTAAAGAAAGTAGTTATTCAACATTAGCATTTCATCTCCAGTATGAGTACGTGAAAGTGGGAAGATGCAGTAAAGTAGAAATTTGCAGCATCTGTCTGCCAAAAGTTCAGAAGATGCATGACACAGAATCAGTCATGAGAAGGGCTCTCTGCATAAACTCTGCTCATGAAGGTGGGGGATCCATTCATCTGAGTTTTCTTTGATAAAAGGATTTACTTATGCAGAGGCTACACAAAGAGCAATCAGCATACTGGTATACCCCAAAAATACACCCAGTCTGGGGGTGAAGGTTTTATTTTGTGTGGGTTTTTTTCTTTTTCTTTCTTTTTTTATTTATTTTTCTTTTCTTTTTTTTTTTTTTTTTTTTTTTTTTTTTTTTTTTTTTTCCCCTGAATGCTGCATTATGCACCATGGGTTCCAGCTACCTTTCATTTACATTTGTATTGTGTGAAGCTGCAATTCATGCCTCTGGGACTGGAGCGACCTGTCCTAGCTGGTCTGTGAGTGCTCTTTGCTGTGACAGGTGCCCAGAGAAGCAGCCTCTCCATACACCTCATGCTGTTGGACTGTCACTGGCTGGCTGTGCCTGGGCAGGCTGCAGAGCTGGCGAAAGAAAGGTAGAGAGAGCACAGGGCTGCTCAGGGTGCTCTTGCACATCCTGGTATGTATAATGTATATGAGTACTGATATGTATAACCTGAGTTTAAGCAGCCTGTGTGATGGCAGTATGTGCTGCCTCCCAAGAGGCAGACAGGCTCTTCCCTTCGGCGTGGAATTTGAACCAACAGGCTTCACCCCGTTGTTAAAACCAGCATGCACAACGAGAAAGCATTTTTAACACATACTGGCTCTAAGAGTACTTTCTCACTTTAAATCTAGGCAAGGTTTCACATAGTGTTAGAATGTGTTAGAATGAAAGAGGCTTTTAAAGAGTTACCACAATACGGGAGTCTCTGGCGCTGTGTGGAACTGGAGCCTGGATTGCAGGTCAGACAGAACTGGGACCGGGCGGTTCCTAAAGCGTTAGACTGTGAGACAGGCTTTGATTCCTTGCTAATCAGAACTAGCTAGCAGGCTCTCTGTTCTTCCCTGGGGAAGATAGCTTGTATGTTCTGGGTAAATGAAAGCCTAAGATAAGCCTTAGTTAGGAATTAACTTCCGTAACAGCTAAATTTAAAACTATGGATTTCTTATCATGAAAATATTGATGTGTTGTATTGCTTTGGGCAATTGCTTCTTAGAGGGGATTTGACTCTTTCAAAGGTATTCCTAAAAATAAAATGATCTAAGCTCTTCAAAGTAAAACAGATTGCTCTTTTTATTATGTGTATTTCTTAAGCAGCATTTTCTCTTGTAACTGAACACAATTTTTTATTCTTACTGATTCAGTGAATAGGCATCCAACTTTGCTATACTAATCAAAAAACTCCTGCCTCACTTCAGCAGTAGCAGGTATAGGCACTCAGGAGAAAGTCTATGTATATTAAGTATATGTATTTAGAGACATTCATTTTTGCAGTGGTTCCACATTACACAGACAGTGATACAGAGCAATTCACTGTTGGTCCTGTGAAAACAGAATGTGTTTTTTAAATACAGAGATTGCATCACCAACAGGTAGCATCTGGGAAAACTTAAATTTCATGTGGTAGAATGCAGATCCTAAAATATTGAGCTCTTGTGGACCCATAATAGATTGCCTGTTCTTTACTGCACTATTTGTGTTTTACGTACTTTGCATGAGTCAAAGTAAAGCAATTGCAGAAGAGACTAGATAGAAGGCAGTGTTTCTTGAAGCAGTGTTAACCCTTGATGGGATGTGCAGAACCCCAAACTATCGCCGTAATGGACAGCCACTCACTATCATCTGAAATCCAGCTAAGTGCAATATCTTCTGTATACTTAAAGAGGGGCCTTTACTAAGAATTTGAGAGTGGGACTGGATAAGGAGACAAACCCAGGTGTCATGCAAGTCTGACACTTTTTTTTCTTTTTTTTTCTTTTTTTTTTTTTTTTTTTAACTCCCCTGGCTGGTTATATCTGCAGCTGCAAAGGTCCTTACCCAGCAGGAGCTTCAGAGGACTTCCATGAAATCCTGGTAGTATGAATAATGGCCTAAATGCTAATTCTTATTTTAATGGCACAGGAGAAGGCTGACAGGCACATCTGCCATTTGTTCAAATAGTTTTCACATGCTTCTACTTTAATACACAATACCATCTGTTGAGCTTTTCTGCAAATGGAATTCTTTTTTTCGGTCTACCCACAAACCTAATTATGAATGTGAGGATTGTAGAGGTTACCTTTTCAAAAATACAGCCAGCATTTCTGTAAAAAAAATACATCTTGTTTGTGTGAGTTATTTAACAGATGGCAAAAATGCATTTCAGTTATTACAGCTATCTCTGCTGTGGAGGAGAGCGGTGTATATGTAGGGCTAGATTCTAGTGCTGACAGCATACAGTACTACTTGGCATGCTTAAATGTGCTGGGGTCTGATCTGCAACTCTTCCTTCTGATTACTTATTTGCTATTACCTATGTTAAGGTGGTTTATAAAGCTAAGGGCTCTCACTATTTTAATGGGGCTAAATTCCATCACATGTCTTGCAGGGTGTAGGACTTTTTCACAAAGAGAACTGCCAAGGGTAAGGTGATGCAGTGTAACCTGATGACCCATCTAAATCCTGAGACTGTGGACTGAATTGGTCAGTCAGAGTCTTTCATGGAAACTATTCTTAGTGTGATTAAAAAAAGCCCACACACCCAAAAGCCTTAATAAAATTCCTGCTTTTGTCCTCTGAATAATTTTTGTCTTACTGGATGAGTTTATGTGAAGTTGCTTTCAGCTGAAGTGGCCAGAGTTTGAAGGTTTACTGAAGCGTCTTAATTTTTGTTGCCACCGTGCTTCCTCCTCTACCTGATCTAGTCACTATTGTTTAAGCTCTAATCCAGCTATTATGTGTCTGAGGTTGACATGAGGGCTGAGAAGAAGTGAGCAGACTGTCAAAACCAGCTGTCAGCATAGATAGAAAGAGTGTGAAATTGAAGTAATAACTGGAATATCCACGGCATCTGTTCAGAGATTCTGGTGAATTTGACCAGTTGGCATCCTCCCAGCCCCAGCTGAGTGACAACATTTAATATCAGTCAGGTACCTTTGTCTTTCATCTGTACTCATGACATAACGTCAGGTCCTGGTACGCTGTAGAAAAAAGCTTTAAAATTATGGAGGAGAATTTGAACTTGACAGTTGAGCCAATGAATGATTGGTAATGACGGTAGTTACTGTATTCTGAGGACAAGAATGGTTGAGGTGATGCTCAACTTGGGCACTGCTAGCCCGAGTTTTGTCTCTACTGTGATATATTTGTAAATGGGCAAGCAAATAAGGTCAAAAGATATACTGAATCGCTATGTGTCGTTGCCAGGTAACCTCTTCGTAACAATGAGAGACGTTAAACAGGACACGTGTTTTCTGGAAGAATTTGAAGTTTTGCAAAACAATCTGGAAAATATAAAATATTTGTGATTGTAAAGCACAAGTAGGTGAAAGCTTGTAAGCTAAATTAATTTCATAGAATTATAGAATCATAGTTTGTGTGGGAAGGGACCTTAAAGATCATCTAGTTCCAGTCTCCCTACCATGGACAGGGACACCTTCCACCAGGGCAGGTTGCTCAAAGCCTCATCCAGCCTGGCTTTGAACACTTCCAGTGATGGATCATCTGCAGCTTCTCTGGGCAACCTGTTCCAATGCCTCACCACTCTCATCGTGAAGAATTTTTTCCTTATATCTAGTCTAAATCTCCCCTCTTTCAGCTTAGAGCCATTTGCCTTGTCCTGTCCCTACAGGCCCTTGTACAAAGCCCCTCTCCAGCTTCCTTGTAGCCCCTTCAGGCACTGGCAGGCCGCTGTAAGGTCTCCCCGGAGCCTTCTTTTCTCCAGGCTGAACAACCCCAACTCTCTCAGCCTGTCTGCACAGGAGAGGTGCTCCAGCCCTCTGAGCATCCTCATGGCCTCCTCTGGACTCGCTCCAACAGGTCCATGTCCTGCTTGTGCTGGGGGCCCCAGAGCTGGATGCAGCACTGCAGGTGGGGTCTCACCAGAGCTGAGTAGAGGGGGAGAATCATCTCCCTCAACCTGCTGGCCAGGCTGCTTTAGATGCAGCCCAGGATTCAGCTGGTTTTCTGGGCTGCAAGCACACATTGCTGGGCTGTGTTGAGCTTCTTGCCCACCAGCACCAGCAAGTCTTTCTCCTCAGGGCTGCTCCCAGTCCGTTCTCTGCCCAGCCTGTATTTGTGCTTGGGATTGCCCTAACCCATTTACAGCACTTGTCTGTCACTTCCAGCCTTTGGTAGTAAGAAATACCTGATTTACTCATCTGTCAGCAGGAGGTGAATGAAAGTCTTGGAGAAATTATCACAAGTTTCTGATGCTGCATTTGGTCTCTTCTAGAGTCCTGGTTTGGGATTTTCATCTAGTCCTTTGTTAGTTCATCTGCTGCATTGCTTTTGATTGTTTTTATTTCTTCCTGCTGACGTGTAAGCTCCCAATCCTTCTTTTACTACTTTCTGTTCTATCATTTAATCTGTCCCTTTGACCTTTTTCTATTATCTGTTCAATAATGCTTTCCGTTCATTCAGCATCAACTTACACACATTATTCTCTGTAAATATTCTTTATATTTTATGCTGTAAGGTCTTAGTAAAGAATTATTCTACATCAATTCATTCTGTCATTGGATATTGACCTTTATGATAATTTTCTTCTCTGTTACCACCTAGTTTAGCGTCCTTAGCAGTAGCATGAAACAGCCTTAATGTTGACAAAGCACAAGTGTCTTTGCCTATTTTGTCATCTGAATTGGTTGTGAAAAGTTAGAAGACAATTTTCATCAATGTCAACAAGCTCTGTTCCATTCTTCTCAGTGTAGAGGACTAGGTGTTAAGCAAAGTGGATGCGAAGTGTGTGTGTGTGTGTGTGTGTGTGTGTGTGTGTGGTTTCATAGAGATTTGTGTAACCTGTGAACCTTGACATGTCTCAGCAGTATGTGGAAAGAGTTGTTCTTTGTAAGTCACCTGAGTGGTGACCAATTCTATGTCCTTTAGCATATGCAGTTTTTCACAGTTTACATCGGTTGCTATAAGGCAAGGACTAATAATTAAAAAATAAGATACTGGATAAAAGATATAGGTGATGTTTTAGTGCTTTTAAACTATTCTTAAAGATATTTCTACCAATGGTCATGCTTGCTGTCAAAACCACTACGTCTAGGGCCTCAAAGGACAATAAAGCACACATTTTTCACTCTTGTGTATGTGTGTTTTCTGCTTCAAATGATTTGTCAGAGGTTTTTTTTTGAAAACAAACTTTCTGCTTGGCAAAATGACTGCTTCATGCCTCACAGCTATTCTTGGGTATCAGGAAAGAATCTAGCTGGAATTAATCTGATTCCACTGACATCTTCCTGACAGACACATCAAAAGGGCTGGAAAAGATGTCATAATCTTTGGTTATGTAAATATCTGAATCAAGATTGCTCTGAGGCAAACAGCAGAGCAGATGATAATGTAGCCCATCTATACTACATCAACAATCATTTTGACAGATGAATTTGAATGCTAATATTTCACAAATAACATTTTGGGAGGGGTGGAGGAGGCATTGTATGCAGTATGGAAACTTATCACCAAAATACATCTTTGTATCAGTAGACTGAGCTTTTTTTGGCTCTCTTTAACAGTTTGTTAAGGAAAAGCAAATCTCTTGTGTCATTCCTTCTTTTGTTCGCAGCCACTTCCCTAGTCCTCTACTGTTCAGAAATGGTACAAATAGTAGAGAGAAGAGCGGGCTAAATTTGGAGCGTGACTTATCAGCATCATGGCACTGCAGGTGTCTGGATGAGACTTCTTTTAAATGTTTAAGTCTCTGCTGGTTTGAGCATTATTCTGAGGGTGATATTCAGCTATTGAAGGATGTCTTCTGTTACTTCACAGCAAGTCCTCAACACTGCCAATCCTTTTCTTCATTGTGAAGGGTCATTTTTTTTTTCATGTTACAATACCTTGAGAAGGGAACACTTGGAGGGTCCTCAGAAAATATATTAGGAATGACTTGGTTTACAATAGGCAGTGACCTTACATGGCTGTAGTCATGGAAGTGAAGGATGGTCAAGAATAAGGGAAATCTGTGTACAGTGAGCAGTGTAGGGCAGTGAGGAAGCGTCTATTTTTGAGCTCACTCTTGCCTCTGCATGTTTTGGTGATGCTCCCAGACAGACGGCACAAAATATCCTTTCTGCCTGTTATGCCTGCCCAGATCTTCCCTCTTTGGTTAGTGCTTTGTGGGTTTTCTTGAGTCCACGGGATAGAATTTTGAGAGCATGTTTCTGCAGAAATCCTCTAATAGGATTAGGAATCAAACCTGTTTCCTTTTGCATTCCTTCCTAACACACGGCTGAATGCAAAATGGGCACAAATGGCCTTGCTTAGGAGTTTTGAAAAAAACGAAGGTTATGTGAATCCCACTACAGCAACTTAAACCAGAACTGTGAACTGTAGGAATGGGAACAGCAATTTGAAGTTGTTTGCAATTGGAACCAATTGAATACTCTTGGTTTGCAAAATTGAGCTAAATAGTCACAAGCTTTTCTTTTCCTTTTCCCCCAATTCTTCTTCAAGACTTTTAGGAAGCAAGATCTTACTATGGGAGTTAATGTTTTGTCCTGCATTGTCAGGACTGAAGGTGTGACAGCAGAAAAGCCAAGAATTGTAAACTGAACACTAGTTTATTCCTTAGGTATAAGAAAAGTGATATTTTGTTCTAACACAAAATAGTGCTGTCTGTCAAAAATATAGTGATTTATCAGCTTTCAATTTTACCAATTATGTGAGGTACTGAATACCTGAGAAGAGGTGCATCTTATTTGGGAGCTTGGAATGGCTGGTCTAGAAAATATCCTGGAAGCAAAATACAGACCAGGTACTTAGGCTGGAAGAGCATCTGAGCCAGACGAGGAAAAGGCAGAATGCTGTCTCTGTGTCAGAAGGAATGGGGAATTCTGTGAAAAGTGCTATTGCAGTTCAGCAGCTTAATGTGGGATCCTTCAGTGCTGAGTGCCTGCCTTTGGAAATAAATGCATTAGCCGCAGTATGGTGCAGGTAGGAGCAGATCTGTAGAACAAAAGTTGATGGCAAGAACCTGGTATGAGTGGGAAGAAGCTTACTTTAAACTACCTTTATTTCGGTTGTATGGACTTAATGACTTCTGGTAGCCGAGTGTGCTTGGTATGCTCTCAGCAGTTTCTCTTCAGCATCTTCTGAAGGGGAATCCCCATTACAATGCTCTAAGACCAAGTGTTGTACGCACCAAAGTGCTCGGTGGGACAGCTGAGGGGTTTGCTTCCAAAGTGCACTGCTGATCCAAACTGCTGTGCTAAAGGAGACACCTCTCTTCTAGAGATCACAAATCATCCTACCTGGTGAGTTGAACTTCAGCTTGGGACATGACTATCAGGGAGGTCTGTCTTTGCAGTTCTGGTGTTGGTTGTTTGGTTGGTGGGTTTGTTTTTTTTTTTTTTTTTTGTGGTAGCTGAGACATGATTTCTCTTTAATTGGGTTGCCTCTAATGCTGATTGTGAAACACTTTCAAAGAACAGGCTGCACGGTCTTCCAGCTCTTCTGATTCTGCCACTGGGACTTAATGAATGATAAAGCATTTTAATAAGCAACTTGCAGCTGTGCATCTCCACTTAAGCTGTTAATGTCCGTTCTTGATATCCAGGCTAGTTACAAAACTTGTTTTTACCCAGATGTTTTAGTGAGGTAAGTTCTTTTTACGCTGGAATCTCAGCAGGAAAAAAAGGACATTAGTATTCCCCTATGCTGAATTCAGAATCTACTGGAACACATAATTTTTACCAAGAGTACTATTACTTTTTATTTTCACAGGTTTCTTTATGTAGCACTTCAGGTCTCAGATTTGCTGAGGGGCAAAAGAAGTTAAACTTGCACTTTTATATTTTATTTTTGCCATCCGTTCCTTTTAGTCATTGATGCAGGTGACACCGCTGGGACCTGCTGAACAAACCAGGATAAATGATGGCTATTTACAAATAAGTGAATGTGAGTGCTTACCTGTTTGGTAGATAAGTCACCTTGGATGCCATCTGTTGTTCTCAAAGGGATGTCTGCTATTTATTCCTACAGCAACTGCATTTTGTGCCTCTGAAAGCTCTTTAAAATCATATCAATAAAGCTGCTTTGTTATGAATCTATAAAGCATCAGAGAGGTCACTGCCCTGATAATACCTTCTGCCTTTTAGTGCTCATCCAGTCATCCTTTGAAAGAACAAATGAGGTCGGCTACCTTGCAGGGAAACTAAAGGGATGTTTTAATTGAGATAGGATTGACATTCCCCCCCCCTCCAATTTTAAAATAAAATTTTTCATTGATATATTAAAATAGGCCATGGAATGTTTGTAAAAGGACAACTTCTCCCCTCGGTGCACTTTTTGTCACTGTTTTTTTATATATGTATATTTTACTTGCAGGTCTAATGTCCATGGCCTGTAGCAGCATGAACACGCAGAGAGGATGTTGAATCTCTTGCTGCCAAATGATGATGGAGATTTTCTTTAGCTCATCAGAGAGGTCTTTGAGAATCTGAATTTTTTCTCTTGAGTCAGACCAGGGGCAGATTACAGAAAGAGGGGCTGTGTCTGACACCAGAGCTGTGTTATTTTAAGATGTCAGTCTATATCCCACCTCTGTAATAACAGTTTCCCTGAGGGGATCTGAACCCATGCATCACTCCACATCTGAACAAATCTACCGTTTTACAGAAGCCTGAGTTTTATGAAAACCTGCCTCTTTCTGCCACTTCCTTTCTGGAAGAAAAAGAGAAGACCTGCAACCCCCCTGCCTTCCCTATCTTCTCGTTAGCAGGCCATGACAGTGTCAGTGGTGTCTCAGATCACTGGTGAAGTAATGATAATGTGAAAAATTTTGAAATGTTGTGACTGTCAGACTTTGTACTGCCATCTCTTCCGCTGGCATCTAAACTGAAATCTGAACGCTGTGTGCCACCAGTATAACTATAGCGTTACTGTATACATTAATAAGAAGTTTCAAATAGACATTTTGATGTGAGCTTGGACCTTTGTTTTTGCAAGACCATAGCCTACTTGTTTGTGCAGGGTTTATTTGATTTGTTTTGTGGTTTTTCGGATGTGATTTTTCTTTTTTTTTTATTTTTATTTTTTTTTTGATAGAAGCATGTCCAGGCTAAACTACTGTTTTGTTTGCTACAAAAAGCAAGTATCTTTTTTTAAATACTTAGGTGCCTAGTCTACTCCTGTGAATCAAACCAATTGACAACATCTGGATATATTGCAAAGGGTACAACAAGGAGCCAAAGGTTTTGTTTTTAGAAAAGGAAAATGATCTGTAAGGAAGTATTTTAAAGACTGAAGTACTGGTCTTTGTGTTGTGGGTGAAAACCTAGGCCACAACACTAGATGGAGAGGGTGGAAAGGGGATTCTGCCTGCCTGACCAACGCCTGGATCTTTAGGAATCTCCTCCACACTTAGCAGGACTTTCAACCTCAGCACCTCGAGGAAGTGCCTAATGTGGCAGCATTTGCTTTCTGTCAGTTTTCCTCCATGAAGGATGTTGCAGACCCTGGTAAGCAACTAGATCATGTGCAGGAGCCGGGTGGTCATGCCATAGCTCTCTGGGACACCCTGTGTGGCTTTGAGGACAAGGAGCAGGGGTAGGCAGGTATGTCACATGGAACCATCCATTCTTCTCTGGGGAATGGGAATGTTCTAGCTGAAGAGAAAAGGTCTGAAGTACCAGAGGTGGGAGAGGGAAGAGGAAAGGAATTCAACTGCCTTGCAGAGACCTGAGGAAGATCTTAATTTGATAGTCATATCACTCTCTACAGTCATAGATCATGTGGATTCATAACTTGCCTCTACGTAATAAGGTAGTGTAGTTTACTCATTCTATAAATTCTTTTATTTAGTCATTGCTTTTTGATTTGAGCAAATGTCCAGAGTTCGGGTTCCTGTAGGGCCTTTCTTTTAGAAGGAGAAAACAGTTACTGAATCCCCTCTCTGTGAAATCCTGCTTATCTACAAAGAAAGGCAAAAAGAGCAGCCCTGACACAGCAGCGTTGAAAGTGCTCTCTCTTTCTCTCTCTCTCTTGTTCCAGGACCTCTTTATCCATCTCCAGTTTTATTCAGACCCCCTATTTTGGCCCTGCTTCAGTCTGGCTAGTTTATGTCCTTGCTGCTTTTCTCTGCCTGCTTCATTTAAGGAAAGGCTTCTCAGAGAAGTGCTGTGTGAGTACGTGCATGCTCTGCTTCTTCAGGTGGAGATCCCTCTTCAGCTACCTGCTTCTGTAAAGAGGCTTAAGTAGGCTGAAGTAATAGTAGCAGGTCTGCTCCCCTCTTTCAGTTTCAAGCTGCAGTCATTTAAATCTGTGTTCAGTTATGTCTTGGTCACACTGATACTGGTAATATTCCCAGTTCCACTTACCTAACTTAGCTGGGTTTTTTATATTTGGAATTACAATGTTTGTTTGGGTTTTTTCCCCACTAACCATTTGGTGAATGATTTCATTTGCTGAAGGAACTGAAAAGAACTTACTGGACCTGCTGGTTGTACAAAACTGCATTAGATTCCTGTTTTCTATAGGAGCTAGCTGCCTGAGTTAAAAGTGTCTGAAAATACCATTTGAATCAACACTTGAAAATATAATGTTTTCTACATCTTTTATTTGTAACAAATTTACTCTTAGTTACCACTGTCACAATTAAAGGAAAAAACTAAAATCCTAATTGACTTTGGAATATATCCTCAGTCAGTTCTTGTCAACTTAATTTATCAACATCTACATGTGCTATAAAGTCACTGTTAAGTACTGGATATCCAGCCGAGTATGAGTTTTATTTTAATGAACTATAGCGCATGTAAAATGAACAAGCAATTATTATCTATTCAGCTATTTTCTATTTAAATTAAAGTTGTTAAGCCACTGAGAATAAAAGCTGGATATTTACATAGGCAATTAAAAAATTGAAAAGGTTTTGACACTTCCAGGGACTTTATGGAATTTGTTATGGTTTGTTTCTGTAATCTGTTTTCTAAAATTTTTTCCTTCTCCCCTCCTAGTAGCAATTGTGACTAATTACTTGCGCAAAATGATCAATGAGCAAATTAATCTTCTCCAAACAGTCTCAAAAGTCATTTTATTGTCATCTTGTTGAAACTGTTAGAGCCAAAGCTTGTGGGGGGAAAATGGGATGAAAAGATATAGTTGTCCTTTGCCTTTCCTTCGGACCACCTAATTGTTAAAAAGGAAAGGGACATGCTTGTGCCTCCAGCAGCAGCGATGCCAGGGTGCTGGTGTCTGCCAGATCTGATGCCAGGGTGCTGGTGTCTGCCACGTTTGTCTCACAACCCCGTCACTGTGGCTCTGCAGGGATGGGGAGGTGCGGCAGAGATGGGTGGCAGCTGGTTCCTGGTGTTTTCTAGGTGCTCATTCCCTGACAGATTTCTTCTGAGAAACCACACTAGCGTTTGAGAACAAAAGAAAACTCTTTTCACGCTGCTGTGCCTGAAACTGAGCTGAGAGAATGGGATGTTTTTGAATATTCTCTTTTTATCTCTTGTTAATTCATGTGCAAGTCTTACGAGATGAAGCTTCTGCTTTTAACTTGTTTCCATTTTCAGCCTCAAATTAGGCATTGCCACCTTTCATTGCAACAGCCAGCAGCTATAAAGCAACAGGAGTTTCTGTTCTGGGCTGCTGCAAAATGCTCCAGTCCACTCATATTTTACTATTGAGCATCCTTTGAAAAATTATTTCAATGAATTGTTGAACTATATGGGAAAAGGTTCTCCCAAGTGTCAGCTCCACTGAAGCTCTCAGTGCAGCCCATACAATACTGAATTTCACCAGTTTGGTTTTAAATTCCCTCATTTTGCCTTCACTTATTTTAATATATTGACTCTATAGAACAGTTTGACAAAATATGTTTTGCATTTATGAGCACTTTGGCACTGTTTATTCCCTTTCATCAAGTACATTGATGTGTATAAACAGGTGTTGATAAGCATTTAGTGGAGTAAATAGGTATAAAAATAACAATAGAAAGTTCTTTGTTTCTTACCTTTATGAAATATGTATGGATATTCCAGCAGAGAACAGACAGTATGTAGCCTACTGTTTATTTTTGGGAAGGAGCTGGAAAGAAGGAGATTTGGTCATTTGGAGGATTGCCAGATATCTAGATAGTCCATGTTGCAACCAGAATGTGCAAGAATTTACTGTTAGCTGAAACGCAAGTTTACTAGAAGTTTTTATGCTCCCTTTATTTTCATTCTGTCTCTAACTTTTTATGGAAGAATTACTGACAAAAAATCTCATTAGTTTTATAAATGAAAAGATAACATTGACCAAAGCCAGGCTTTCTTTAGCAAAGCAGAGAAGATGACATTGCCTCACATCAATCGGCAGTCAGCATTGATGTGATCTCATGCTAAATAAGTCAGACTTCTTGAGATCTTAACCTCATTAACTGGAAAAAGGTCATTTTGGGTAACACATTCCAGTGCATAAGATAAAGGTAGAAAACAGCTCGTCAGAGAGAGAAAAGATTTAATGTGTTTAAGATATGTCTTATTAAATTATTTTGTTTCAGATTATAATCACATATTGACCTTTACAATAACAGAAATAGCCTCACTGACACTCTCTGATAGGGATAAAAAGAAATCTAGTCTTGCACTGCAGCAGTTATACGGTTGATCTGCATAATTGATACCATACAAGTCAATAAATTATTCCTGCTATTAAAAAAAAAAAAAGATCAGTAAGAGAATTTATCAAATAAAACCCAGATCTTAATAGATGATAATGTTCTTTAGTAATTAATAAGTGCTGCATTTATTGCCCCTCTTGAGCAGAGAACCTCTGGAATGATTTATGACTTGCTCCTGTTGCCATAGATCAATGAAAGTTTTGCAGGAAGACTTCAGAGCAGACTCTTAGCCAGGCATTGCTGTAGAAAGGCCTGCTTTCAGGCACAGAAAGCCTTCAATTCATCATTATTTTTCCATTATCTGTGGTGGGTTTTTTTTTTTTGGTTTTTTTTTTTTTTTTTTTTTTTTTTTTTTTTTTTTTTTTTTTTTTAGTTAGTGTAATCTCAAAGTTATTTTGAAGTAATTTATTCGTAGTAAATATACTATACTAAAATGTTGGTCAAATTTGTATCCTTAAATGGAAGGTGTGACACATCATCTCAAAGTCATTGATTTGAATTTGATTTGAATTAGCACAGCTTTTAACGTTCATTAGCTTATCCAGCAGTAATATATTATTTCTAGTTCTTTTGGTTTGTAAGATGTCAAGCCAGCTAATAAAAATAGTTAATATCATGGGTTTCAGAATGAAGCTGATCAGTGGCTGTTGTATCTAACATTCCTTTCCAGATAGTTTATTCTATATTGCAACACCAATCCTTTAATTTTTAAATAATCACCTTGAACAGTTGGTGTTAATTTTGGGGAAAATTCAAGGGAGGCTTTATTACCTGCTGTTTAAATAAATATTGAAGACTTTGCTTACTAGTGCTGCTGCTTTTCATCAGTTGTAAACGCACTTTCCCTGGGAAATCTGTCACAGAGCACAATCCTGGGATTACCTATACTAAAATAAGATGTAAAGAACAAAGCCAAATATCCCACACTCCTTTCACTGTTTCAGTTTGTGTAAGAAACTGTCCTGTAAATTAAAACCCTGAGGAGAGAGGTATTTTTGCCTTCCTGTCAGTGATCTGTTGTTCTTAACCCCTCCTGTCTTCCCTGACTGTCCCTAGGTCTAGTATTTTAAGATTTGAGGAAGAGTGGTTCTGTAGTCACGAATTTTGTTCAGCATTATCTCCCCCAGAGAAGACCTTCAACCTTCTTGTTTCCGAGCCCTAGCTTTTTTAGTTCCTCCTGGTAAGGCAGCTTTTCTGTTTCCTTGATGACTTCTAAGTGTGAAGTCATAAGCTCATTTCTGAGCATTAAAACAGAAAAATCATTCGTGTTCGTACATTTGGTGTTCATACATTTCACTGTTGTGCTCAGCTTCTTTCTGGTTAGAGGTATTGTTTCTCTGTTGAAATGTCTGGGTTATGAGAGCATGTTCTTGTGGTGAGAATTCCACTGGATGCAAAAGTTCTAACTGTATTTATTAAAGGTAGAAATTAGACATATGTCTCAATCAAAGTAAAGGTCTTCTGGAAAAACATATTTGCAAGTGGCATTTAGTGTGGCCAACAGTAAATCGATTTCCGTGTTCTCCCACCTACATAGTTAATGTGAAAAAATAAGAATCATGCAAATAGATGCCTGGGAAGACTGTGTGTTCACTGAAGGTTTCTACAAACAAGTTAAGCATTTGTATTGCTACCTTATATTTGGATGCAAATTCTGTCTCACGTCTGTCAAATGCATAAGCATTTAGGAGCTTTGCTAACTGGAGCAATGTGCAAATAATTCTAAAACAGTCAAACCTCACTCGCATTTAAAGAAACCTAATCTGTATCTTGCACAAAATTCTGTGTTGCTAAATGTGATTTTTTTTTTTAACATTTTTTTTTTTTGGTAAGACCTGGCTCTTTCTCTTTAGGATTAGATTTTGCTGTGTTCTGGATTCTGATTTATGAGGAGACCATTTAATGTAATTTTGGTATTATAAAGAGATCCTAAAATGAGTATATATGAAATGTTACCTTTTAATAATTTTTCCCAGGGACAGACTGATGTTTAAAAAAACCAACCACCTCTCAGCACAGATCAGCATAAGCCTGTATGTCAGAGGGAGTACTTTTGGGATAAAACTTTTAGAAACATTTTCATGGTTGCATAACCCAGATGTAGCTCTTTCGTCATGCATGCGCTTGTAGCAAAATTGCTCCTATAGCCTTTCCTATGTTTATATTGAATATTGATATCCATATTAACAGCCTTTTCAAAGGCAGGTATGTAAGTGGGACTGCTTGTAAGCAGGTTGCACTAAGAGGAGTGCTGGTTTTGAAGCAGTACAGATTCAAAGCCCTGTTTCTTAGGAAGGTGCTTTGGTGTAGCTGTTGCATGGTGTTTTGTAAGGTAATGTGCACTACTGCCTTGTCTTCTTGCTTTTTCATAGTAATATTGGATAACTGTAATTGATTTGATGATAAATACTAACGTTTATGGGAGAGATCACCTACAGTTTCCTCTTCTCTCTTCTTAAGTAACAATTATTAGCTTTGGGATTAAGAAAGGTTATAAGAAAAGTTCTTCTGTTGAGCATTGAATTGTATTACAGCAGGGTTGTATTTCAGAGAGACAAGCATGTGAAGGGACACTATCTGATTGGTTTTGCTCTTGGTTCAATTGGACCAATTGTCATAGGTATTTTTTTCTTGGGAAAATTAGTTTATTCTGACCATTCAGAATTCCTGATAGTCTTTTCAAATATCTAAGGGAAAGAGTGGCTTTCTCTTTTTTCATGCACGGAGATCAACATTAAAAGTGGCTGAATAATTTGTTCTTGCAACCTCAAATGTTACTATCTGTAGGCAAAGGAATAGTTGCTTTCAGAGCTCCATCTTCTTGCTGTCATTTATTGTCCCAGCGCTGGAGCTGTTTTGCTTTTGTCTGAACAATCTTATGTGATCTAATCTCTTCTGTCTTCTTATATTGAGATTAACAAGCCATATACCTTCAGGCATAGGCCAGATCTACAGCAGCAGAGCCTAAATGAACTTGAACATGAGGTCAATCAACTGCACAAAATACATCACACAGTTATTCCAAGGCTCGTGCTGTGTCTATAATTGCCCCTTGTTCTGTCATTAGAGCTCCCCTACAAGTCATTATTTTGAGTCAGCAGAGCTGCAGGGAACAGTCAGCCTGATGGTTAGTATAGTGCTGAATAGATAATATAAATATCTCCCAGCACAGAAATACAAGGAGCAGGTATTTAGATTAAACCTAATAAAATGTGTAGTTGTTAATCCCTTTTTGACTGTAAATTAAAACAATACTTAAAAAACTTTCAGTAAGAATGCTTATTCACTTGGCCTTTTGAAATCTTTTCACTGACTGGGTTTCACAAAAAATAAATGGAAACTAGGCAGCAATTGTAATACAAGGTTATGAAAACCTTATTGACGTAAGACTGAAGCTGCAGAACTGCTGTTTTCAGTACTGCTCTGTGTTTTTCCATGAATCTTAACATTTTAACTCATCTGAAATATATAATTAGGAAAAAAGTATTAGTTTGTCCAGTGTAACAGATGATGGAAGTTCATTCATTTCTGAACCCAACCCAGTTTCAATCTGTGGCATCTAAACATTGTGTGGTGTGGTTAGCTGCCGTTCTGATCATTCTTGCTCTGCTGAGCTGTCTATAGAACACCTTGCAAACGTATCCCTCACCAGCACCGACTAGTTAGCTCTCCCAGCTAGTTCCTTACTTGCGGTCCCCACTCAGGCTTCCTAAATCAAGTACCTTCCCATTAAAGCATCCAAATGCGTGCACTCAAACTTACAGACCTTATTTTTCAGAGCATACGTGCACCTGAACATACCTGTTGGGTGAGCGTGTCTCCACAGATGGTCTTCAGACAGCCCACCAGCAGTTCACAGCCTGTCTGTGCCACAGTCATGTGAGCAGGTCCTGAACAGGAGATCAGTGATGTTATAGAGGCACGTATTCTGATTTTAAGTACAGATGCAAAGCAGTTACTGGTGAGTGAAAGAGGAAGGATGGACCAAGTACTCCAAAGCAGCTGCATGGTATAAGAACTCAAGAGAATGGTATGTCAGATGTACATTTCCTTAGAGAAGCAAATTCCATGGTTTTGTTAGAGTCAGTGGAGACTTTCCTTCATGGAGTTATTCACAGAACATGAAGTTATGGTCCATCTTCCTCTGCTGACTATGGAAAAGGATCAGGGAATGTCAAGTTCCCACTGTTAAAGCTAGGTTGTGAAAGTCTCAGTTTCATTTTCAGTAGGAATGTGGAGACTCAAAACAAAGACTATTCATTTCAGGTATGGTACTATTGTAGAAATTCAGAGAAGTTACATCTAAGAGCTGAAGTTTTCTGGATCGGTGAAGAGGGGAGGTATGTGGTGAACGGGTCTGTTGCAGATGCAGTGACACACTTCACTCATAAGAGAGAAATAGCAATATGTTTATTGGTATAAGACAGCAATTTAACAAAGTTTGATAGCAAATGCAACAGTGGTCTAACAAGACTCAGTGGCAAGGTACACTGGAGTACTTACTGTGTCCAGGGAGGACAGGTTCAGACAAAACTGTCGGGGAGACCCTCCCGTTGAGTCATGATGTTCAGAAAGGACCCCTTGCCTTCTAAACTCCTCAAAGGGAAGTTTAGGTGCAGCTGGATGCAGACTTAGTCTCAGACTCAGTCAACGGGTTCATATCTAAAGGATTTTATATGCACAATTAATCCTTTATAGCACTTAGATAAGATTTTCAAAGTTCAGCATGCCATTGATCACTGGCTGAGAGTCTGTTGCAGCAAAGAGTGTCTCAGCCTGGAGAAGTAACCTCGAGAGATGTCCCTGCTCGAGGGGAGATGCTGTCGTGCAGCCTGTGCCCCGTGGGGGGGCTCCGTGGGCTCTGGGTTGTCCACTGCTTGTGGAGTAAGATAACTGACTCATAGTCATATTTGCATACGAACTACAGAAGTTAGTTTCTTCCAAGCTTGGCTTGAGTCGGACCCTGACCAGCACCGTTGGGTGGGCGCATGGTTCAGATTAGCCCTTGGCTACTGTGTTGTCTGTCTCCCCAGAGTCCACTTTGAGATGGATAAAGCTGTTGCTACCCAAATACATCTGTGACTGCCACAGGTGGTTATCACTTGAGCATTGTCACGGGAACAAAGGTCAGCATGGGGGTGGGGGGAGCACACCGCCACAAGGTCCTTACAGGTGCAGGTCTGTACATGTTTCTTAACATAGAAGATAGATTCACAAAGTCAAAATGAACACCGAATATCCATTAGAAACTCAGCACCAGAAAAATTTTAATAAGACCGGTAGACCTTCTGGCAAAATGTTAGTTCCCAAAGTTCACTTTGCTAAAAATGGCAACAAGTGATTAGTTCTTACTGTTGTAATGGTAAAAGTGGACATTATTTGAAATATACCAAAGCAAGCCACAAGTGAAAATAATAATATGGATTTGCTAGCACTGCTCAACTTCATATTATCTTTGTGATCTTACTCATAACAAATGGGTAGATAGCTGTGATGAAGCCAACTTTATAAAGGAAAGCAATCTTCTCCACATAATAAATACCATTTTTCACTGTTCTAGAAAAAATGATAAGCTAACCAAATCCCTACTGAAAAAATGAAACACAAATGGCACTTAAACCATTCTTCTTCCAGTGGTTTCTTTGAGCACAGGAGTGTGGTGGTTCGACCCTGGCAGGAGGCCAAGTGTCCACCAGAGCTGCTCCATCATTCCCCTCCTCAGCTGGACAGGGGAGAGAAAGCTCACGGGTTGAGATAAGGACAAGGGAGATCACTCAGCAGTTACTGTCACGAGCAAAACAGACTTAAGTTGGGAAATTAGTTTAATTTATTACCATTCTAATAATTAAAAAACCCTCCACCTTTCCCCCACCCCTCCCTACTTCCCAGGCTTAACTTAACTCCTTGTTTCTCTACCTTGTCTTCCCCCAGCACAGGGTGACAGGGAATGGGGTTTACAGTCCGTTCATCACGCGGCATTTCTGCCTCTCCTTCCTCCTCACACTCCTCCCCTGCTCCACTGTGGGGTTCCTCCCACGAGAGACAGTTCTCCATAAACTTCTCCAAGATGAGTCCTTCCCACAGGCTGCAGTTCTTCACACGCTGCTCCAGCGTGGGTCCCTCCCACGGGGTGCAATCCTTTAGGAACTGCTGGCTCCAGCCTGCATCCCCCACAGTGGCACAAGTCCTGCCAGTAGACCTGCTCCAGTGCAGGCTTGCCATGGGTCACAGCCTCCTTTGGGCATCCACCTGCTCCAACTCCTCCATGGGCTGCAGGTGGGGATCTACTCCACCATGGACCTCCGTGGGCTGAGGGGGACAGCCTGCCTCACTGTGGGCTTCATCATGGGCTGCCAGGGAATCTCTTCTCCGGCACCTGAGGCACCTCCTCCCCCCTCCTTCTGCACTGACCTGGGGGTCTTTAGAATTGTTGCTTTGACATTGTCTCACTCCCTTCTTCCATTGGTGCAGATTTTCTGATCTCCTTTCTTAAATACGCTATATCAGATGCTCTCCCACCATTGCTGATTAGCTCAGCCTTGGCCAGCAGCAGGTCCATCTTGGACCCCGCTGGCATTGGCTCCACTGGGCATGGGGAAGCTTCTGGCATCTTCTCACAGAAGCCACCCCTGCCCCCGCTAAAACCTTGCCATGCAAACCCACTACAAGGAGAAAAAAAGATTTTGGTGTAAGACTTCATTGCTCTCGTGTATTTGCAGCCAGTGAAAAGCAGGATTATGTTTATTGAGATTCTTCTGTAAAGAAGATGGTCCTTTCTACATAGATCTTGATTCCAGGAGGATCTACAGAAGGCATAGGGGAAAACCAATATCCAGATTTTAAACAGAGCCCTAAAATGAAATAAGATAAAGTCTGGATGCAAATTTATAATGTCTTTCTCATGTTGTTATTTCTGAACAGTATTATTACACACAAGTGAAAAAAGCCCTGAGAAAGAAAAGGTACAACTGGTTTTCTCCTGAGGTCACCCTTTAGAACAAAACAAGTGCCAGTAGTTGTCACAAGGTCATCTGCAAAAGCGGTCAAACTCCACTCAAAAATGGTGACTCATGTCTGCCTAAAATATGTAATGATTTTAAAACTTTGATATTTCATAAACAAATACAATAGTTTCTCTTGATTTGTTTCTGCAGGTGTGAGCTCACAATCTGTGTTCCCCAGCTTATCTCTTATCAAAATTTAGGAATTCCACTTGAAAATGAAAATCTTGAATGTAGGAAGTGGAGCTATTAAAAAACCGGGCCAAAAATTTTACATATCTATGAGGGAGTTGTGAG
Source organism: Falco naumanni (assembly GCF_017639655.2). NCBI lineage: Eukaryota > Metazoa > Chordata > Aves > Falconiformes > Falconidae > Falco > Falco naumanni. The sequence goes on from NC_054061.1 coordinate 14,681,547, forward strand.
TGTCATAAGCATTGGCATTTCCCCACAGTCATACTGGAGTTATGGTACTTGCAGCGCAAAGCTTTCAGAATATCCTGACATGTGGATATTTATAAACCAGTATTTATATATCATATGTATATGTAGAAAGTTGCTTCTCATAGCAGACATTCAACAAATGTTATTGCATCTCCATGCTTAAAAAAATAGGGGAGAAAAAAAAATACAAATACTCTTACCGTAGTAAGTTCCTATGTCAAATCTCAAAGTAAGCTAAGACTTCTGGCGGCTCATTTCAGACTGGTAGCTGAGTAGCAATGCTAATTTTGCACAATTTATAGAATTCTGTAATTATTACAATTTATCTGTAAAAAACTCATGAGGTCAAATGGAAATTTTCTCTAATATATTAACTATTTTTGCAACCATAGTGTATGAGAGAATCAGGCTGGACTGGGATAGGAAAAAGAAAGAAAAAACCCAGGCATACAATGTTTCTACTGCTTGTGATGAAGGATCCTTATTCATAAATATATCAACTTTCCTTGAAGCGCTTGGGAATCCAGGGTTAGGATGATATTTTTCATTAAAATTTTTGAATTGTGATGAGAACTTAATTAAATTTCTCCCAGAAAACCATAAAAATACAGATCTATTTTAGGGCTGAGTCCATTTTTAATGACTTACTGTTGCAAATGCTCTATCTGACTTCTTGCACCCACTGGCTCACTAAGCCTATCCTTGCATATAAATTCATATTTCAGAAATAGAACACATTAACGTTATGAAGTGTAATGAATGACAGAGGGTTCTAAAATATTTCTTAATTCTTGTTTCTGAACTCTTTTATTTTAGGCACCCTGTGCACAGTGGGCAGTGAAAGTTTCCTCTCTGAAACTTGGCTCTCCTATAGAAATTCAATAGTATAGAAATTGTAACAAAAGCATCCTGTATAAAATACAAGAACAGAATTTAGAGCCCGTGCTCACCTAAGTTTCACTGTCTTTTTTTTTTTTTTTATAATATTCCCTTATTTTACAGCACAGCAATAAGTTATATGAAATCATTATGCTATGTTGTAGTCTTTATGGATCACTTTATTGTCCTCTTAAATATTCTAAACTGGTCAGTGTGCATTCCATATTATAGCATTGTTCAGAAATGCAGAGAATGCTGATGTGGACAAGCTGTTCAGTCAATATACAGACTGCTAGAAAAGGGTCCAATTAGTACCTCATACCACTGTAAATTACAAATTGGCTGCATAGTAGTTGATGTCAAGACAGGAGAGATTCTGCATTCATGTAGTCTCATTTCAGGGATTATTAGAAGACTGGAGAGCTTGTGTAAAGTAACATTCAATTGAGCAGCTCAAGCTTTGGATATTGGAGCTGAACTGGCTTTCCAACTTGCAATACTAAGAATCAGGAACCTGACTTGCCCTGTAAACAAGATTTAAATTTATGGTTTTACTTGTTTTGGATTCTTGCAGTTCAGTTGCCCCAGATGTGACCACTATGCTAATCAGGTTTAAGTTAAGGCAGTGCTGATATCCTAGCTCTTCTGAAAATTAGCTGCTGAGAGATCATTTGTCTGGTGCTCTCTGCCTGCACCATTGTTTCTTGGTAATCCATAATATATTGGATCAGAGTAAAGTTTCATCCTAATATTTAAAGGGCACTAGCTGAACTGAACGAAAAAATCTAGATGTATGTCTCATATTCTGACACTGAGCCCCTTAGAGTTTGCAAAGTGGTCAGCTTCAGGAGAGAATATGTGAATGAAGTTTGTAAACTCATGGCAGAACAAGACTCACCACAAGCGTCAAAATGGTCAAAATGAGTACAGAATGCTCCTCCTCCACATGAGTTTCCACCACTGCCACTGAAGGTGTCAAGACAAAGGGAGAGAAGGGGCAATATAAATTAAAAAAGAGAAGATGGGGATAAATATAAAGCACAGCATAGCCTGTATAAAAACTAGTGCAGTGACATTCTGCGATTTTGCTTATAATATTTCGAGATGCCATGGGTTAAAGGGTGACAGGCTCTGGTACTGGAAGAAGAGAAAAAGAGGTTCTTACAGACTTGAGTTTTCCATGATCAATTGAATTTAAAAGACAGTGTGTTTCTGGGAAGACCATAAAAGGTGTTTTTATGTGTGCATTTTGGATACCTGTTTTGCCTGGCTGGCTCTGCAGACATAAAGCTGAATATTTTGATATGTAAGTGAAGTCTTCTCTGTGTCACGTTATTTTTGTTAAAGAGAGATTGAATAGTGCACATGTCAAGAACTGAGAATCCTCTGCATTTTCTTTCAAGCCTTTGTGTACATGATGAGCTAGAATAACCTCCCTGAACTGAATTATCCTTCCATACTATGGTTCAGTGAATATCATTATATTTCAGCACAGCTTGAGTGATTTTTAATGCCAAAAACATCAGCAAGAAATACAAATGTTACAAAAATATTGAAACAATACCATAAAAAAACCCCAGGATCATAAATACTTTACTTTGCAAGGTCTGGAAGGTCAACATAGCTATAGTGTGGAAAATTAAAATGCTCTCCGTGTGAATGCCTTTGGAAAAAAAAAATGGAAAAAAAAGAAAAAAAGAGCAGTGTTTTACTCTAGCAACACAGAATTCCTATCTGAGGCCGGCTAACAATAAAACTATTTTCCTGGTAGCTGGAACTGAAGTAGTTAATTCATCCATGATTGTTTTGTGTTTGTCGCCTGCATGTTCTTAAATACAATATCAATAAAGCAGAATTAGAGAATGTAGAAAATCAGTGGCAGTTCATGTGAGTGATACACTGCACCAGGTAACACGCATCAACCTAAGATTTTGACAGAATGAAATCAAACATGTACAGGCAAGAAATGATGTTTGGGACAAGCTCTGGATTTGGAAACCTTCCCCTTTGCAACCAGGTGTTCTGCCGGTGCACAGCCAGTCTGTCAGAATGCCCAGGAACACAGGGAGGGGGAGAGGAAAAGCAAAGGAGTTTGCTCCGTGTCGCAAATTGCTGTGGTGGAAATGAGCAATTTATATTTTACCCAATCTTCCTTCACTCTCAGTTACTACTTTTTAATTGGCAAGTCGCCTTTGTCCACTAATCTCGTATCAGCCGTTGTTCTGCCCCTTGGAGGTCTTGCTCAGTTTCAGTGTTCCAGTACTTCCCTGTGCGTTCACCTGCCGTCTCGGCTTTATAAAAGCGAAACCTCAAAACCTGCCTGCCTGTGCTGTTTTGTATTTCTCCCCGTACGTTACTATGTATCAGTGACCTTTGCATCAGGTGGTTTGTGCTTGTTGTCTGCAGTATCCTCTCTGAACACTGACTTGTAAATGTTTCACTCCCATATGGGTCTTAATCTTAATTGAAGGAAGGAACCTGTGAGAAATACAAGGAAATTTTTATCTTAATCTATCACTGTTAATTTAAATTTATATTGCTAGCAGCATCTCCCATGGATGCTCAAAATATGGATGAAATGGAATGAAGTGGTTTTGCTAACACGAACTTTATGATGATAAAATAGGCATTAAAATGTTTGATAGCCTTTTGGTGATCTCTGGTGGAATGGTTTAATACTAAATTTGAATTTTTACTCCATTTTCCAAAGCTATAACTCTGCCAACTGATGAAATTCCTGTTTAGCAGAAATGAGGAATTAATTATTTTGTCAGTAACTAACCTGTTGAGCCTGTTTTGTGGAAATATCCTATGACATATAGGATGACAACGTCAGTCTGAGAAATAACATGCAATGAACACACAACCATATAATAAACATTTTTATGGTCCTATTATTATTATTATATCCTTTTTTAATAACTTTCCTGCGCTTTTTCTGATCTCCATTTTCAATATTTCCCACTTCCTGACAAGAAAGAGTGCTCTATTTTCAAAGAACGTCATCTTATAATGTCTTAAAAATTTCCCTCCTAGGTGTTTTCTGCCTAGACATCCTAAGGGAGAGCTACGAGAAGGATTTGAGAACAGACCTCTCAGTACCTTCATCATATATCTTGGAACAGCAGGTAAATAAACTGTTACATTTCCTTCGGGAAACAGGAATGTTTATTCACAGAACCATAAAACCCAACTTATTTTAACTTAAGTTTTTACTCGAAATGAATATTTTTAGTCCAAGGATGCCTTCATTCAGCTTTTAACTTGGTTCTTCACATGCAAGCTCTGGTTTCCCCGCAATAGCATTCCGGTGGGTTTATGCAGTAATATCCAGAATGATGTGGATGACAAGGCAGGGTTTGATCTGCCCTGAGGCTACAGGAGGTGAGAAGGTGCAGCCACAGTCTCATTCTCCATGCTGGCACCAGGATGATGGAATGGGAGCGGTAGTGGCACCAGTACTTAGGACAGTGCTGTGCTGCTGGTATAGGAGAGGCACATACAAGGAATAAAGCAATAAGAAGCCACAATAACTTGCTTGTACATCATTCTTCACCCTAGTTTAAACATCATCAGCATTTTTTCCCCAATCCTACCTTATAGCTAGAAACAGATAAAACCCAAAAGTTTTGGGTAAAAATTGCCATAAACCATACTTCCTGAATTTGGCTGAAGCCTGAGCCAGATCTGTAAGGCTGTCCTGCCTTTGTACACAAGAAAATTTGATTTAAAAATACTGTGCCGGGGTAGAACCATTTGCCAAAAAAAGAGGGGTTTTTCCCTTTGCATTGCCTGGAAAATGTAAGGGAATTTCTTCATGAATAGCAACTACATTAAAGGGATTTGGAAATGAAAGAAGTCTTTATTGCCTCAGAAATATATTTTCATTTTTTTGCCTTAACCTCCCCATAGTAGTATATTTTGCAAACATTAGGAACCTTTCTGGCCTTTTAAACTAAGAGATGTAGTCAAACAGCTGATACCATAAAATGAATCGGAGTTCAACTTCTTATGGGGTTGCTTCTATTCTGTGTAATTATGCTATCAGTGGGAATAACATTTACTATCAGTGAAAGTGTAAAAAGTCAAAGATGCTTTCTCAGCATATAAACTGACATAAGCTGTGTATGCTACAGAAGGCTGCATGCTTCTCACAGGTAGCTCTCTGCCCTGTGCCAGGACAGGCGGGCACATTAGGCCAAGTCAGCTGGCCCAGAAATTACTGCAATTCATGGTTATTCTTCCAGGAGAACTTAAGTACAGATTTTTCTCTTTTTTTCTCAGGTAAAAATGATATCTCTGATTTGCAAACTAGAGCTGTTGGTAATTTCTAAGAATGTCATGACAACTGTTCAGGTTGTAATGCCTGCCTTTTAACAGAACTAACTTTCTCTCCTCTTGGGGTCATATTAGAAAATTTGTTGCTTACCAGCTGTATGGTGAAATTATTACACCAGCTGGTTTCTTTGTACCATATAAAATTCATTATCAGCTTTTTAGATCTTGGAAGGACACAGGCAATTACTTTGCATTTCAACCTTGTGAAACCTGAGAAGTAAATCATTCGGGAAATCCTGCATTTTTTCAAAATCCCATATGAAGTCGATACACATAATTATTTTAAAATGCCATGATGTTTATGCAAATAAAGGCTCTACATAGACAACAATGATTTTATTTTTCTTGGCTTAAGATACAACATACACTCAAAGGGGTTGAAAGCCGTTGACTGCTGGTCATTACTAATTTAATAAGGAGCCTTTGCAGTTCTTGCAGATACAAAGGAATCTGGCTTTACATGTGTAATATGCAGTGTGCAGAAAATACTTAGTGCTGTTCTCTTTGAAACCTAGAGGACAGTTATTAAAATTTTATGGTTCAAATTAAAATTTAAGATTAAAACACAAGATCAAAAGAATCAATTTTTCTCCTCAATGCTATTAGGAATAAGCCTTTTGGAATAGAGGGGCTCAATGTCTTAAATGTCATGTCCTCCTCCTCCAGAGAGCTAGATTAGAACTAATCACAGCTGACTACAGGAACGTAACTTTCTGTATTATTTTTTTTTCTTAAGAGAGGAACAAGCTTTTATTACTTTTTAATGTATTATGCTATTGTAGAGTCATGAAGTAGTAAGTATTGCTTGGGAACCAGTGTGACAGTTTTTGAAGAAGCAGTTTGTTTCATGAGCAGAAAGGAAATCTGTGGTTGTGGAACTGTTAAAATGAGTTGGAGGATGCCAGAGGATTTGCTTCTTTGTCAAAGCAAAGGGGAGCAATGGGAAGCTCATGCGGTAGCTCAGCCTGATTAATAACTATCAAAGTGCCCATTTTTCTAAGGTTCCATGCCATTAATATGTCTCCCAGTGTCAAATCTCGTTTCCATTTCTCTTGTAAGACACTTTAATAATAAACTGCAAAATCAATGACATACAGGAGCAACCTTATAAGGACAAAGTGCCCTGCTATATCTTAACTTGAAACACGAAGTCACAAATCTGCTTTCTGGTTTATGTATTACTTTCCTGAAACTTTGCCATAGTACTGTACTCTCTGTGTAGCTCAGTTGTAAGAAGCTGTTTTTGCTGTTCCTGAACAGCTATTTGTCACTGGGAGGCACAATGAAGTCATAACCAGTTCTATGATATAGATCACAAAGGAGGTGGCAGAGTGTTGCTTAATTTCATCATGGAACTGACACAGAACTTGTCAAGGTCACTAGAAGCGCTACTATTGACTTCAATAAAATTTGGATAAGTCTTCTTAGGCACAGCTCCCATCGGAGGCTGTTGGAACAATATATGTCTGACACTGGACACTGCATTTGTTGCACGTAACTTCAACAGCTGTGCCCTGTGCTGGTGAACAGACTAAAGCCAGAATGTGCTCAGGGGTTCTCTCAACCTTTGATAAACAAACAAACAAATAAATAAATAGAATATACTTATCTACACACATCATGACTGTTTTGTCATGCAATATTTATCTTATTCCTGGAAGTTTGCAAGCACTAACTCATTAGCAGAGCAAAACGTCACCAAGCTCTGCCATCTGGTGAATTCATGTATTTCAATAAATGGATGAAATCCATTAGTTTCATTTTTATACAAAATGTGTATGTACCTCTTGTTTTTTCCCGTGACTTTAGGGCTGAACCATGACAGCTATTAAATCTGGGATATTTTTTAAAACTAGAGAAAGTATGGGATTGATATCATGTACTGGAAAAGAGTTTTCACAGAACTGATCATACAGATTTAAACCTTTATCCTTTTTTCATAAATTGTCAAATCAAAAAGCAATAGAAAATTATTTAAGCTCCTGTTATGTCATTGAAGAGCTTAAGATGACTGGATGGCCAGCATGAAATGCAGCGTAGCATTAATTGAACAAATGCAGAAGTGGATTGCTCAAAATCTGTTGAGAACTGCAGAATAAAGGACATTATCAAGGGTTCAGTGGCAAATTCCCCTTACTGACAAGCATTTGTTATAACAGTGAAAGAAAAGCACTGCATGAAAACCATAAGCTACAAAATTCATTAAGAAAGTTCCTTTTAAAATGAGGCCTGGGAGACTCTCTTATCGCAGAAGCCAAAGCATAGCCATCTGTGGTTATCGGTTTTTCAGACTTGTGTATCATTGAAGTTAAATTGATGAACAGGCTGACTATACCAAAGTGGTGAGAGAGAGAGAGAAGAAAGGGTTTTTTTTTATACAAGGAAAGGAAAAATGGACTGAGATCAATGAAAGAAAAGGAGCTGAGAGAACAGAGAACATTGTTACCTCTATAGATGGGGAAAGCAAGGACTGAGTAGAGGAGAAAGATCAATTTTTTGGGGACAAGATCAATATATTTGCACCTCATATCTCATATATAGGTTCAATTCTTTGTGTATATAAGACTAGGGATTGCCATTCCTTTCTACAGAGGACAAAGATGCAATGTGTCTTTCACAATATCTAGAAAATACGATTTTTCTTCTCAGAGCAGAAAGACGAGTGAAGCAGCTGTGATAGAATGATTTCTCTCTTATCATTCATTGATCATGGAGAGGACATGCATCAAGTGGTTTAAGTGCCATATGTAAAATAAACCATAGTATCTGGTTTGCCATCCTTTTGAAGGAAATGTAGAGGGACCGCAAACTTGATTGTTTTTCCAGGTGAAACTAATGATCACAGATTTAATCACAGGCAAGTAGACGATAACAGAAACTGCTATCAACTCAGCCTTTAATTCCTTATAGCAGATGGGAACTATTTAGAATTCAGGCAAGCTCTGGTGTACTTCACCTTTTGAATTAACATATTTGCTTGTTTATAACCCAAATGTCAGCAATTTTTCATCAGATCATTGCTACATGACCTACTTTACTGAGGGGATGTTTTATAATGATGACACAACACTTCTGAGTGTTGCTTCTTCAAGTTCGATGGAACTGTAATCCATTGGTTCAGTAGAGGGAAAATAACATTTAAATTTGTTTTTAATATACTTAACAGGGTTGCTTTTCTCCACTGTCCTTCAGTCTAGCATGTCTTTGTCTTTGATCTAGTAAACAGAGATGCTGAGATTCAACTGGGTAGGCTTTGGTTGCATGCTTACTTAGATTAGGGCTAGATAATCCAACCTGAAGAGCCCCAAAACACTCAGAAAGAATGGGATAGGGACTGTCAGCTCCCAGAGAGTCTCGGTAGCTCTTTCTGAAGCTGTAATGGAAGGTGCTTTGCTGTGTTACAGTGTAGTATTTAACATGTCTAATTACAGCTGAATCTTCATATCAATACAACTTTGGTTATAGGACAGTAATGTGCCTATTCTGCTTGCCAGGGAGAATCTCCATTAAAATGATTTTTGGTCCATAAAAGACTGTTTTACAGAGTATTTAAAGAACTGTTATATCCAGCAGCAGCCTGCATGATTTGTGTTTACCCAGTAGCTATTTGGATTTAAATTTGGATACTGTTCCTACAGTTCCTGCAGCAGGAGACAGCAGCCAGGGGGACTTTAACAGCTGCGGTACAGCGAGTTTAAGGGGCACACTAGAAAATGAAGTATGGATAGATGGTTTCTGTGGCAGGATGAAGCTGGAGCTGGAACTCGGAGAGAGAAGGGTAGAAGAAAGTGTTCTTATTTTCTGTGTTTATTTTGTAGAACATGAGAGCTAAGGAAAATAAAAATGACTGGGTAGTAACAGGGAGCATCTTCCTCCTTAATCAGAGGCTCCCGCTGCTTGTGTGGAGCTGTTACAGGTGAAACATGTACAAGAGACATTTGTGGCTTTATTGTGAAGTACCACAAACTGTTGCAAGCACCATATGAAATCAATATGTAGATTGAATGACAGCCAACCTGTAAGCTGAACAGTCTGATAACTGAATTGTTGTGAATACAGTCGGACTTCACAACACTCTTGAAATCACTAACTTTATTTTAGTAGAAAATTAACCTACTTGATGTGGTATGCAGTAGCTCATTCTTTTGATTTACACCTAGTTATTCCCACAATAATAAAACATTAATATTCCGAATCTTTCATTTGGCAAATATTCAGTATAATAAACTATGCATTTATGTATCTGCATACTTTTTTATTCTCTAGCTCTTCAGAGTTTTCATTTCATGTATGCCAGCTTTTCATTTTGGTTTTGAAATTAACTCTCCAACAATCCATTTCTCTTATATTCTTTCCAAGATAACAGAATCTTAAATTGCTGACATAGTATGCCCATTGCAGTAGCTGCTAGTTAATATCTTTAAACCCCAACTGCCTGGAAAAGTCTTTACTGAGAAGGAGAAACCCTAAAATGTTTTATTTTTTGAGATTTGTAGAATATGCATTTACTTTTATTGCACTGCTAAAGGTATCAATGCAATTTAAAAACAGCTCTTACAGATGTTTACTAGAACTTTGGTAACAGTTGAATGAGAATTTCATATCTTATGTGGGTGTTGATAAGGGTTTCAACTAGTGCTGAAAGTAACTTTAAATTTCTCATTTTCTGTTTATACATCAAGAAGACTTCTAGTTTCACAATATGAAGAAAAACTAAAATAAGATTAATAATAGCTAAGTGGACTGAACTCAGATAAAGTCCAAGAAAAGAAAGAGGAGGGGAAAAGTGATTGACAGAAATAAATTAACAGATGTTTGTGGCAAAGGGAGTGTTAGAACATGCTGACACTGGCAGGGATGACCCATCTGAGCATAACTCTTTTTATGTCCACAATTACCTGCATTCCCTTTGAACAGCTAATTCAAAGTGGTAGACTCATAAGAACATGTTGTTCTGCCTGAGCTGAGATGCTCCTGTAGAGGTAACTCATTCAGGATGCTACAGTGGCGTGCCTGCATTGTTCCTAGCTAACTCTTCAGATCTCGCTTTGATGTATATGCACAGCATGATTGTTATGAAAATGGGCTTTGGTGAAAAACCTGGATGAATCCAACAACTTCCAAAATAAATGTTTAAATACTCATGCTATTTCCCCCAAATCAACAAAACCTCTCCTTCTTATTTTATGACATCAGTGCTGTTGGAAAATGACTCCAGAGAAGAGAAATTGAATTTTTGTGAATAAATAAATAATGTTTTTCTATTGCATTTACATAGCTCTTTATTAGACAACATAGACTTTTGAAATAAAAATGTTTGAGTCTGGTCCCAAGACTGCTGAACTACATGGAAAACTTCAGGTTCAGAATCAATGGTGTCTGAGTCAACATTTTAATTGGTACTCTTGTTTCTGTTTGCTGTTTGGAAAGGGATGGTCCACAGCTCACAGAAATCAATCCAGGTCTTTCTGTTCTGTTCAGTGCATTTTGAGTTAGATCCATTGCAAAGTTCAGGGGAGGGCAGAAGCAGCAGGCTGGGCAGCGGATGGGGCAAGGGGGAAGCGGCGCCATCCGGAATGTGCGGTGCTCACAGCAGAGCATGGGCACCGTCCGTGGCTGTAAGAGAATCTCCATAGAGAGCTAAAAAGAAAATCGGGTTTCGCATTTTCAACCAAGGAAGTTACTTTGAATACATTTGATTAAACAGAATATTTCATTTTACTGTTTTAATAATAAATCATACACACTGAATAAATGTAATATTTGTAATACCATTAAAATGTAATTTCTTTTGTACTGTGAATGAATTACATGATAGGTGTAGCATACTTTTTCTTTGTTCTTAGTAGAGGTTTAGCATGTAATTATTTTCCAATTATCCGACTGTTTCCTGAACATTTTAATCACTTTTGGAAATGGCAAGGAGGAATTTAATTTCAATGAGAGTAAGGGCTTTAAATACCACCAAGGGCTTGGACTTAGTCCTAAAATTCCCACCAGGCACTCTTTTTCAGTATTAAATATCTCTGAAATACATGGCCCCTAAACACATCAAATGACTATTTTTGGTTGTTGTAAATTCAACATCAAAATTTATAAATTGTTATAAATTCAGTATATCAAAAAGCTGACACAATACAGCCTGAATGTTAACTTTCTTTCCTTCAAGACAACAATGCCAGCATGTCTGCTGAAACTATAACCTCATGGTCCTGCTCCAGATTGTGCTCTGATTTTAAGAATGGTCAAGATTTGGTGTGTTTCAAAAAGGACTTAAACTTTTCTGCCTGGAAAAGTGATTGTAAGTTGTGTCGTGTGGCTTTTAATGATGTTTCCTTCTTTCCTGTTCTGCATCTCTTAATTATTTCAGTCAATGCAGAGCAAAATAAATATGCAAACAGGTGGTTTTGTTTCAGTTGTTGCTGCAGAGATGCAATTTGAAAGCATTTGGGTGTTTTGTTTTGTTAACGTTTTGAGAATTCTTCCTCTAAAATTCTGAAATAAGGCCTTTGAGATCCTGATGGTCGATTTGAGCAGATACGTATCAGTAAAACTTATATCTGGCACCAATCCAGTCTATGACCAGCTTGGTATTAAAAGGCTTTTGTTACCAGCTCTCTGTTGATCTGCTGTGAGCAGGCAAGAAGAGTCCAAAAGTTAAGAACCGCAAGCATAAAATTAAAATTGCACTGGAAGACAGAACCTTCTGGCAATGGAAATTTTATAGTGGTCTAGCTGTTTTCCGTGCAGACCAATATCCACAGCTGTGTTACGTGACAGAGTAGCACCTTTGTTTTCTAGGGCGAATCACTCATCACATAGCAGTCTGATTCTTTCTATCAGCTACAATGAATGTGGTCTGACGGCATCTTCAGCACCTACCATCTCTGTGTAGTTGCTTTGGTGTTAGGTAACTAATGCCGCCCCAGTCACATGTGACATGGGTGCATCAGTGGCTGCTGGCATGGTGTATAGATGGTGTGGGCTGGGTGGCATAGCAGGTGTGGAAGAGACAGATAAGAACTGCGTGTTCTCATGTCCTTCCTCAACTCTGCCTTCACCTGCCAAAAGCCAAGGAACTTGTAGTTTTTATCAGTAAAGTGGTACCTGATATGAGGCTTGGCATTGTGGGTTATAAATTACAATATATGGCAGTAAAATACTATTTTCCTGTTGTATGTAGTCTGGTGTATTGATGTGAGTTGATGTTATCCCCTCACAGCTCAGAATTTGCTGGAAGCAAGGTGTAGACTTTATAAAGTTTGTTTATTTCAGTCCTGTAATGGGATGAGAGAAGGAGCTGTCTCTGAGATACAAGCCCTCTTTTATGTGACTCTTCATTTTAATTGTATACCTTATGTACCTTTATGTTTGAAAAGCTCATGTCCTCCTTTTTACATCCTGGTACTTGTGGCGTGAACATGTTTGAGAAGACTTAGAAAAGTATCAGCTGTATATTGTGTTTTTCAGTATGATTATCACACATGACCATGAAATAAGCAGATTATATTTCTTTATTAGAGTGAAACAGGCCCTTGCATTTATGTAAGTGAAACAGAATTCTATGGAGCTTTCATTTGTAATGTTATGAAAATTACACATTTATAAACTAATAAAAGTCATATTCACAATAAAGTGTAAGAATGGTAAATTACAGAGCAAGGACAGCTACAGACACGAGAACTATATTGAAATAGTAATTGTATTCGTAAAGACATCAAAGCAGCTTAGGAAAGACTAAAGCTTTTTCATCTCTATATAAACTTTAAAATAAAATTTTCATGGGTTTCAACTCTTTCAGCATCTATTCTTTTGTTTATATCTGTGATTGTACAGCCTCTGTTTGCTATATTGTCATGGCCATTCATGTTCTCGTAATAAAAGAAAAATGATCTGCCTAGTAGCAAGTCAATGTTTTCTAATAAATTTTAAAAAAGGAGTTAAATATTATTTCATAATATAGTCAGTGGGTATTAAAGTGCAACTGTTAAACAAAATAAGGAAAGAATAACAATTTATTTATTTATTTATTGTTCCTTTAGAAACACTTCAGAGTACATTTTTCCAGTTTTCAAGGGCAGTCATTACTAGAATACATAGGGATCCTTTATTCTGTCAATGAATAATGGAAACATTTTGTGGAATTGACACTGTCACCACAACAACACTGCTTAAATAATTAGTTGTCCTTATTCAGATATGGGATCATTGACTTGGTGGATATCAAACTGACAAGTCATCGTGTTAAATTTCAGTTTGTTAGTTCTTATTAAAAATTACTTTTATCATTCTCTCCCAGTATTTTGATATAAGCACTTGGTGTTTCTGATACCAGTTACACAACTGGAAATTGTTGTGTTATTTCTGATTTCTTTTACTGTAATTTGCATATTAAAGATTGCCTCAGAATTTACCATGTCTTTATAAACAACAATATTACTAGTTTTTATTTCATTTTTCAGAGGATCTCATTGCATTATACAGGCAATAAAAAAAGTTTATTTTGCAAGCTGTTACTTTTTTGTTTCCCAGAAGAAGATACCAAGTGCAGACAGTTCAAACCCTGGACCAGATGCTGTGCCAAGTGGGGTCTTGGAGGCTGTGTGGCTTGATGTGCATCCAGACCCAGTGAAGAGTTCTCAGCAGAGACTGGTACCTTACACAGAGAGCAATGGTATGATGGCTTGAGAGTGGAGGAAGGTAGTGCAAGTCATGCTTTGCACATCTAGAGACCCTAAAGCACCTCTAGTTTTACCTGACGCTGGCATTGGTGTGTAAAGGGATCAGCTTTGCTCGTCTTAGGTTATCATGCTTTCTATATGATTTATGATTGCAGACATATTCTTATCTTATTATTTTGCGTGTGTCAGATGATGTACACATGCTTCACTCCCATAAAAACAAGTTGTTTTTTTAGTTTTTTGAGTTAAGGTTTTGAAGTGCCAGTGCAAAGTCACTCGAAAAGATAGCGCACTGAGTTTTCAAAGTAGGTAAGAATCCCCTTGTATTTCATCCAGATTCCCTTCACAGCTCAGTGCACAACTTACAGCCATACATCCTGTAGAAATGAAGTATATTTCCTTACAATAAAAATGTTGGAAAAAAGTCAATTTACTTAAGTATTTGAAGGGCAGAGGGGTAAGTCATCCTTTTGCAAAGGAGGACAATTGGCATCTCATTAAGAATTTCTAAATCTCATTTTAGCTGCTTCCTGCAGCAAGCTCATGAGCACCAGGAGTGTTTGCTGTTGTCCCTGACAGCAGATTCTGGAAATAGCCTTTGTAGGAAAGAAAGGAAGGAATGAAAGGGTACGCAGAGTGTCACTGTGCTGAAAAGTAGATCAAACTGACACTGTCATCTGTAAGGCCTGAAACACGATGAGACTAAAGAGGGTTCAAAATCGAATGACTTCCCATTCAATGTTATTTTTTTAAAAATTGGGTTAATACCTAAAAATAAAAAATAGGAAAGTAATTTTCCCTTGCTGTTCTGCCTATTGTATCTTCACAAATGTGGGTGATGAGCTGTGAACTACAGGTGTGTGAGGCCAAATTTCCCAAAAGGCTGCTATTCTTCTGTACGTTCAGTTTACTTCTGTTGCATTTGTCTCTGTGATCCTCTGCTAGTAGCTCAGTTCTGGGAACAGATCTGGCTCCTTGGACTAACAATTTTTAGGGATGTCCATGGTATTCAGCAGCCAATCAGATGCATGCAGATGCAAATTGGATGGCTAGATACACAAGTACTTTGATTTGTCTGTAAACTCATCTTGAGCCTGTGAAGTCTCAGTATGGATTTTTGTCGGTGGAATTTTTTTCTTTCTTGAAAGGACACTGAACCTTTGAAACACCTCCACTGAACGGTTGGTTGGATCAGTTTGTTTATGCTTACTTTCTAGATGATGAAACTCTTACAAGCTTGAAGCAGAGCCTGAAAACATATTGCTGAGGCTAAAAATACTTGCAAAATAACGTAACAGATAAAGCTTTGAAGAAACAGATTTTATTTGACAGTCTTGAAATTTTTTTCAATGACTGCACAAAAACGTTAAATGGGAATGGCCTGGGGACAGGCACTAAATCAATAAGCACCAGTAAGTTTGTGAAATCAATTTTTTGCTTTTCACATACACAAAAATTGATGCAGCCAATGCTGTGTAACTCCCATTAATTGCCCAGGGTGACAGAAGATTTATCAATTGCTTATTGACTTCTTTGAAGCCATAGGGGGAAAATGGAAATAGCTGCAAAGTTAACTGTGTAATACAGAAGATATCCTTCCTGAGCTGGTGTGTAAATATAGGCACAATAGATTCTCTAGAGCTTCACAGTTTTTCTGCCATAATACGTGTTTGCTATCAACATTTCTGCAATCACAAGCAGAAACAGTGTTACTACAGTGGCAAAATCACTCAGGTCTGTAATTGGGTGTATGGAAATGGAGGTCTGTACAAAATTAGTTTTGTTCATGAAAAGCTTTGTCTTCAGCATGTCTGTTTTTCCTCGATAGTTTGCCTTTCTTCCCACTCAGGGCAATGGGCATCAATGACAACATTTCTGTCCTGCACTTTATTTCAGTTACTTTGGGCTGAATATAATTTCTCTTGTTAGCTCCTGTTTCAGCTCAGTTTTTTGAATTGTTTTTATACTTCACATGCTTTTATGCTGCCTTCTTTCTCCCCTCACAGTTCCTTACTGTTCTAGCTTTGTTTTGCAGCCTTTATGTCTCTCATCATTCTTTCCAAAAGCCTAAACTACCCACTGCATAAGATGCTCTCAGCAGGCAGAGCAAGGAAGATGCCAAAGTGCCAGTGGCGATAGTTTAGCACTAGCGTTTTGTATCAGCTCCCTCTAGATGTGCCTGGTTACAGAGAGGCCGGGACCATTTTCATACCTTGTGAGTATTTCCATACCTGCAAGGTAAACAAGATACATTTGATCCCTTCCTGAGATGTATTAGGTAGGGAGAGGGTGGGTCACATTCTGAATTAGACTGATGAGATGGATGTTCAGAAAAACTATAGTAACAGCCCAGTTCTGCTAGAGACTTCCTTTTTTGTCATACAACAGGCTTCTAGACCTTGATTTGCCTAAATATTTAACTCCGGTGATTAATTTCTGTTTAGAAATGTTCGAGTGTTTACATATTTTCCCGATGAGTGTTAAGACCAAAGTTAAAACTGAAGCATCTCTGCTGGATCAAACTTTGCTGAACTGGCTGCTTCCTTTTTGAGTTTCCTCTCTGGAAAAATAGAGATAACGTGTCCTTCTTCTTGCTGCTGTCCTTTGACATATATTATTCATCTACACACAGTTGTTCTGCAGCAGTTCCTGTTCAATTCAGTAGGATGACTTGTGAAGAAGTTACTCTTCCATGCAACTAAATGCATCTCCTCATCAGAGTATGAGCATTTTTATAGGGGTCACAGGCTCTAATTCCTCTGTACTAAACAGTGTATTTCACATTTAACAGCTATAAAATCAGCTACTGCTTCTTATGTGTCCTACTCAGTCTCCTTACTTCCCCGGGGTATGAGGTGTGAGAAAGCTCATTAAATTTCTAAGTCAGAAAAGAGAAAAAAGTAAACAAAAAAAATAATATTAAAAATACACCATCTGTGGTATAAGCAGGGCACTTAGAAATGTTAGTTAAGATTTCCATAAATGTGACACATGATAAAAAGAGCAGTAACACAAAGCAAAAGAAGAAAAAGACTTTTAAGGATAATAAACTTTGAACTGAAAAGTGACACCTAACACTTCAAAGTGAAAGAATGGAGAGTTATTTATGTTTTCTGTGTCTTTAACAGAAAACAAATTAATAGTCTTTTCCGCAATAATAACTTTCTTGAAAATCCAAGATACATCTATAACCTACAGTGGGGCCAAGAGTGGGAGGAAGGTTTGGCATAAGCTAGTTTTTTTATTTTTCTCTTTTTTCCTAAATACTGTTTGAAAAAAATGATTTCCAGTCCTTCAGTGTCAAACTAATCTTCTTCCTTTTATCTTTAACTCCCTTCTAACTCCTCTTTGAGGAAGTAAATCTACCTAATAGCGTGAATGCAGACAAGCATCCTGGAAAATAAGTCAATCATGCTCTTGCTTTCTGTCCTTTCTCCCCTGTTTTCCAGTGTAGAAACTAAATTTCAGCAAGTAATTAAAAAAAAACCAACCTTCTGTAACAAGATTTTAATGGTAACAAATTGTAACTTCTGCATAAGAGTAAGACCACAAATACACAATACAGATAATATATTCAGGGAAGTTAGATATTTGTATGGTATTTACGAAAAGGGAAAGAAGTAGTTTAGCATCAGTTGGAGGCGTTAAGTCAGCAGTCACAGCACAAAATCAAATTTAAGTTTTACAAAACAAATAGCTAGTCAAGATCCACCATTTATTTAAAAGTGAGAAGATACTGATTCATGATCAAAAATCAGTAATGTGATGCATCATCAGCAGACGTATGAGTGTCTTGCCAATAAAGCCCATAAGCAGAAACTCTTTAAAACCCGGGACGCTGAAAAGGACAACGGAGATGATGGGGGAGGAGGAAAAGAAGCAGATTTGGCAAGCTGCATCTTGATGAGCTATTAGACTTAAGAGTGAGGAAGCAAGAGAGCTGCAGCTGAAAGCTCTATCAACCTGCTGAATACTTTATCTCTTCAAAAGGAGCAGACTAAAAAAAATCAGTTATCTTTGGAGATCCACAGCTGTGTAAATAGAAAGCCCTTACTCCTCTGTCTCGAATGTGCTCCTCAAAGGGTAATCAGGAGGTTGATAATGGAATCGCTGGGTTATGACATTATTTCGTGACTGCTCGCTCTGGGCTGGTATCGATTTGGCTCCACAAATAAGGCAGGCTACAAGAGTGCGTCATACCCTGTTTCAGTTAGTCTGTCTCCGTGTGTACCTGTAGGTGAGGGGTGGTGAGCCTTGCTGACACGCAGGACTGCTGTCAGGGGGAAGGTGTTGGTGCCCCTGTGCGAGGCTGGGTGTTCGTGGCGCTTGGCACAAAGAACCCCTTCCCTCTGCCCAGCAGCCTCACCCTCTCTGCCTTCTTCTGCGGCTGCTCTCTGCCCACCCTGAGGTGTTAGTCTGGTTAAACAGAGATGCAAGAGGAAAAGAGGGGAAGCTCAACCAGCTCAGTCACTGCCTCGTGACTCGCCAGCACACCTGGGGGAAAAGGGAAGGAGCTTCGCAAGTCTGAGTGTTTTTTTGGATTGCAACTGCTGTGAACATATACATGTGTAGAAGCATTAGGAGAGTGATGCAAAGCAGAATGTAAAATTTTCCTTGCAAAAATAGAAGGACACAATTTCACGTGTTCAGTTTTTTGAGGGTGTGATGATGTTTTCCAGCACTGGAGCTGGTCATCTCCAGCAGAGAGCTGGTAAGGGTCCCCCGGGGGTGTGAAGGGAGATAAGCTACAGCTAAGCAGTTAGTGCCTTTACATCGAGACAAGACCATGCTTTTGTGGGCGTGTCTGTATATTGCTCCATAGAATGAAACCTCAAGGTACACCTTGAGCCCCTGAAACTACCAAAGGAAAAGAAAGTAAATAGCAAGTGAGGCACACTGTCCCTATAGCAGTTCGGCACTCAGAGTTGTATTCCTGAGCCTAGTTGCTGAGCAGCTAATTATGCAGTAACTGTACTTTTTCTGTCCGTTATAGTCACTTTTATGGACTTTGTGTCTGTGGAGTCTCTACCGTGGGATGCTAAAAGACAGCCTTTGCTTTGATACATAAATACATGCTTGGCAAAAGTGATGTGCAAAGCTATGACTGTATTCAGAGTACATGAACAATACGGAACTTGACATTGTCCTAGAACTGAGGCATTATGTTTTAATAGTGCGATTGATATAACTGATTGAAAATTTACTGAAAAATGAGACAGAATATCCATTACTTAACATCTCACAATCAAAATGGGCATATTTCAAAAGATAGAAGATAGCTGGAATAGACATTACAAGCTCACTTCAGGAATAAATTGCTAAAAACCTATGGTTGTCAGTATGCAGGAGGTCAAACTAGATGATGATAATGGTCCATTTTAGTTCCTAAAAATCGGCGGATCTAATAATTTCACCAGAAATGCTGGCTCTGACTGTCATTTGCACTGTGACCTCTTCATATCCATCTGGAAGTGTTAAGTGGCCTCAAAGTAGATGCAAGATCTACTGATTTTGTCTCCTTTCTTCACTAGAAGGACAGTAAAAGGTGTTATGTGTAAATAGGACTGAAAACTTAATTTGAAACTTGTCTGCAAGTTTTTGGGGGTGGGAGGAGCGAGCCCATTTCTACCCTAGTTCCTCATTTATAAGACTATATTCTCAGGTTCTACACTGAAAATAATTTATTCTATGCTGAATGTAAAAGAAAAGTCACTCATGCATTTTTTTCATTGTTTTTATTCAGACACAATGTTTTTGACCTAAAGATGAACCAGATTTTAATCTTTTGTGGCATTTTTTCACCTTGAATCTTTTCCTGTATTCTTTGAAATATTCATACTTGTATGAGAAGCCAAATTTTTCAAGGTGATCTTAGGTGAATAGGATTAAACAACTCAGGTCAAACTACTTACTTAATCACTGTATATTCTTCATGCAATTGACAAGAAATTATATTTCATACAGCATTCTTTATAGTCTCAAGTTTTAGTATTCTGAGAGAAGAAAAATGAAAGGCAAATATCATGACCTTTTGTATCTCAATGACCTGAAACTGGAGATGGGTTGCAATTTAAATACAGAATTCAATCCCACCTTTACAGTATCTGTAGGCACTTGTAAAATATGTCTGGGACATTCAGAATGGAAAAGATATAATGTAATATCCTTCCAGGGAGAAGAGCTCTGAAAATTGCCATTTTCCCTTCACACATTAAGGAACTTACTGATTAAAATTCATGAACTTGATTAAGAGAAAGTCATAATTTCTCCCAGAAGCAAAGCTGTTTTCCCTTTTAATTGTTTTATTTGTTTCTAGTGCAGAAGAGATGACTCATGTTTCGGTTTTATGCCAGAAAAAAAAATGTCATTTTTTTACTGTTTTCCTATGCAAAAATGTTTCACTTTATTAAATTATCATCTGTTAATGACACGGCTATGCAATTTCTCCTCAGTATTCTTTAGTGGAATGAATTCTGACAGTTAAACATCAGAATTTAATCTAAGCACATACTCGAGTGTCACTAGGCAAAAAATTAGACCTTAGCAAAGGTGTGCTTTTTCTCAGTCTGAGCATGTGCTCAGCCGCAAGGAAATCAAAAAAGGAGAATTATACCTGTAGCACAGACAGGAAGTTTTAGGAACTGATGGACTTGAAAGGTAGATCTCTTTCACCCTGAAAATATACTAACAAAGACTTTTCTTGGGTGTACAGTGTGGGCCTAACAGGGCAGTGAATGTGGTGGAGAATACCTGGCCATTCCCTGCAGTGGAAGCACACAGGGCACAGGAGCACCAGCAGATGCCTGGCCTTGCCATGTTTAACCTCTGATAATCGCATCTCGAGGATTCCTGCAGCTCCAGCAGCAAAATATGAAGATTCCTCACCACGCTTGTTTTGCAGCTGAGGGATAAGATCTTAAAATCTGACCGTTGCCTTGAACTGTTTCATATTCAGAAGTACCTATCTTGAGTACCCTTCAAGGGGACTAGATTTTTGGAAATTACTGAGCACCTGCATTTTAAAAGTCAGGCTTCACTGGAATTTCTTAGCATAGGGGTTCAAGTTCATTATTCACATCAAAATCCTGACTGAAGGCAGTATTATTTTATCCTCTATATTGGATAGGAAAAAGGATGGTCTAACTGACCAGCAGGAGTGTAATGTAGCTGTGACAACACAGGCCTGCATTAGGGGGTCTCAAGTGATGCAGGTGATCCAGACAGGTCCAGACCTGGGTTTTAGCTCCTCATTCAAAGATGCAACAAAACTGTGACAGGCAGTCACAGAAACGTAGCACTGCGGTTATTCTCTCCTTTCCATCTGGTGCCAGACAGATTCTTAGTTAGTGGTTTGTACCAGCTGTGCTTACACAATTCTGCCCACAAGGAAATGAGAAAATGTTTCATGATTTTTCTGACCGGCATGGAACAAAGGCAAACATCTGGACTGCTGTAGCAACAAGATGGACAAAGGGAAACCTGCTGGTGGTGTTTCTAAGAAGGCAAGAAGTAGATTTCATGACAACAAACATACCAAATGTATGCCATGCTATGCTAGCTTGGAAACAGTATCTAAATTGGACTTCTGTGTTTGGCGTCATGACTGACAGCTACAAATGTAAGCCAGTGATGGATATGTGTATCTTAGAGAAGAATTAATTGTGTTGAAGGTATTAAAAGATGTTCTTGACATTTGCTTCTCTAATACTCCATTGTCTTCATAAGATAGGTGAGGGCTCTGTACCAACAAAGTCATAAGAAAAGTATATTTATGCGTAAGCTTTCAGTGAGTTTTTTTCAAGTACAAGGGACCTGCATATCCAGTGCCAGGGAGGTAAAAGTTCTCCAAGTGAACACAGGTATTTTTTTGTAAGATTCCTAGACCTCATCAGTGCCTAACCTGTATATTAGTAATAGTATTTTTTTGAAAAACCAGACAGAAAATGCCAGAGTTAAAAATGGGATCTGTAACAGTATTCTGTGATTTTTGTTGTGTGCTTACCAGTAGTACTCACCTGCACGAAATCCCAGGAATAACCATAAAAACACAAGTGTAGGGTGTGAGAATAGAAGAAGAGGCTGGCTGGTCATCTTTGACTTACGGATTTCTCTGACAATATTTGTTGCCTCTAAGGCAGTTTGTCTTCAATGTTCTCTTACAGTTATTTCCTAGTTTCTATTTCCTCATAGTATTTGATATTATTTATAAAGCTCCAGCTGTCAGGATGATACAGTTTTGCAGGAGCCAGCTTTCATATTTTAAAGTGCATTTTTTTGCTTGTCGTTGTTCCAAAGAGAAGTTGAAAACATGAATGGTAATTACCAAAAAAAAAAAAAAAAAGCAAAAGAATGAATACCATATCCATTATTTTGGAAACAAGATCTTAAGATCTTTAAGAGCTTGCTCATAATTTGGAGGGAGGGGGAGAATTTTTGGAGTTACTATGTTTCTTTGAAGGGGAGAGCAGTGTCTTTCAGCAGGACTGTATCACAAACATTTATAGGACCGGCGAGACCCGTATCTCTTTTACAACACCGACTGTTAAGGAACAGTAATTGGGTGTGGCAAATTAAGGAAAACAAAAGGAAAGCCAAAGCATAATCAAGTCCTAAAGAAGGTATAATGCTATATATGTACATGCTTATACAATAGAATTGAGCATGAACTTTAGTAGTTTTATTAAGAAAAATATAGATTGAGAAACAATTATGAATTGTTGAAGAAAACATTTGCTTCTGTCTCAGTTTACCTTTCTAACAGCACCCAGGGTCTGAGCAGGGGAAGGCCAAGGAAAATGATGCAATCGAGTAGAACACTTTTCTTAAAAGTTCTGTTGTTTTTAAGAAGCTGGGATTTCCCCCACGCCCTGTTTTTCTTTAGACCTTTCAACAGATTACCATTTTTCTTACTGTAAATAGAAGAGCTCATAGGAAAAAATTGCTAATAGCCTGTAACATTTTTGCAAAAATTGATATTCAATGTTATTAAAATTTTGTGTGTTTTTTGTCTTTTCCTAGTTTTTCATCAAGCTCTTTTCACAAAATGAGACAGCGATTGGAAAATGTTTTGAGATTCTGTAATTAAAAACAATTGTTCTAGAAGTATTAGATCTTTAAAGAAAAAGGAGCTTACCTGATATGTAAAGAAAGGCCAGCATAAATAATACAGTGAAAAGGAAAGATTGAATAAATTGTTCCTATGCTTCCTTCCTTTAAATTGAATTATTCATTATTTCCTTTAAACACTCATAGAAGATAACCCTCTCCTTTTTTAAAAAACAACTTAAGACCCCCACTGAAGTTGTACATTAAACAAAAATAAACCCATGCCTAGGAAGCATCCACAGATTCTGACTAATTAGCATACTTTGAGAGTTACCTGTTTTGTGACTTCTCTGGGTTTATATCTGAAATCAAAATCAGATGCCATTTCCCAGCTGAAGTGCAACCTTATCATTGTAATTCCTTGCATGTTTTTAGATGATGTCTTTTTATCATATTCTTTTTTGGAAATGGAGATACTACAGTCTGGTCATATTTTAGGTTCACTCATGTCTGTATCAACTGGCATTAACTTAAAATTGTTAGGGTAGGAAAATACAAAATAAGTGAATTGAAAACATTAGCCTCACAAAAGCATAGATCTGGGATGCTGGGTAAAGGAGGAGCAGTGTTACAGAAAGGCTGCTTCTAGGAGGGAGATGGGCGAATGGCATTTGCCTCTCTGTGAATATAAACTCTTACTTTTGACAGCTTGGTAGACCAGTAGTAATATGTGAAGGATGTGGCTCAGGGTAGAGTAAACTTCTTTTCTGTATAGAGTAGTTGCTTATGAAAGAATGAGTCTGTCTGCACCAGTGTTAATTAACTTCTGTAAACAGGTGAAACCGGTTGCTTAACTCAGAGGACAGCCAGAAATGCTGCTAACCCAGAAACTTTTGCAGAACTTTGTTTTATGGGCCTTTTGCCTGTGATCTCTGCAAATTCTGTCATTTGGAAAAATCTCTCTACAGCTTCCAGTTTGCTCATCTCCCTGTCTTGCTGTTTCTTGCAGGATGTTGTTTTCTGGCAGGAACTGGGTGCAGAGAGTGAGGCAATATTTAGGGCGAGTGAGGCTGATGTCCTGGAGGGCTTATAGTAGCACAGCATCTAATGGATTTTCCACAGAAACCCAAGAAAGGATGGATTGTAGTGATACATCTTTCTGATAAAACATTTTCCATGTGATTTTCCTGTACTCAAGGTAGATGATCTGGGGTCTTCTAGGGCTGGGAGTGGATATGAGCACCACACTGGAGTGTCCTGTCTTTGTGGCATAATTTTCCTTGACCTCGGTGCTACTAGACTCTGAAGCTTTTATAGCAGGGAAACCCGGAGCTCTTTTAAGATTGAATCTCACTGGTGTTTGTAAAAAAGAAGTGACATTTCACATTACAGGCAGATGGAAGAAATATTTATTTGGCATGTTGATTTCAAGTAAATGATGAATGCTGTAGACTACTCACTGGATTGGAATGTTGGAGTAAAGCTCCAGGGAACATGGAATTATCTGGCCGGTGAGGCAATAAAAAGGGCATAAATAATTGATTTATCATATGGTTGTGCAAATTTTTCCAAGGTTTTCACATCCACATACCAAGATATGTGTTTATTATCATATATGGTATTTCACATAGGTACAGTTAATGAATACACATGTATACCCAAAAGCTCATACACAAATCACCATAAATGTATTGCAGAAAGCAAGCAAGCATACTATTAAAATGTTAGTGATAATATAGCACTATATATATAAGTTTCTTGTGGGGAAGGGGACTGGGGAAGGCAAGTAGGGTGGAGGAAGTGTTCCCAGGTCATGGGTCTTGAAATGGGAAATTAAAAGCTTTCCCTGGTTTACAGTGGGCTGTGACTGTTTTCTTTCCATCTGAAGAAAAATTATTTTTGTGTCATCAATATTCGACCTTCACAGTGGTTATTGAAAGAAACTTCATTTGCATCTTTAGATAATCATCCCTCTATTTTTTTCACCAAGGAAACAGCTGCTGCCTTGTCCATTGTGCAGAGGAAAACATATTTCATCTCTATTTATGTTCAGAGAATGTCTTGTACAATATTTTGGTGTCTTAATTTATGGCCTATAGTAATAACAGACATCATTTTAATGAACTAATCAAATTTATTTCATTATTATTATTATTACGACTACTACTATTATTATTATTATTATTATTATCGTCATCATCATCACCACCATAATCACCATAGGGGAAATTTTAAGTATTAGGAATCAAGAATTGAATTATTGCAACTCTAATTCATGGTGTGCTAATATTTCCCCTGTAAGCCCCAGTTGTATGGTGTTAATAGTGGAATTATTTCAATGCATAATTGAGAACAGATTTCTGGCTTTTTAATATTTTTGAAATTTTTTAAATTCTTCACCCTTTTTGAAAAATATGGTGGGTTGAATGTTGAGGGGAAAAAATACAGTTCCTTGCTTTGTATTATTAAGATTAAATCTGCTTGCTTGTTTTCTGAAGACGTTTAGGCCCAGCTTTTCCTTTGAATGGAAGAGGAGTTGTACTACTGCGTTTTGTGGGCAGTAGGTACTCACACGTGCTTGTGGCATGTATCTTATGTATAGCTGTGCCTAGGTTTGTTTTATTATTGCCATAATCTTAGAATTGATTGTGCTGTACAAGAATTCCTTGTCACTTGTACTTTTCTCATATTGTAGAAGTCAAGTAGAATAAATAAAGGTGAGACAAAATGTAAAAATCAGGATAGTTAAAGGCTCAAAAAAGGCAATATTGGAAGTCAAAGAAGTGTTAAAAACCATAATACAAAGCAATCAGCTGAAGTGGAACCATAAATGAGAAAGGGGTGCCTATGAGAAGAGTAGAGTCATGCCTGAAAACGTAAACTTTGGTTCTGCGTTTCTCCTATTGTGACTCTGCAAAACCATCCAGACACAGCTGATTCTAATCCGTGGAAGGCTTTAACCTTATAATTCAAAGTAGATGAAAGATATCTATAGCAAAAAGAAAAAAAGAAACCTTGGTACCTTTTAATGAAAGATACAATAACATTAATAATTAGTTGAGTTGAACCACTCAGAAGTTACCAAATGAAGGCAGAACCTGCTCTGCTCCAGTAAAGAAAACTAATGCTACTGCAGTGGAACTCTTAATCTTAGAAGAGCTGTTTCCTTATGAGCATGTGAAGACAAAGAATCTCATCATAAGCACATGAACTGGCTGTTTAGGTGCTCACGAACAGATTCAGGGCTCCACAGTGCTTAGTGCTCCCTTTTCAATTATTGTAATGGTCTGAGTTTAATTACTAAATACTATAAGAAATCCCTAAAATATTTTTTTAATTAATTCCCTAATCTTCTCTTTCAAATACTGGCATTTGCTAAAAACAGGGGGGAAAAATGTTTTCTAAAATTATATCACAGCTAAGTCTAAAGTGTTAGATGCTCACCTGAATGGAATTTTTACTCAGCATTCTTTCCTTCCATTTTTACAGTTGAACATTTGCAACATAGTTTTAAAAATATTTTTTTCTTTTAGATAAAATTATGTACACCACCATAATCTGCATAAGTCCAGTGCTTTTAAAAGGCATCGTATTT
Organism: Falco naumanni; assembly: GCF_017639655.2. Lineage (NCBI taxonomy): Eukaryota > Metazoa > Chordata > Aves > Falconiformes > Falconidae > Falco > Falco naumanni. Next base: position 14,708,103 of record NC_054061.1, read on the forward strand.
AGGGCTTTTTGGACACTTGTTTTTACTCTACAAGTGCTTGGCATCTGATCTGTTTCATTCAGTAGAAATATCCAGGATTTCCAGGCGTACAGCAGTGCAGTAGCTCAAACCAGCTTGCTGGATGTCTCCAAATCCCAGACAAATGTTAAGCATTTTTAAATTGCACTACCCATGTTAATATTCTGAGCGGAAATTGGAGACATGCCAAGGGAAAGAGCTGCAAAACCTCTTAACATACTTAAAAAAGAGGGTTTTTTCCCCTTTATAGTAATGGAATTCAAGAAAGGACAGGCTATTGATACTCTCCATACTATGGACTATTTTTTATAGACACCAAAACAGTTCAGATAGATGGCATTTTTCTGTGTGTATGCTTCTAAGAGCCCATAACCATTGCAGCAGGAGCATTCTCAGATCCTTAAGCCATGTCTGGTTGTTTCTGATCCATGGTTGTACCGTCATTTGGAAACAGTGGTATGCCAAATGCTACCTTACTGCTCTCCTTTTTAAGACCCTCTCCTATTTAAGAAGACCTTGGTGCCTGGCTTTATTTGAGGTTTTAAAAAAATCAGGTTTTTGACTGGTGTGTGCAGTGGACAGGTCCTTCCCAGCAAGATTCAGGGATACTAGAACTCTTAAGAAGGTGATTTTTTCGGGTATAATCTGGATCTTGGTTTAAGGAGATGACTCGTTCTGCACTTTGAGGACAAATTTGCCAAGTCCTCAAACTAAGCATGAGCTTTCAATAAGCTCTGGCTCACTGTGAAATAATTATACTTACCATTTGGAAAATAATTGTGCCATGCAGTGGTGTATAGCTTTCTGATTTCATGAGATTAATTGTTTGTGAGGAGAATTCTGGTATTTTGCCGTATCAGATTATCCATAAGTGTCATGTCTGAAGTCATGCCATATGTATGACGTCTGTGATGGTCATTCCCATGTCTTTCACGTATCTACATGTGGACAGTTACTACTGGGATTTGGAAGTAAATATTAGCTCTTGTGTGAATAACTTTTAAATGTGTATGTACTACTCACTTTTTTCCATTTTCTTCTACATATCTTTGCAGCCTTGTAGCCTTGTTTTGTTGTTTTATGTGTATAGCTGGATCTCTCTTTGCTCTGTTTTTCATTAAATGGATATAAATTTGCTTTTACAAGTTTAAAAAAAACTAGAGAAAATTGAGTCAGGAAAGAACCTGAATACAGATGTCTCAATAAATGAAACATCTTCCTCTAAGTCAGGAAGAACATACAGTGATTTTTCAGAACCCGTTTTTACAGTCTTTCAATGTGCATACTGAGGTCTCTGAAACAGGGATGATCTAGCTGGATGTTTTGTGTATGTGTCAAACGGAATGGGACTGTGACCCTAGGATCAGTTTTGCCAGTAACAGGAATGGAAATGATGATGATGATAATTAGGTTATTTCCTTGTGTTAACACAGTTTTGCAAATCCTATTGAGACACTCTGGTTAGATGTCAGAATACGTAAAAGGAGGCACTGTGAGAATATGTTCAGACTGACATTAAAGAAGCTGGGAACCTGAGAACAAGGGAATGATGAAAACCTTACTTTGCAAGCAATGGAAGGAGTAGAAAATTCACAGAAATTGGGTGTAGCACTTGATTCCTCAAGAACTTTTAAAAATGCACCTGATGAACAAGCATTGTATCTTTGGGCAGGCTGTGAGGGCAAGCCCAAATCAGAGAACGGCAGGGGAGGGAATGCTCTGGAGAAAATGACTCTAGCTGAAGGCTAAGACAGCACAAGTTGGGCTCATTCACTGCTACTAAGAGAAGCAGTCAATGGCATATGAGTTTGAGGGGAAAGCAACAGTGAGACCTGTTTTAGATACCAGGGATCCATATTTTAGATTGATTGAGGTGAAATTTATGTGATGTTGAGGAAAAGTTATTTGAAAGATTAATTACTTTAATTTTGCCCCAGCTCTACCCCTCTTGTGCACGAGAAAATAATTTCTTATATTTCTTATAGTTTCTTATCTCTGATTTTAGTTTAACAGGACAGGTGATTTTTTACTTAGTCTAAGATGCATGATATGAACCATGTTCTTTTGTCCCTGAAATCAATAATGCTGATGTTGAAACCTGTCGTGGTTTACCCAGGCAGGTAGCTAAACACCACACAGCCACTTGCCCACTCCCCCCTGGCCCTGGTGGGATGGGGAAAATAATTGGGGAAAAAAGAGTGAAATTCATGGGTTGAGATAAAGACACTTTAATAGGGCAGAAACAGAATGGATAATAACAATAATAAGAATAAGGATACAGAAATCAAGTGATGCACAATGCAATTGCTCACCACCTGCTGAGTGATGCCCAGCCAGTCCCTGAGCAGCGGCCCCCAGCCAGCTTTCCCCTAGTTTACTGCTGAGCATAATGTCATATGGTCTGGGATGTCCCTTTGGTCAGTCAGGGTCAGCTGTCCCGGCTGTGCCCCCTCCCAGCTCCTTGTGCCCCACAGCCTCCTCACTGGTGGAGTGGGGTGGGGTGAGAAGCTGAAAAGTCCTTGACTGGGTAAGTGCTGTTCAGCAACAAACAAAACATCAGTGTGTTATCAGCGTTGTTCTCACCCTAAATCCAGAACAGAGCACTGCACCAACTAATGTGAAGAAAGCTAACTCTATCCCACCTGAAACCAGGAGAAAAACAAGCAAAAGGACCTTCAGATTCTTGCCTTGCTTTTCTGTTTCAATCATATGGTTTGTAAAGGCTTATCTTGCCTTTTCCTAAATTATGAATCAAAGGACAGTGGAAAAAGATGAGTGCTTTGGCAGTGTGTGTAAGATTAAGATAAACAGTGATAAGATTGATGATTCATATAACAACTCATTTATTTGTGTTTGGATATGAAGACTCTCTTCTGATGGAAAAATCTCTAAACTAGGTTGGTAAACTGATGATAAAATCCTAAAATAATGTAAAACCCATTGCAAAGTTGCAGCATCTCAAAACTGACTGTAAAGAAGCCTTTTTATGTGCAATTTCACTATCATTCAATAGATAAGTAGAACATATTTGATTCAGTTGTGCCATTTTCAAATTGTGTAATCTGACAAACAGTACAGAATACATAATTAGATCATACCACTGTATTTATGATAATGAATGCTACATTCACAATACTTGAAGCCTCACATTAAGCAGATATTTAATTTTTTATAGCTGTTTTTGACAGGTAACATTTTTTATCCAGAACATAAATCTGTCAGGAATTCTATTTGTACTAAAGGCTTACATGTAGGATATATTACAATTTTTATTTTTAACTGGCAAATTTGTACAAGCATTTTGTTTTCCAAGCAAAGTAGCTTTGAAGAAATCCTTTGTAATTACCATTTCTTTACCATATGACCTCATTAACAGCATAAAGCCGGCTTTAAAACACTTAAAATGATGGTATTTATCAAAATGTTATATATTCCACAAATAAAAGCTTTCTAATAACAAAGAAACACCCACTTGGTAATAGTTGCTGGCAAGCAGTAAAATATGGAGCAAAAAAGCCAAAAATTGTGAGTTGAGATCAATTTTGAACTGAATCTGGTGGATGAAAGTGCCTGTGTGTATTTTTGTTCAGATCAATTTTACTAGGTAGCAAAGAAGTAGAAAATAAGTCATGGGGAAGAGGAATAAAAACGTGAGAAAGCCTGAACACAGTGCTAAGTTTCCTATCTAAATGTAAAACTGAGGGTTCTGACACTGCAGGGATTAACTTGTACCTTCCGAGTGCAGTCACTGTTCCATAAAGCTAAACAGTTATTGTTCATTACTAATTAATTATTCACAATACTAGGTTTTGATGATCCCTCATGCTGGCCTGCTAGCCTGTTTTGCTGAAGGAGGGGAATATTGTACACACATATGTGTACGATACTGAATAACTGGACTCACAGAGCCAAAGTTCTTTCCTAGAGAAACAGAAAATAATCTGCCTTGGCACCAGATCTTGTCTTCTGTTTATCACTAACAATACAAATAAAATGAAAAGAAATTACTTTTGGACATGATGCAGAAAGTGGCTTTAAAATATGTAGGTACTCTCGTTGTTTCAGCCCTCACGACCTCTCTGGTTATTTTATACCAGATATACCATATCTTTGGATATACCATATCTGGTAATATGGTTGGCAGAAAGAAGTTGAAAAGGTTGGAAATCTCTGGGCCATTCCTTTGGCTTCTGTACTCCCAGGCTGCCTTTACCACAGGAGGGTATTTTAAAGCAGTGGAAAATAATTTGGCCCTATTGCGATTGTGTGTTTTGCTTTCATAATGCTTGTACCCTCTGCAGGCTGAATGATTGGGGACCAGGGTGAATACTCACAGGCCTGACTGAATGCGTATTACATTTACTGGGAACACTTTTGTTGATTTAATGTAGACTTTGGATCAGGCCCTGAGGGCACCGGGGAAAGCCCAGGCCAGCAAATGCGGGTGTTACTGGACCTTTACTCCCTTAACATGTTCTAGAACACACAGAAATGCACACTCAAACCTACACAGATAGGTAGAATCATAGAATCATTTAGGTTCGAAAAGGCTGAGATCATCAGGTCCACCCCGTTAACCCTCTTAACCCGGGACTGCAAAGTCCATCACTAAATCATGAACCCAGCACTGCATTTATTTGTTGGTTTTTTTTTAAACTCCAGGGATGGTGTTTCCACCACTTCCCTGGGCAGCCTGTTCCAGTGCTTCACCATTCTTTCCATGAAGAAAACATTTTTTAATATCCCTAATATTGAATCTAAACCTCCCCTGGCACAACTGGAGGCTGTTTCCTCTTGTCCTGTCACTTGTTACCTGGGAAAAGAGACCAACCCCCACCTTGCTATAGCCTCCTTTCAAGTAGTTGTAGAGAATTATAATGTGTCCCCTGAGCCTTCTCCAGACTAAACCCCCCCAGTTCCCCCGCCGCCCCTCCCAGCACTTGTGCCCCAGCCCCGTGCCCGGCTCTGGACACGCTCCAGCCCCTCCATGTCCCTCTGGCCGTGAGGGGCCCAAACCCGAACCCAGGGTTGGAGGGGCGGCCTCACCAGTGCCGAGCACAGGGGTCGGGCACTGCCCTGGCCCTGCTGGCCACGCTGTCCCGGCTACGAGCCAGGGTGCTGCTGGCCTCCTTGGCCACCCGGGCACGCTGCTGGCTCCTGCCCAGCTGGCCACCAGCCCCCCCAGCCCCTTCCCCGCCGGGCAGTTCCCAGCCCCCTGCCCCAGCCCGCAGCGCTGGGGGGGCTGTTGTGCCCCCGGGGCAGGACCCGGCACTCGGCCTTGTTGAACCTCCTCCAGCTGGGCTGGGCCCCTCGGCCCGGCCTGCCCAGGTCCCTCTGCAGAGCCTCCTGCCCCCAGCACATCAGCTGTCCCCCAGCCTGGTGTCCCTGCAACCCGCCTGGGGGTGCGCCCCGTCCCCTCGCCCAGCCCCTCGGTAAAGATGTTCAAGGGACGGGCCCCGGCCCTGAGCCCTGGGAACCCCCCGAGTGCCCGGCGCCAGCGGGATGTGACTCCATTCCCCACCGCTCTCTGGCCCGGCCGCCCAGCCAGCTTTGACCCCAGCGCGGAGCCCCCCGGGCAGCCATGAGCAGCCGGTGGCTGCAGGAGAGGCTGTGGGAGACGGTGTCAGAGGCTTCACTAAGGCCCAGGTATGTGGAATAGAGGCTTATCTACAAATAAGTCCAAGAAGAGGAAGATTATATTTATCATAAAGCAACTGGGAAAAGCAGTGTGCCCGTGAATCGGAGACTACATCTTCTCCTTTATCTGTAGAGCCAATAGTGGGAGAAACACCAATGTGCCCTTGTCTGTGAAGTTCACATTCCTGCCTCAGAATGGAAAGTCTCCAAAACCCGTGAAACAGTGACACCAAAGTGATGATTAACTTTATAGGCTAATCGCCTTCATTAAGTTTCATTTGAGTAAATTAAAGCTCTTTTTTTAAGCACTGCTTTAAAAAAAAAACAATTAACATTACTACTCTGGGGCCTTGAGGACTGATACTGCAGTCCCAGAGACTGAATGCTGTCAAAATTTGCTGCCTGTATCATCTGAAATATGAAAATTTTATTCTAAATACTGTCTTTAAGGCCTGGTTGTCATGGTATGGTAGAATTCAATGAACGTGTTTTCCTAATAATTTTATGTTATTTCATGTATGGTACATGTACAGGTTGGGGCACATAGTTCTCAGATGCATCACACAAGTGTATTGTGCCAGTTATTTAAATTGCACTTTGAATCATTTGTGCCCTATCTCTGCAGTTAACTAATAACTTCCACACCTGGCTTTTGTTAGAGACAGCCCACCCCCCCAGTTTGTTTTTCATCTTACAATTCTGCTTTGTGCATTGTTCCTTCCAAAGACTGAGTGTTTGCTATAAATTTGACAAAGATGAACAACCATGATGAGTGCAGATGGACAAAGCTGATGACTGCAGGTGGCAAATGGGGGTTGGAAGCATAATGGGTATGATTTCAAGGACTTTGCAGTCATTATCTGAAGGAAATATTTAGATACCAGTGTGGGGTATGACAATTTCATCCTACTGGATGGATAATAAAAAATCTTGTGGATGGCTGATGTGAGCTATTTAAATAATACCTTACTTCATGTACTCAGTATCAGAGAAATGGATGACAAGGAAGAAGTTCTGGGACAAGGTTGACAAGTGCTGTGTGAGCTGGGAAAGCTCAGCAAGGCCTGTGGAGTGAGTGAGCCCACCCTGCTAGAGAGCGCTGGCAAAGGCGAGCCCTGGAGTGTGGAGCCCAAAGGGAAGAACAGTTACAAATTTTGTAGAAATAGAAGTAGATCTCTCTGTTCCATTTAATAGGAAAAAGTTTGCTATTCTTTAAAGTACTGTGGGACAAAGTGGACCTGTTGTGAGTCTGGCTCTGGAGGTGGTAGGGAAAGCCTTCTCTGTGGGTGCTGGAGGGATCTGTTCTCTGTAGCCAAAGGAAGGGATGCTCAAGAAGCAAACACACAACCAAAAACCTGGCCTGAATAAATGTGGGGCTGGTCCTACCAACAGCTGGGAGCGGCCAGCCTTGCTGACCCTTACCAGGCTCAGGTAGTTTCTGCTAAAAGCCACAGACAAAAAATGGACCAACAAAACAGAGGCACAATTGAGTTGTGGGTCACAAAGGAAAATTGCAACAGTTCTACAAGGTAATTGCGAAGGAGATGTGAACTAATGACTTATACTTTAAAAAATGTAATTATTCTTAGCTGGCCTAACAACAGGTGACTGCCATCTGGTTTCAGAAATAGAAATACAGGTGAATTAATAAGTTTCCAGACAGTCTTGTGATTGATCACTTTTATTTGCTGCTTGTTTCTTTTGTTCTTTCTTCTCGAGAACCTTCCTTGCTGTTCACTTGTTATCAAACATTTGAGCAAGCCAGTTATTAGACGTTATAGGCTTAAATATAATATTCAGGTTTTAATCTCTGTAAAGAAATTCTTTTTGTCAGGAGAAAAGTGAGTATCCATTAAAAGAAAAACCTTTTCTATTGTGAGCTATGTCTATATTGAGACATCTGGCCAAGAATTTAGAATTTCAGATACTTATCTGAGTTTCTTGGGAAATCTTCGGGAATTAACATCAGGTAAGACATCTTTGCAAAATGTATTTTTTCAGAAACTATTTGGTACTATCAGGTTTTGATGTAATTAGTAGTTCATAAAGGCGTATTAAAAAATAGCACATGTTGCCTTGTTTGACTTTCTAAAATCTCTTTCCTCTGCTACACCTGTTCAATAAAGCTTTATCGTTGTGTTCCTCAGAGTAGATTCTGTATAATACAGATTATGTATGTGTAATTTGCTTGGTCTGTTTCAGTTTGGGTTCAGCTGAGTGTTTATCACAACAGGATTTTCCTAGTTCTACAATCATTCTGTAGTTTTAATTTAAAATTCTGTTGCTCTCTATACATTTAGACAAGGAAATGGGATCTCAGCGATCTTGGTGGTTCTTTCCCTCAGCAATACCTGAAATAAAGTAGAGTTTAGTGCTATATTTTTTCAGTAAGAACCTTTGTGTGAGCTGGTGAATTTTTAAATTATTTTTCTATTTTAATTTTTAGCAATTCACTGAAATGGCTGCGGGCTAAGTAGTGCACCTGCAAGAGTGCAATTATGTCATATTGAGCTAAGGACCTCTAGTAGAATTGCTTGAAGTGTTATTTATGAGCATTGCAGTCCCTAAGCCTTGAACACTTCAAGATATAATATGAGTAATCCTGTGCCAATTCCCACTTTATCTAGGTGCAGCTTTATTGTAGTTACACCTTTTTCATTGTAACTGCACTAATGGGGAAAGGGGAGAAGGAAAGAGAAGTACAAGGCAGACAAATGATAGGAAGGAACCCCCTTTCCCAGCAAGGCTAAAGAGCAAAAGATTTTCATGATCTCTTTCTCAGCGTCTTGATGCTGATGTAAGACTCTGCTCAGCTGAGGAAAAAGGACAATTGTCATTTATTTAATTTAATTGTCAGGAGCTGGTTTGGCCCCCAAAAGAAAACAATGTCAGTCATGTTGTTACCTATCAGGGAGCAGCCGACAAGGACACACACTCCAGACGTGTCCCTCTCTCAGACATGCTTCTTGTGTTCCTCTTACACCGATGGCATGGGGAGTGGGAGAGCACGGTAACCTGTGGCATACACATACCACAGACAGCACCAGCACAAGTTTCAGATGGCACAAGGCAGCACCGAGACAGGGCTGCGGGCTGGGAACTGCGGTGTGTTTTGAGAAGCAGCAGAATCCAGGCAAAAGTGGGAAACTGGGAAGAAATCCTGATCGGCAGCTTTCTGCGTGAGGTCCTTCTTGCACACTTAACCCCTAATTTGGGAAGGAAGTATGGTTTGTCGTACCAGCCGTCAGAGGCTGTTGACCCTCCTAAAGCATTGAAGAACATGTCAGCTGAAAAGCCCTTTTTCCAAGCCATTTGCAATTTGGCTACTACAGCTACTTCTTTCTCAATTGGACTTTTCCATTGCTTTCAGTAGCAATTTAGAAACAGAACCAGTTCCAGTTCCAGCTGTGTAAAGCAAGCTTAATAGCTGCTGGCTGCTTTTTTTTCTTTTTTTTTTTTTTTTTCTTTCTTTTTTTCCCCCAATGCTGTTGAGGAGGACTGCTTGCTGGTGGCTTATATTCTCAGACAACTGTTGATTGTTTCCTTGTCATTTTCAGTTCACTGGCTGAGGAAAAATGGCTCTAAAAACTAGTGACAACTGTTGGTCTGGCAACAAATCTTGCTTGGCTTGGGGCCTTGCATAATGTGGTCCCCCCCAACAAACCCAGTGTGCCACCCAGGGGCTGGTCCTGCTTCTCCACTGGGGAGGTGTGTCAGCACTGTAATTCTTAAACACCCCGTTCTCGCCCTTTGAGACCCTCACCTCTCTGAGGGTTTGTCTTTGTGTTCACATCAGGAATTCCTGCTCTCTTGGTCCTAATCCAGCAAGCTGCTTAGACGGTGTTAGAGTGGTGTGTTTATACAGATCATAGAGAACAATCAAAAAGTAGATGGCAGGTACGTAGAAAAGAAAATGTAGTTATTTCTTGGGAGCACTGATTATGCACACATATCACAGGGGTAATTTCTAAAGCAAAGTATCTCTCTGGATGTTATTAAAAGTCAAAAACAAGTTGTACATTTGAAAATCTCTGTTAGCAAAGAGTGCCTTCAGGCAGCTCAACTTTTTAATCTTCATTTTATTTATTGAAGAGAATGTAAATAACGTATCAGCAAGATTAAAAGGAGTGAAAGGCAGAGAAACTCAGTTACCTGTATCCTTTACGTGATACCGAGGAACTAATTTATTTAGTCAAGTGAAAAATGTTTCTCAAAGCTGAAGGGAAGTTGGACATTGTTTTGGATACTATTTTTGAAAAATATTCTTATTGTTAGACATGTAGACAGCTGAATCGGAGGAGGGATGGAAGAACATCGTGTTCATAGAAAATAGGAACTTTTCAACCAGTGTTGTCAGCATCCTGTGTTTTTTCCTTAAGATGTGTCCTTACTCAAGTGATGAAGTATCTAGATAAATCTCCAAACATGAAAGTCTCATTTCTGATTAAAAGCAATAAATTCATGAAAATATGCTGCAGTGATTTGCATTTGCTATCAAAGTTTAAGTCATGCATGAGTCTGTGAAATGTGAGTGAAGGTTACTCCAGTAACCTTCAAAATTAACGAAAGTGGGTGAAACCTCATAAACAGCCAAGAAAAAAAATGTGAATTGAATTTGGAAAATGAGAAAGCTTTCGGGAATGTCCTGCTGTAAATAGGAATAATCTTGAATGCAGCACACATATGTGGCCAAGAATAATACAAACAGACTGAGGTTACTGGTGTGTGTTGCGCCGCTAATGTGACGGCATTATTCTTAGATCTTTTGCTGCTATCTAAAGATCTGAGTAATAATTAGAGCTAGGACAGAGGAATGACTAAGCAGACTTACAAAGGTAAAATTTCCTCCACCTCAATGGAAGTTTAATACTGCTCCAAATGGCTAATATCTGGCTCTGGGCCAGCTGGCTGACATTGATCCTGTTGCAAGGGAACCCGTAGCAGGACCAAAGCTGCTGTGGCCCAGACTAGTCTAAAGCAGAGTTTGCCTGGTGGCCAGTGAGGTCCCGTGTCAGGGAGCTCAGTGAAGCACCGTCTGCTTTAAAAAATAGACAGAGACTGCTAATTCTTTTCATATGCACTAGTAATCCTGTCAGCAGGCAGATGGTAACATATTTTAAGTGAAATGTCTTGAATCTGAGTCACTTAGACATTGTGTTATATATGTGACTTTTTGTTTAGCTTAATTTTTTCCCCAAATGTGTGAATCATACGAAATAATTCTGCATTTCTGAAGACTTTACCCTATGAACCCAAGAGCCTATGGCCATGATCCTTGCACATATTGACATTCTGAAAATAGGGTAGCATAAGGGCTTTTCTAAGTAACCATTTTTTGTCATTCTCCATAAATATATGCCTATAGTTAGACATGTATGCGTTCACTTAACCCTGTAGGTGTGGGATACGGGGGAACTTGGCGCTATGGATCTAAGCGAGGAAATTAAAGCGTTTGTGTGTGAGTGAGCATCTGTATTACCAATATTACAAGGAAGAGATAAAAGTCAGTTGAATGTTTATGACTGCTTTAGCCTCTAACTAGCAGAAAAGAAGATGGAGTCTGTGAGTCAAGTCATTTTCTGTCACTAGCTAATAATTACTCTTTTTGCAACACAGAACCCTCTTCTGTGGTATGGGAGAAGCAGGTGATGAGTCTGACATCGTAGATGTCAGAGTGACTAGAAACAGTTTGCTATAGGAAGACGGGAATACTAAATCTTTAGCAAGTGGTAATCAATAATAAAAATGCACAGTTTTATTTAAAATAAAAATGTAGAAACACGTTGCTGGAATACCAGCATATTCTCATAGCAGCAGCAGCCTCTTGAACAGAAGCACTGTGGCTTCTCTTTTCAACTATGGAACTAATTAGCTGTTGCTACTTCCAATTTTTAACCTCAGTCTATTGGTTCATTTCATTTTTATTCTGTCTTTAATCGTAGCACGTCCATCTCAGCTTTATGTGGCATCCAGGCTTAAAATGCTGTGAATGAGTGAAAGAGCAGACAGGAATGCCTCCAAGCTGAGCATACCCTGTGTGAAGGTTGTTTTCTATGGAACCACTGTAGACACCCAACAGAGACAATTAGAATATATCTACTCCAAAATACCCTCTGGTAGAGCATTGGTGACTAGCTAATTAGAGGCGCTTTTACAGCCCATGGAGATAATGAGACTCCACTGCCACCTCAATAGAAGGGCTCACAATGGGCCAGAAAATACCTTGTTGCTTAGCTTACAGAGGGCTGAAATCTGGCAAAGGACTTGCTTTCTTTTAAGGCTAGATCCTTTACTTACACTGATGGCTCACCTGGTTCATGGGCTCTACTGACTGTCCTTTATAGCCTGCATTATTATCTTATGTTGCATTTCTGCTGCAGAACTGCCTTAAAGAGGAATGTATGTGTCAAACTCTTGGACTGCTGGTCTCTCAGAGTGTAGTTCTGTATGGTCTTCTGGTGTGCTTCTGTGGGTCTCCTTATTCCAGCAACCTCATCCAGACGATTTGTGTGTGAGCTTTGAAGCATTTCTTCTGTTTTATTGTTGACCTGATATATGAAATGCAGAATAAAAATCAGAGATGATTATACTGGCAGTGAATGGAAATAACTGATGTTTAGCAGCTAGTAACACAGACTAATGCTTGAGACATGAAGTTAGTATGAAAGCCTGCTTATGAACTGGTCAACCAGAATTCACCCAAAGTGGAGACTGATTGTATCTTTGCAGGAGAGAGTTTAAGCTCTTGTGAACTCCTGAGGGCACTGATAAACGGTGCAGCATGTGTATAAGGCTGCAGAGTCATGGAAATTTTTGTTCTGTAAGGCCAAGGCTCTAGTGCAGCTCTGTGCAAGCTGGCTCGAGGGGTGTCGGAGCTGCCTAGCAGTCTGGGTGCTGCTGCCTGCATCCCAGCCATGGAACACAGAGTTAGATCCTGAAACATTAACAGGTACATGTTAATAAAAAGAGGTGCTAGAGACTGGAAGCATGCCTTCCCCACTGGCTTCTCCAAGTATTGCAAAATGTGTCTCTGGAGAGGCAGCATGGGGACTCCTGCAATAAATCTAGATTGGCCCTTGGCCAAGAGAAGTTATCATTGAGCTCAAGGATCTGGGCTTCTCCTGAGGAAATAAAAAAAGCCTTATACTCTCATGTTTCTAGCTGCACAGTTTACATTAAATTAAAATATGTTTTATCCATTTAGCAGTCTGAATAATAAAAGCTGTATACAGCTGCACTATCACTGTGCTATGCATTTTAATGACAAGCTTGTGACTACACTAGAATTGCAACTGCAATTCAGATGTTTCTTAATGTATCCCAAATATTTTATTAGGGCTTCTTTTAAGTATGCATGCCAGAGAGGGAGGGGAAAAGAAGAGTAAATAGCATTTAAGATTTTAATAATTCTTTGTTAAAGAGAGTTAATGTAAGGGAAATATGGAAATTGTATGTTTTCAGACTGACAAGCATAATCATTTTGCCAAAACATGATTCAAATAACTGTCTAAATATTTGGAGTGTTTTCTAATAGAAATATACTCAACCTGTTTTCCACACTCAGATTAATTTGAAAGCAAAAATGACATACAGTTCAAAAGAAGGCATTAAATCAGAAAGGACCACATTGTTCTCTCCTGGAAACCATGATTTAGTATTCAGACTAAAGTCTTAAATGTTTGTGTATTTTGCCAGCTGTTTAGCAGCTTGAGGCACTTTGAATAGTTTCAACAAAATGACAATAAGACTTGGGCAAAGTAAGATTCATTAGTGGAAACAACAGAATAAAGCAGACAAATAAGACGGGGGAGGGGGGGAAGGAAGGAAAAAGGAAAATGGAAAACTCCCTTCACTTCAATTTTTTCCTCAGAGTTTGAAAGGAGAGTATGTGTATAAATTGGAGAGTATACTGCATTCAAGGGAAAGCCTATAGACTAAAAATGGATAGTTACACACACCTTGCGGTCCTCTTAATTTTTGGGAGGAGTAGCTGTTCCTTATGGTGACCTTTCCCTACAAATACAATAAACATAGGTTGTAAAGATAACAGAGTTGTAGATTTTTCAGGCTTTAAAAAATACTGGCTTCTTACTGCATTAGCTAATAACAAAGCCTAGGCAGCCAACATTAGTTACGAAAGAAACGGATGAGGTAGGAGGTGCCACATGTTATACTGTGTCCTGTCCAAACAGAGCTTTAACAACAAAGAACATAGCTGCACCTCAGCTCTACCCATGACACAATATGCTTCTGGCTCTTGGCCTTTTGGTCTTAAGACTGTTGTATAGCTTGTGAAGTGCCTTATGTGAGCATGTGAAGCAAATGTTCTGAATTAAAAATGTATTGGATGGTTGCCTGCAAATGCAGAATACTGGACCAGGATGGTCACTGGCTCTTTTGTCTTACAGCTTTGAAGGGCTTTCGTGCTGTGAATTCATTCTGATCGTGCATACTGTAGTTTATCTGGGCTGCTCCTATTTGGCAGTGGCTGTGACAGATTTATCTTGTGTTGAGGAAGGTTTTGCTACTTAACTTACCAAATTGTTCAGGCAAGACTGAGTAATTTGTGTCCCTAGGGAGAAAGCACAAAAGCAGTCATATGTGGTCAAGCCAGAGGAGGTTCATAGCCACCCTAGAGAACGTTAGAATAGGATACTTACAGCAAGTGAAAGTCCACAAATAATAAAACTATTTACTCTTTGTCACACTGTAGTGAGAAATTGCATTAAATAAGCACACTATAAAAGTTGCAAAATAAAATCTTCTGCCATCAAACTATAGAAGCCTGCTCCTCACTTCAGGTATTATTATGAATTTAGAGTTCAGATTTCAGCCAGTGAAAAGCTTAGATTTATTTTGCTCACTTAGCCTTGGAGCTGAGTGGTCTCTGATTTGAAGAATGTAAATTTTGGTTCCCTCTAAACTAAATAGCAATCCTATATCTAACACTTCTCATAACCTTTCCGCTTCCTTTGCATACAGAATGCTGCTGTACGCACACTCACCAGTGTTTCTGCGAGGTTCTAGTTACCTTTTTGATATATGAAGAAATGCAGCAGACTCCTAACAGCTGCATTCATCGCAAAAAATGCTTCACATGCACCTCCCTTCCAGCGGTAAATGAGGAGTGAAGAGAATACCTGCTTCCCCCCCCTGCTCCTGAGCATCCTTGTTAGCGAGCAAAGCAGTGAGATCGCAGTGCGGCCGGCTGGGTCTACGCCTGCATTTGAAGACAATGCCTAGTGCACTGGAAACGTGGAGCAAACTGCCTAGGTAATTTTCACGTAGTGGTAAAATGAATAAAATGCACCGAGGGCAGCTAATACTCGGTTATCATCACTTGTCTTTAACAAGGTAGAGGAGGCCACTAGCAAGTCGGGAAAGCTCTTTGGAGACTAACGTAGCCAGCCATCGGATGTCACTGTTGCACTGCTCAAACCTCGCTGAAAGACCGTTTCTCTAGTAAAAATTCTCTCTCTTAAGGAAGATAAATAGATAAGAATTGGGGGAGGGGGATTCTGAGTCAGAGTCATCCCTGTGTGTAAATTGAAGCCAGTAACTTACAGAAGATTGAAACAAGATAGGCAGGGCTTTTTCCACCAGTGTCGGAGGAGGCAGAGTCCATTAAGGCATGGAGGCGAGCAGTTGCTTGATTGTAATGAAGCAGGGAGAAGGCTCTGTCTCAGTGACAGATCCTGTCTTGATTCTTTTTAATTTTGATGGATGTATGAGGGACCAAAGCACAAAAAACCTTTAAGCAAGGAAGGAAAGAGGAATTAGGCAGTGTAGAATACTTCTTTTCTTTCTACCTTGGAGTGAGGGCACCTTCTGTGCGAAACTGGAGCATTTCCTCATGCTTCAGCCTTCTTCAAGCCAGTGAAAACTGAAAGTTCGGTCTTATTTTAGTCCTCATGTGGTTATTGTACTGTTTCTCTGTTTTTGATGGTGGTACACTTTGGTTCATCAGATCTTAATTAGTGTCTTGTTAATACGCACGTATTATAATATTTGTCTGATAACTTCGATCAAAGCAGTGTATTCATGTGTTTGTGAGCAGTAAGTGTTGTGGACCTATTAAGGAAAAAACAGGTTTCCTAGTGTTATTATATGTGTCTATAAAATATGTATAGGTCTAGTAATGTAAGGAAGATCAACAGCAATGTTTAATCTACAGCTCTATATCAAAACTGATCCCTAATAGGCTATGTTGGTTTTATGCTTTTTATTTGTGCAGTTACATCCAGGAGGAGGATTTAATCTCTTAGGTTGTCATAGCTTACTTGGGAAAAAATAGTTCAAATTATCTCAGATATGAGCATTATCTGTCACAAAAGTTGGTAAATAGATACACTGAGTTATAGGGAGATACCTCTGGGTTTATTGTTAGCCCTGGTTTTATTTAACACCTTAATAATCTAGAAGGTACGGTAAGCAGCATGGCAAATAAATTCACAGGTTATTTTGGAAGAGCTGTGAATACCTGTGAGATCAGATGATAACTTCAATATCTTGCGTTTAGAAATATGACAGAAAAAACTAAATTAAGTCATCTGGAAAGTGTGCAAACAGAGAAACTAGTGTTTAATGTAATAAGAGAGCAGTACTTCAACACAAAGGAGATGAGAGGAGACAGTGAAGCCAGTATGATTATACAATGTGAAATGTGTGTGACATAATGGAGAAGGGATTGTAAAGGAATATTTATAGGGCTATTTTGTAATAAACTAGGTGTAGAATAATGGTAAAGGCTGAATTCCTACATTTGCTTGGACTTGCTGTTGATATGGCATAAAAAATTGAAAAGCATTAGTTTTTTCTTTATTGAAAGCCTTTGTGTTCCTGATGCTATTATAAGAATCTTATTTTTCATTTTCAATGAGTTTTTAGCTTCTGGTATTTAAATAAGAAAAAAGAATTACCTCATAAGAAAAGCAGTGTGGTTTTTAAACCTTATCTTGGTATATTTGAGTCTTAAATTGTAAATCCTACTTTGACAATACTGATCTCCTATGCACGTGAAAAGTTGACAGCAGTTGACAAAAGTGAAGGTGGCTCAGAAAAGGTCAGCAAAAGTGATTAATTAAACAGTAGAAAGGCTGATTAAGAGAAAATAGTAATATAAATAAATAAAAACAATTAACCAAAATGACGATAAAATAATAAACATCTGAGAACACTAGGTTCAGAAAATGTGACAGCTTGCTTAAACTATGAATAGGAATAACAAGGGTGCTATTAAACAACAGAAAATAAAATGAGAAGAATGAATATTTATCAAAGTAGCCAGTAAATTATTCTAGATGGTAGAAAGAACTTAAGGGAGGAGGTGGGTTAAATAATTTTTGAAACTGAACATGGAAGACCACATGGCATGATACCTGGCATTGGTAGGGGGATAAACTAAACAGAACCCTTCCCATTCCTAATCCTGAGTACACACTGAGTACAGTGTGATGGTCTAAAGTCTTTGCATTTCCACACTGCACTAATTTTCATCTTACTTTTACTGTGACGTTATCTTTCCTGAAAGATAAGCAAGACTGAAGGTAACTGATCTTGGTGAAGACTACAAAAATGGGCTTGTTGCTGGCAATATGATTACAGCAGAAAGCATTCTGAAGGCTTTACTTTGAAATCTTTAATAGAAAACAGCCTTTCCAAAAGACACATCAGAAAACTGGAAGTGAGCTCTGTTGTAAACCTAGATAATCCATTAGGCTTTGGAGCATGTTTTAAGAAATACACATCTCAATGTTGTGGTTTAACCCCTTTTGGCACCTAAGCCCCACACAACCGCTTGCTTGCTCCCCCCCTCAGTGGGAATGGGGGAGATAATCAGAAGAGTAAAAGTAAGAAAATTCATGGGTTGAGATAAAGACAGCGTAATAGGTAATGCAGAAGCCGTGCATGGAAGCAAAGCAAAATAAGGGATTCATTCACCACTTCCCATGGGCAGGCAGGCTCGGCTCCGTCATGCATAATGGTTACTTGGGAAGGCAAATGTCACCACTGCAAATGCCCTGTCCCCCATCCCCCCTCTTTTCCCCACCATTACAGGCTGAACATGGTGTCATATGATCTGGAATATCCCTTGGGTCACTTGGGGTCAGCTGTCCCGGCTGTGTCCCCTCTTGACTTCTTGTCCCCCCCATCCTGCTCTCTGGTGGGTGGGGTGAGCAGCAGCAAGGGCCGTGGCTCTGTGTGAGCGCTGCTCAGCAGTGCTGAAAGCATCCCTGAACCATCAACACTGTTTTCAGCATAAATACAAAATGTAGCTCCATACTAGCTATTGTGAAGAAATTTAACTCCCAGCCCAATCCAGCATACTCAATTCAAAAGAGGCTGTTCCATCAGTCTTTCCTTCTATTAAAGTCATAATTTCTGTCTGCAACATTCAGGAGCAGATGGGGAAATACCCAGAGATTTGTTTGTGTCAGCCCCTTTCCTGCCATGGAAAAAAACCCCAAGTCATCTTTACACACTGGCACTTTGTGGGAAAAACTGTGTCGTTAGGTACTATCAGTATGTGACTTTGGGGGTGTATGTGGGGGTGCGTTCCTTTTTCTTTCTTTGGGAGGTAGAGGACGGTGTTACATCCCTCAGGTTTTGGGGTGAAAATACCCAGATACTGTGAGAGAGCTACAAGTTGACACTTGGTGGGCTGTCAAAGACTGGCAAAAGAATGTAAACTTTTCCCAAGAGGGAGCTTTACCTGTTAATGACAACTATCAGTGTAGAGTATAAGATGGCATAGCATGCTGCATATGTACGCAGGAGCACGATGGCAGTGCAAACAAGAGAATTTTCATGTTTTCTGAAAAAGGAGCTGCTCAAGCTTCACACAAAATTAGAAGTTTTGGCCTTGACTATACACAATGATGTAAATGATGGCTAGCAGCAGGTTCTCCATAGGCGGGTCTAGAAAAGACAGGAGTTTTTATATTTAATGAATTTTTAGAATTGACAACCGCTGGACAGCATTAACGGTTTTTTACTTTTAATGTTCTGTTTTAAAGGACGGCTTTACGATACATGCTGATGACATTTTTTCTAGCCCCATCTGGAGTGTCTTAATTGGTTCGGTGCGTGTTT